>NC_142927.1:12675687-13034854 GCF_054131065.1 Drosophila arizonae | reverse complement strand
AGACAAGGAGAAGCAGATAATATTAAATAAAATTAAATTATCGTTGGTTACTGCTTCAAATTATACTATAAGCAAAAGTAGCTCTAAAGATGTAGGAGATGTAATTTTATAATTGGTTTTCGATAATATTTTCAATCGTTAACCAAAATACGGGAATAGTTCTCGATTTTTTAAAACAAACACGATTAGCCCACGGTATATACGGACTTGCAAAAATCATTTCAAGACCCTAGCTCTTATTTCTTTTGAGAACGAAGCGTTCAAACATACGGACAAGACGTACAAGGCTAACTCAACTCAGCTCGTCGCTCTGATCAGGAATATATATATATTTACTTTATGGAGTCTGTCACTCTGCTTTTTACCTGTTATAAAACAATAATCATAATTATTTATCGATATATTAATATTACCGATCATTTAGTTGATATCGATTATTCCACAAACAGAAAATATCTTCTTCATAACACTTTTTCTTCCGAATAAGACAATTATATTACAAGGGCATACAAGGATTAAGGGCTTCGGGCGGGATGAGGTGAATGAAGGCAGGAGGCGTGGTGCTTGGGAGCGGTTGGTAGTGTTGGACATGACACAAGTGCATTTAGCAAATTAAAATAGTGACCAGACCGAGGCGATTGCGACGATAATAAAGCTGATGATGCCATTGGGTCTGCATGGGGCTCTGTTCATGACGATGACGATGATGATGATGATGATGAGCTGGCGCTGTTATTGTTGCTGTCGCAAATGAGCAGAGCTGAATTGCAATTCCAGCCAGAACTGACACGCACAAAAGGATATATAACATTTACTAATAAATTTCATATTTATGTACGGACATTGCCGACGACCGCAGGGCCAAAGCGAGATCAGGGCGAATGGTGGAGCTGTGACCCGGACGCAGACCCGGAACCCAAAGAGCGCTGAAAATCAACGTGAAATTGCAGTGGGCTATACGCTTGTGTGTGTGACAGTGTGTGGCGTGTGTGTGGGCGTGGGCATGGCAATGGGACAAAACAGTGCGGTTGGCAATGCAAACAGCAGGGCTGGCCAAATGGAGAAGCAGCAGAGCCGCTTGAAATCACAGCAGGACATAAAAAGGATGCGTGGCAATAAAAATAAGCGAAAGCAAACAAACAAACAAACAAACACAGAGACAGCCAGGCAGGCAGACAGACAGACGGACGGACGGATTCAGTAACTGGATGCAGGACGCAGCAGCACATACCGTAAAGGACGAAGGCGTACGTGTGGGTGTGGCTGAGGGCAAGGGGTATACGGTGCCAGGAACAGGTCGCAATTTGCTGTCTGGCTGGAGTGCATTGCTCTGCGAGTCATTGCCAGTGCAGCGGGATGGGGATGGGCATGGCGATGGGAAAGGGGGGATGGGTACGTGTCGTTGGGGAGCAAATATAAATATTCTTCAGCGCACACAAGTCAATTAGTTTAAAGCAAAAAGGAATTCCAAGCGTATCACAATATCCAGTTTCCCTGATATCCCTTTGCTCATATATGCAGCTATATAAATAAATATATATGTACATACATATGTATGTGTATATATTTATGTAGAGAGCGAACAAACTGTTTGTCCGACTGATTGCTCATCGAAAGGCAGCAATCAGTCAGCTATATATAGTATACAATATCTCCATGAAGGTACACATTAAAAATATGTGAAAATGCTCGGGTTGACTGAGAGGGAATTTTTAAATATTTCTGAATTTCACAGTTTCATAATTAAACTAAAAATGCTAGCTATATAATATAGAGCAAAAAAAATATATAAATTTGATTTTATTTATTGAAACATTTTAAATGAATTTCTAGAATTTCCTTTAAATTTGCAGACTTAGTTTTATTGAATTTTTCAGCTCGTGAAATTCTTTAAATATTATACAAATAATTTTTCTTGTTGTTTTCAGTTATAAAAAATTCTTGGAAAATTCAGATTTCTTTTGATTAGCTGAAACTTAAAGTACTTTATATAAAAATATTAAATTAAATTATTAATTCAATTTATTAAAACCTGAGTATGGATTCATTTGAAAGCTTAATATGTTATCACTAACATTTTTTAATAAAAACATTTCTTAAATTCTATACGTGATGAAAATGGATTTTTCAGGTTTTCTTGAAGAATTTAAAAAATTAATTACAAATTAATTTAAAGCTCAAAGTTAATCTTCTATATATATAAAAGAAAGTTGTGTAAAAGTGAAGACCGCTTATAACTTGATTTGGGCTGAACCAATTTTCATGGTTTTTGATTTGTTGGATTTGTCTCCGCAACGAGTTTAGTATAGGGTCTTAAAAATACTGAAAAAATTTGCCGAATACTTGAAAAACGCGGTTTTTTCCCCAAATGTTCAAATTTTATTTATACCCAGTAGGCTTGGTAACAGTGACAGTTTTGACAATAGTGTAGAAGTAAATAAACAAATGTAGTCAGTCAGTCTACGGTCTCCTGACCTCGAGCAGACCTGACTATTCAAAAAAAAAAAAAAAAAAAAAAAAAAAAAAAAAAAAAAAATTTTTCAAATCAAAAGGAAAAATATTTCAAATCAAAAATCTGCAAAAAATCAAAAGATTAAAACCTGACTGTTCAAAAAATAAATAAAAAATTAAAAATTCGAAATTAAAAAAAAAAAAAGGTAATTATTAAAAAGTGTATTTTTGGCTTTTTATATTTTCGGACTTTTAAACTTTATAAATATTTCAAATCAAAAATCTGCAAAAATTAAAAAAAAAATCAAAAGATTAAAACCTAACAATCAAAAATAAATAAAAAATTCAAAATTCAAAATTCGAAATTAAAAAAAAAAAAGTTAATTATTAAAAATTGTATTTTTGGACTTTTACAAAAGCTAAATATCTCGAAAGTTCAGGTATTTGTTTGTCTCAAACATAAATTTGTGTAAATTATTTATATTTATATTTCTCGATTGTTTTATATGGTTTTGTGCGAGGGCAGTATTACTATTAATAAAAATGCCGCGTCCTAGAAGATCTAATCTTTCCCGGCGGACCCATAATGCAATTAGGCAACGGAATAGCGCGAGTCAATTATCTGACGAAGAGCGAGAAATCGCCCGAGAAAGGCTCCGCGTTAGTACCCAGGGAAGAAGGGCCTTAATTCGTGCTTCTCAAAGAGAGGCAGCCCGTGAAATGGCAATAAGAAATGGTTCAAGGATTGATTTGAATCGAGCAGCGTTTCGATATGATTGCACCATTGATTACAGCTTGAATCGTTTAGTTTGCATTGGTCCAATGGACGTTGTTTGCTAGCATTGTGGCGCATTGAAGTTTGCTGGTGAAACGCCCGGTTTGTGCTGCCTTAGTGGTAAAGTGACATTGCCATTAGCGGTCACCATAGCCATTGCGTTCCCTGCTTTATGGCGAAACACTAGAATCACGACATTTTCTAGCGAACACTCAAAAATACAATGCCTGTTTCCAAATGACATAATTTGGGGCGGAAAATATTGGAGACGGATATTTAAGGTAATTTACGTTAAAAATTTTATTTTCTATGACTGCCAAAAAAAAATTTTGAATAATGTAGTTTGTTAGATTTCTGTAAATAGTGTTTGTAAATATAACTATAACTATGGCTTTGAATTTAAAGATTCAAGGCCAGATTTGCCATCGCATTGGATCATTGCAACCTATTGAAGATGCACAGCAAAAATTCTTGCAAATATACTTCATGGGCAATATGGAAGAACAACTTGACCGGCGTCAAGAAATGAACACAGCTATGAAAAGAGCAATTCTCCATGATTTGCATGCTTAGAAATTTAAACCAACCAAAACTGTGCAATGGAACGCGTTTGGTGATAAGAAAACTGATGAGCAATGTGATTCACGCGTTGATACTCAAAGGAAAATTTAAAGATGAGGAAGTTCTTATTTCTAGGATTCCGATGAGCTCAACAGATATGCCCTTTGAATTTAAACGAATTCAATTCCCGCTTCGTCTTGCCTTCGCCATGACGATCAACAAGTCACAGGGCCAATCTTTGACTATTTGTGGCCTCAATCTAGAAAATGCGTGTTTTTCCCATGGTCAATTGTACGTGGCATGCTCACGTGTTGGCAAACGATCCGCATTATTTGTTCTTGCACCCGACCAAAAAACGAAGAATGTCGTTTACAACAAGGTGCTTGAATGAAAATCCGATTAATAAATTTATCAGTACAGTACAACATAGCTTTCAACAATTTTTTACCTTGAAATAATATAGAGGGCAATGCAACGATTGCCGGGCCAGCTAGTTTTAAATAATTTTAAAATTAGTTTCAAGTATCTATATGGCACAATTTTTTAAATCTTTCAAACTTTAATTAAATTTGAATTGCTAATGTTGCATAAAATAAAAATTCTCTACAATTTTATGGAAGTGTACAAATGGTTAGGCTACATACATTAGGCAAACGCGGATATTTACATATAATATTTATCATCGTCGTAATTTCAAATGCAATCTAAATGGGAATCGGCCTAATTTGAAGTCCAGCGAATGGCTGCAGCTAGAAAGAGAGTAGAACAATAATTGGAAACGACAAAATGAAACCGAATCGAAAATGATTTCATTTCAAATATAAATTATCAGATTTGACACAATAATAATTTTAATGCGATGGGGTATAGAGACCAGATACGTCCACTCACAGACACACACACACACACATTCACACACTCATACACACACATTCACACACCTCCATACACACGTGCAATTGCATTAAATTTGTGGTCGTTATGCATATGTATCACGTTTTACATATCAGCGCAAATTATCCAGAAACGTTTTCAATAAAACTCGAAGTGATAAATATTAAATTACATTCTTATCATTTCGAATTGCAATTCAATTAGAATTATACGCTAACCGGCTAAATGGTTTGCATCAGTCAAATATTTCATCAATTATGCCATGGCTAGAAGTAGCTAAGTAAAGTAATCTAAGCTCTTTAGCTTAATAGCTATTCGTAGTCATAATTGGCTGTTTATATTAATCAACTTTGTTTCAAATTATCGCTAAGGCATAAGCGTTTTCTGATATCTGTAAGTAATACTGTTGAATTCTCCAAATTATATACGATTAATTCTATTTACAGCCTCCCCCACCTTCGCTAAGGCAAGGCTTAATACCTTCATGGTTTACTCGTGCACTCTCGAGTACCGTCATTCTCTTTGTTGAGGCTTTCCTTCATGATACAGTTCTGCTTTATTTTATTTGCTAGTTGTGTACTCCCGAGCACCGCCCTCCCACGACAAAGGCTTTGCTTCAGGGTACACCTTTGCTTCAGGGTATCTTATAGTCGTGTACTCCCGAGCACCGTCATTCTCTTTGCTGAGGCTTTACCTTCAAGATACAGCTCTGGTTCATTGTATTTTCTAGTTGCGTACTCACGAGCACCGTCATTCACTTTGATCAGAGTTTGCTTTAAAATACAGCTCTGCTTCAGGGTATCTTCTAGTCGTTTACTCCCGAGCACCGTCCTCTCATGACACAGGCTCTGCTTCAAGGTACAGCTCTGCTTCAGCGCATCTTCTCACCATGTACTCCCGAGCACCGCCCTGCCACTACTCAGGATTTGTGTGAAAATGCAGCTCAAATGTAGCGTATTTCCTAGTCGTATACTGCCCAGCATTGCTACTCATTTTTTTTAATTTTAATTTTATTTTTTTATGAAATATTTTTTAATATTCATTTACAGTCCTTCCCCTAGTAATTTGATGCTATTAAATGTGACAGCTGTAAAGTGTTGGCGATTGTCCAAACTCATAATGAGCGGAGCAAATATTGAAATCACAAATAAAAAGCGAATTAAAGCAAATAAAACATAGCTGTGCATGTGTGGTTGTCGTACAGTTTGTTTAATTTTGCAGTAAATTAAAAGTGGAAAGCATAAAAATTATATGTATGAACTTAATGAATTCAACAATTTTGTAATTTGTTGACATAGTCTAAAGACAACTTCAAATGCTTTTTTGTAGGTATATATACATATATATATAATTTTTTTTTTAAATTTCAATTTGCTTTCATAAATTCCAAAAATAATTATTATTGGAATGTTATTTACAGTCAATTATGTGAGAGTTTAAACCTAATTGGTTTCAATTAAAGAGCCACATGAAAGAGTTGAAATCAACCTAAGGTATTTCTATAATGCAAGTTTACTAAAGCCCATTAAAAATAAGGGATAAAATCGAAATGAAATTGAGCTGGGAAATTCATCCAGAAACCAAAAAAAAATCGTTAAAGTTTTGGATAAAGTTTCGAGAGTCTAAAGCAAAAGAAATTTTGGAACTCTTAGGGCTTATGAAATTGTATGCAAAAATTATGAAACGCTTTAGATGATATTTAAAGTTGAATTTTATTAACAGAAATTTCAATTTGAATGACAAATTATTGTGGCTTTAATAGGGAAAGTTAAGACAAAACGGGGTTTATTTTCATAAAATAAATTTTGTTTTGGGGTGAAATAAATTTAGGGAGTTTAACAATGGAAGCAAGAGCTCATATGTTGATAAATATGATATGATTAAGATTGGATTAAGATGATATGATTCAGATTGAAAAAAGAATATAATTGGCATTTCATCTGATCAAATGAATAAATCACACCTTTTTATACTCATTCACGAAAGTAAATTGAGTATATTGGTTTGTTCGTGTTGCTGACTATTCGCCTGCCTGCCTCTCTGTATGACTGGAAATTCCAATTACATACATACGTGTATACCCTTCGTCCCTAAACTAGGGGCGTGGCAACTGCAACGTTCTTTCCTGTTGAAAAGCAACTTAAATTATTTTAGGTGAAGTTATATTTAAAAAAAAATAAATTAATATAAATATTTATATTAATATATATCACTTAATCTTCGACTAGTCCACACACATAGCAGCGGTATAATCTCCTGTAGTCCGATTGAAGGCATATGTTGTGCGCACAGCTGCTCATTAAGTCGTCGTTGGGTTTGCTTGGCTCATAATGCTTAAGTGCGCTTGCTCAAGCCTCAATAATTATCTAAGCATATTAATATAACTGTTTATTTGTGTGCTTATCGGCCAAATGTTGCCACTCCTGTGTGGAGCCAGTCGATTGGGCAGCTTTAGTCACTAGGCAAGGGTTAACCTCACTCTATTCTAAGTAGTAATTATATCTGTTCTCAGTTGACCTCACAATTTGCACGCAATTTGACAAGCAGACATAAGTACATATATTCCCCATTCGTCAAATGTATTTCAATTATTAATTGAGGCAATGATACACACAGAGATAGAGTGAGACAGAGAGAGAGGGCGAGGGAGATACATAGTCCTGCCTGCGTGTGCGTGTGTGTGCTTGCCTAGGCTACAAAATTGGCTTTGCTCGAGCAGCGCTTGACAACTAACCGAGTTTGGCAGTTTGGCGCAGGGTTGCCAAGTGTTTGCAAAAGCCAAACTTAAGCACTAAGCACTTGACATTTCACGCTTCATAGCAATATCAATGGCAATGTGAATCGAGTCCGCAAATTCCCAATGCCCATGCTGACTATTTACTTATTTTCGGTATTCGGCTTGGGACTCTGAGCAGATTCTTGATTAAACATTTTTGTTATGATATAAATACGTCCACATCTGCTTCTCTATCTCACTGTCTGTCTCGGTCACTATATATATGTGTGTGTGTGTGTATGTGTGTGTGTTTAGTGTACTTACAATTCGCTTTGATTGCTATTTACCGCCTGACTGCATCCTTTTAGCCTTGCAGTTTTGATCCTTTAATAGAATATTTAATTTTAATTACAAACATTTGATTTCCCACTTCAGCCAGCGCTACTCTATAGCAACCAAGAGACAGCTAGAGAGAGAGAGAGTGCGAGAGGGGGATGGCATGTGACTTTAAAAATGCATGACATATGTCGCTCTCGCCATACACAGAATTTGCGCTGAATGGCAGGCGAATTGAATGCGTGTCTGGCTGAATGCAGGCATAAGCCCGCCCAAGTTGTGGAACTAAGCGTGACAGCAACGGCAACGATGGTGGCAACGGCGGTGGCAACGGCGATGGCGATGCCGACGTCGAGACGACAAGACCAAGTACTATATACGCCTTTGTTAATGCCCAGACTGGAGCGCTGACAGCGTCTTGAGTCCTTGCAACGAGGGTCTCCTTACAGCGCTAAGAGGGCACGCACTACGCAGACAACATTTAAAGCAATTTCCTATTATAATTCGTAATCAGTTTACGGCTGGAAAAACAATTTAAGGTGCTGCCTAGCTAAATGAGGTTGAAGTTGAAATTTGTCTGACGGCATGAAGATCTCGACGTGTGTCTGGCTATATATGGTGTCTGTCTATAGCTGTGGTAACTGCGGCAAGATTTGATATCTCAAATGGTTATACAACTATGCAGTATTTCATAAAATCTATCTGTATGTCTATCGATATATATCGACAGATAACTTGTTTGCGATTTATTAAAATGCCTATCGATATATATAGCCAGATAACTTGCTTTCGACTCATTAAAGTGCCTATCGGTACTTCCATATTATGTTTATTCGATATTCATTCCTATCGGTATATGTCTATTGATATCGATAATTCGAAATGACAGAGAATCCGTTTTTGTTTCGATTTACACAGAAATTAAAATTATCGAGATTTATCTAGAACGATTTTCTTTAAGGGGATAGAATTTTTTCGTCATATCGCAATTTTCTACAGTAAAGTCTTTTTT
The DNA here is from genome assembly GCF_054131065.1 of Drosophila arizonae. Classification (NCBI taxonomy): domain Eukaryota; kingdom Metazoa; phylum Arthropoda; class Insecta; order Diptera; family Drosophilidae; genus Drosophila; species Drosophila arizonae. Next base: position 13,026,109 of record NC_142927.1, on the reverse strand, counting down.
TTCTCAAACATTTTTAAAGAACTTTATAGATATAAATATATACTTATCGATGAAAATTTATGCAAATGTCCCAAAATTTAGAATATGCATATATAATGAATGTGTATGTATCGATAACAAACTTTTGTTTTGGTAGTCTGCTTACTAAGTGTGTGCCTATCGATAACAAACATTTGATTCGATATTATGTATACGAAAGGTATGCCTATAAATAAGCGAAAATATAACTGCTTATGCTTTCAAGTGAGCAGATGAGGGAAAGGTACATAGATATCAATATGTATCTGTCTATAGCTATTTTCACACTCTATAGAAGGTATAAAATATGTTTACCTATCGATATATGTGAATGTTTATCGATAGCTCATTTTAAAAAATGTGAATTCATTAATAGAAAGCTGTAAGCTTTTAGTCTCAATCAACTTGTCTAATATTCGATAGATTGAACTCCATGGAGCGACCCTCGCGTAACATAAGAATCGTGTGCCCCATGCAGCTGCCACATGCAGCGCTGGCTGCCTTCTATGCTTATTTGTGGATGCTCGCATGTTGCACTTTATGTGCCATGCCTGTGGGATGATGATGATGATAATGATGATGATGATGAGCTCTGCGTATGTTGACTGAACAGCAACAGCAGCCGAAAGAGCTTAGGGCTGCTCCAGCTATATGAAGGACTATTCAATCCTTTGCCAAGCAGCGGGCGATTGAAGAGTCATAGCAATGACCTTAGCTGCACTTGGCTGGCTTTATTTTTTTTTTTTTTGCATTGGCAGCAGCAGCATGCGAGAAAGCAAACAACATAGCATAGGGCATAAAATATGCAAAATATGAAAAACATGTCTAATAATGATTTCCCTTTCTTGCTCTCTTTGCAGGTGAGTAGACGTATGCGTATTTGGCATTTTCAAATCCCAAGCATCAGTCTGATGTGCACATGTTCCTCCCCAAATATCTGTATGTATATATTGTATATATATATGTGTCTATAGTGGGTAAGTAGTCAAACAGGGCTGGAATGAGCATTCAACTCATCCAATAAAACACACACAGACACAGACACACACACACACACACAGACACACGTATGTTCATACACCTGTGCACCAGCAGTCACATTGACAGCCCATCGATTTTGCAGTCAAAGTCGGAAGTTAAAGTTTGAATGCGATACTTCTTGCTCTCGCCTCGATGGCTTTGCGCTAAGTTCTGCGTTTGCCGGTCGCGTTCCATTTGTCAATGTGGAGCACGTACTCAATCTTCTGGCTTGTCAAACTTCCCAATGTTTGCGGCCAAAATATCAAAAAGAAAGCACAAAAATATATATATGTATATGTATAAATAAATAGGAATTTCGTTTGATGTTTCTCTCACATTGTGGGCGGCTGCAATTGGATATGTGGCTGCTGCTGCTGCTGCTGCTCCTGCTGCTGCTGTCAGTGACGGCTTCTGGGTTTAGCAAATGTCAGCTTGTCTTGTATATTGATATACAAGTATGTTATATACATTTGTATACACACACACAGCCACTCACGCACTCTCACGCATCATACCATATCTAGCTACTTAGCAAAATAGATTCGAGTTGCGCTGCTGTGCAACACGTGCTGCTGCTAGAACATGGCGAGCAGCAGTGATGACGTAGGGTTATCGATTGGTTATCGATAGCCATTGGCTGTCATAATATTGGACAGCTTTCATGAGCTATGACAGAGTTGAATTCGAATCGAAGCAAAGTAGAGGCAATGTTGCCTAGCTCTACATTTTATCAGCAGCATTTACCATGAGGTAGCCAATTGTAAAGTAGATGGTAATATAGCAAACTCTTAGCCAGCTTGGCTTGAGTTAGGGAACTGTAAATATATAGAACAGTTTAATAGAGTAGGAATAAATGTTGATAAATACAAACATTCCTTAGGCGAAACAAACTCAATTTTCAATAAGTCTACAAGTCGGATTTGACATGAGGTATGGTTAACTAAATGTTAAATAACATCAATCAAACTTTAAGAATAAATCCATCTAGCTACTATCTTTAGCTGGCTTGTAAATTGTACCAGCAATCAAATTCCACTAAAATAAACCTATTTTCAGATAAAGCCTAACTATACCAAAAAATATCAGTTGAGCTTTTCGAAAGGACAAAGGAATGTATTAAAAGAGAGTTCGAATTTATTAACAGTAATTATACTTGATTGTAAATATTATGAGTAGCATTCCGATAGGTGTAATCTAAAGGCTAAAATACTAAAGACTAAAATTATATTAAAGTGTATGCCAAGTGCTGGAAAGTTTCGGCAGTATTAATAAAAATACTGTTCGTGTCACGAGCACTGCGGAAATAGTATTAAATTCATATGATTCTATTAGTAAAACAAACAAAAGCAAAAGCACATGCACATGCACACACACACACACACACACACTTAACATACCAGAACACGCACACACACTCACATATACAGATATATATTTATATGTATGTATGCATTAAGTATTGTGTATACATATCCAGCCACTCACGTAGCTCTTGAGCTCTTACTCAGCATCGTTTGCTCGACTCTCTGTGCCATAACGAAATTACGAAGTTCCTAACTAAACAAGTTGCCAATACATAATAATGCACACAATCCACAGCCAACAATGGGGCTGACAGGGCTGTGCCTGTGGGCGGGACGGGGCAAGGGGCGGCGTGGTACGGGTACGGCCATATGGGATAGCTGCAGCGTAAGCCAGGAGGAGTTTTTTTATTCGCAGCTGGACAAAAGAGACGTCAGTCGTTTCATTTGACTGATGTGCATGGTCACTAGTTGTATGCCTCTCTCTCACTCTTCTTCTCCCTCTCTCTATCTCACGCACACACACACTGTGCAAACAGGTCTGGTACCCTATGGCATTTGCAATGCTTTTTACAGCCGAGTTGCTCTAATAATTCAAATACACAATAAATAAACGTGCATTGGTCTGCAACAACTCTAAATGGAATGTCAAGCACTTAGGCCCAGTAGGTCCTGAGTCCATTGCAAATCGAATGCGAATGCAAATGCGATTGCGAATGCGAATGCCAAAGGAAATGCGTTAAAAACGAACAAGCATAGGTCAGAGCACTACGAAGCTCAATGCGAGCAGTTTTCGAAACACTCATCAAGTGCTCGAGAGTGCGAATTGATGCGTAATTAGAAATGAGCTCGCATAGAGCCAATATACTCATTCGATACTCATTCTATACTCATTCTATACATTGAGCTTTTCAAAAATTGGAAGTATATTAACTTTGATTGAGATCAATATTGAATAAGTGCTGTATAAACACACCCGTGGTCATGCAAATAGTAGCAGAAAACAATTAAAAATTGAAAAAAAAAACCGTGCACTTAAATGTGTATCAATTATTGTCAAAGTATATGGGGAAAAAAAAAAAAATTAAATGTTAAAAAATATTTTTAAAATAAGAGTAGAGTTTTATATAAATATAAAGCTCATTTATAGCAAGTCGTCAGTTTGCTGTATTTTATTCTAAAATGTGTTGCTCGCTAATAGTATCTCAAAAACTATATTTATTGGGATTATGTATTGTTGGACTATTGACCCTAAGCCTAGCACAAAAGGTATTTTAAGCTTGATCAGGATAAAAATTTAAAATACTATGTATCAAAAAAATCTTTCATAAAATTTCTCAAAATGTTCCCAAGAGCGTCACATTCATGGGCTTGAAATGTGAAAAGAAATCCAATAAAGTATCTCAAATTTCCTGTGTTTTGGAAACAAATAACTCATTTACGGTGGAAGCAACGGCGGGCGACAAGGATGTCATCAGTTTGATTGGCTTTATGGATATGGAGCTCAAGCACTATCAGCCCAAGGGAATGCGAGTGCGTGGTAGTCGTTTGGATATATGCAAGATGCTAACATCTGGTGTGCGACCCTCATTGTTGAGCTTTCTCTATGCCGGCATACAGCAGGCTGAGCACAATTTACCAGAAAACTGTCCCTTTAAGAGGGTGAGTAAAGCACACACACACACACACACACGCACACACACACAGATAAAACTGATCATGAATCGCTTACAGAATGTGAAATATACACTGCGACGCCTGAAGTTCAATCCAAATACTTTGCCCATTTTCGTGCCCGAATATAACTTTACGTTTTCAATCAAATTCTTTGGGAATAATGCGAATCTCTTTGATTTGCGTGTCTGGGGCTCCTATTGCGAACTTGATAATGAAGCTTGTTTGGGCAAAACAAAAATTAAATAAATAAAATCGGCTGCGATTAACTGTGAAAACTTTTCCATAACAATTTGTTTATCTTTGTGAATGTTATGCATGAATAAATTATTTAAAAAAAAAATTGGAGTGATTAAAGCAATTTGTAGACTTTATCTTGATGGAATGTGAGCTGAATAAACTGGTTGTAGTTATTAGGGTTGTCGAAAATATATCAATATATCAATATATCAACATATCAATATATCAATATATCAATATATCAATATATCAATATATCAATATATCAATATATCAATATATCAATATATCAATATATCAATATATCAATATATCAATATATCAATATATCAATATATCAATATATCAATATATCAATATATCAATATATCAATATATCAATATATCAATATATAAATAGTATAAAAATATATTTATATCGGAATATATATATATATATATTTCCCAAATATCGAATATTTTATGTGATATTTTTGATATATTTGAATGATAAGTGAACCAAGCGAAAAGTACAAAAATTGAATATGCTGAACTTCGTGTTCGGACTTTAACAATGGAGCATCCAAATAAAATTTGTGCCTTAAAGTAATAAAAACAAGTGCCTAACACAACAGATATGTCGTCGCATATGGTAAAGAGCATTATGATAGTTTTGAGTACCGAATACTGGAGTTAAGCGGTCTTTATCATATAAATAACAAAATACTTATTCTATTATTTTTGTTTTTTTTTTTTTGACGATTTATAAATTTGTTGTGGAGAAAAAAAAAAAAATAAAAAAACGAAAAAGATTGATTTATCGATATTTTTAAAGTTGCATATCAAATATTAATTTGGTATTTTTTCAAAACTTTATATTTAAAAAAATCGATAACAATATTTTAAAAATATTCGACAACTCTAGTAGATAAGCATATGGTTAGTATAAATAAAACAAGTAAGAAAGCTCTAGTCGAGACTGCTCGACTAGGAGATACCCTGAACCCTCTAATCTGATATTCTAATCATTCTGCACTTCTTTTATGCACACATACATACACATGCATCCACACGCACGCATAAGCCTGCGATCTGCTAACTGCGCAGTAAGCAGCGACTGCGCTTGGGCTGCGCTGCAGTGTGGGCAATATTATGAGAATTTATTTGTCGAATAATTTCTTTTGTAAACATATGATCTTAATGAAACTTTCAGAGTATAATCATATGGTAAATATGTGTGTACATTCCAAAGCACAAGTCTCTAGTACTTGAAATGCGTTTTTTACGAATTGGCGGAGAAGGGGGCGTGGTATCCAAAATCTGTAAATTACAAAAGCTTTGTATCGATTAACTATATATACAACACAAATTTGAAGACTACAGGTCTAAAAATGTTCAAATTAGGCTAAAAAACAAAATCAATTTTTCGATTATTCTCGATAAAAAAGTTATCGGACGATTAACTTTATATACAACACAAATTTGAAGACTACAGGCTTAAAAATGTTCAAATTAGGCTAAAAAAACAAAATCAGTTTTTCGATTATTCTCGATAAAAAAGTTATCGGACGATTTATCGAAAAAATAAAGCAAACTCGTACTGCGTATGGTACACACGAGTATGCATGCCAAATTTCAGCTCCCTAGCTCTTATAACTTCTGAGATCGACGCACTCATACGGACGGACGGACGGACAGACGGACAGGGCTATATCGACTCAGCTCGTCACGCTGATCAAGAATATATATACTTTGTGGGGTCTGCCACGCCTCCTTCTGTCCGTTACATACTTTTTCACAAAACCATTATACCCTGATTTCCCATTTTCAATGGGTTCAGGGTATAACTAGCCAATGGATCATTCACAGGCTAATAATTGTTGTGAATAGGTATACTATTTTGGACTATAACTATATATGATAACTATAAATGTACTCTACATTTATATAATCTTCTAATTTTTCCTATAATTTTCTCATAAATTTATCCAAGCAACTCGACTTTAAGAGTTGCTTAGGAACATGCCTGAAAAATGATATCAAATATATTTCTCTATATATGTATATATTGTATATATATATTTATTTATATATATGTTTAGCTCTGCTCTTATAACCTATTGCTATGGCTATTATTATGGCAATTACTTTCAACTTTTTGGTATATAATTTATCATGTGAACATCAGCATCTGGTGTTTCTCAGTGTTCTAGTTTCGCCCATTTGGCATTGCCTATTTCCCATCGCCCATCGCCCATCGCCCATCGCCCATCGTCCATTTCCCATTTCCCATTTTCAATTTTCCTTCGTCAGCTTTCAACTTTTCGTTGTGTGTCTCGTGTGTTTTTGCGCTGGGTTTATCAATTTGTTATTTGGTAAACCTTTTAGCCGGGACATGTGCACAAATTTCCATTGTTTGGCTGTCGTAATTCAAAATTGATAAACGTAATACCGTTTTACCGTTTTACCGTTCTGCCCGTTGCCATTTTCCAGTGGCGTGTCGACCCAAAAAAGTCAAAATAATTATACCCAATATAAGCCCAATGCGCGATAAGTGTTGCATTTTACATGAATGTCTATTAAGATGACATTAACCCAGTTACAAACTTTTAATAGCAAAAACTTTTTTCCTTGTTTTAATATTAAATTGCTGAAATCACAATTTTATACCGAAATGTTATAGACTTTAGCCAGGCGAACTTTTGTTCGCCTGCTTGACTGATTCGTATTCCACGTGCGCTTTTTGTTTAACCAATATTATGGTTGAGTAGGTTTTATAGTATTTTTAAAGTATTTTATTGAGCGGCTTGATAAATTCGTTTAGAGAATTCGTAATGCAAGGGATGGTATGTGATTTAGTTAGGATTTAGTGTGGGTTTTCCAGATCTGTTGATATCTTCTGATGTTAGATCATCTTGTTTTAAGATTATTTTCTCAATAAATTTGACAATTTCATTTGAATCACATTTCAATATTTGAGGACTTTGCTGTGAATTTTATGATCTGCCGAAGTTTGGGTTCCGTTTTCTCTGATATCCTGATATCTGCTGGCTTTCGTATCTTTTCGTTTCTAGTCTACAGTATTTTTGTATTTTGTAAATACTTTTTAGCTAAACTGTAAAATATCATGTGCAGTTTAAGTCAATCCTGTTAGATCTTGATCAGTTCTTTGAGCTCAAGATCTGTCTATCTGTTTCAGTTTTATTTTCATTTCAAGTCAAACTTCAACTTTCTCTGCCTTTACCTTTTCTCACCTTAGGCTGCTCCAATTTGCACTTGATTCACTTGATTTTGTAGTAATACTAAAGTTTTCGCTTAATCGAGTTTCACTTAAATTCAGCTTCTCTTTAATTTACTTTACTTTTAATAATTATCGCCTTTGCATTTCCCTTGAGATTGCGCGACTGTCACATGTTCAATATTTTAATTGCAGGCGGGCTAATTAATTAATTGAAGTGAAATGAGCAATTGTTGCCTTTGCCTTTGTTCTTGTTGCTGCTGTTATTGTTGTTGTTGTTGTTGTTGTTGCTTTTGTGCCATTTGTTTCGTTCGCTGTTCGATTTGCTTATGCTGCAATTTTCATTGTATTTGTATCCTTACCCCGTTTGGGGCGGCTTGCACTGGCCGCACGCTGGGGGCGTGGTCGTCAAGGGCCCAGCAGCACATGTGCCACAAACAGCAGCAACAATGCATGGCATAGCCTGACTAACTGGCTGGCTTTGGCTGGTGTCTCAGCTGTGACACAACCTTGAGGCACGACAACAACAACAACAACAACAGCAACAACAAAATAACAGAGAACACCCACTTGCCACACACCCACACACACACACACACACACACATACTCAAGGCTTGTATGTAAATTTCATATGCCTGCTCTGCATGCGCCTTCGGGTGGTTATTGATTTTTGTTGCTTTTCAGGCCATTTTTTTCCTTCTTTTTTCTTTATTCTCTGCCACTGCCTCTGCCTTCCGCTGCTGCTGCTTCCTTTGTTGTTGTTGTGCGCGCGCTTAAGCATTATTATTATAATAAAATCAACAACAACAGCCTGTCTAGCTTGATACCCTAGGCATGGCTACAAATTGCCATCGGCTCGCCTATCGATGGAATCTGTTGTATGCCATGACTGCGTGATTATCGGTATTTATCGATACGTTAGCTGAGTGGAATGCAAAGAAAATAGGTAATAATGGTTTATCATGCTAAACAAATAAAAGATATCGCTTAGTAATCGATAAATATCGAATTTATCACTATTGTCGTCCAAGGAATATATAGTTGTTATGATTGACATACTTTAAAATCGATAAATGTAGATGTGGGCAGTATTATATTAGAAGAAATATATAGCTGTTATAGCTAAGGCAATAAATGTAGCAGCTTCAATAGTTTTTACTGCAACAAATATAGTAGATATCGGCTACAAATCGATAAATATCGATGTTGGTAGTATATACAGTATATAAAATATACAGTTGTTATAGCTTAAACATGTGGTATTTTAATGAAACGAATAGTAGACATTGCCTACAGATCGATAAATATCGATGTAGTATATACAGTGTATAAAATATGCAGTTGTTATAGCTTAAACATTACATGTGACATCATTAAAAGTTCATAGTGCTAAGCGGATAATAGACATCGGCTACAAATCGATAAATATCGTTGTTTGCAGTATTATATTAGATGGAATATATAGCTGTTAGAGCTAAGACAATAAATTTAGCAGCTTCAATAGTTTCTAATGCTAAAAATATATTGGCTAAAAATCGATAAATATCGATGTTGGCAGTATTATAATACATCTTCAAAAATGCTGAGCTATATATTTTGCTATTGTATAAGTATATGCCTAGCGTAGAGTATTGATATGCGTTCAGCTGGACTCTGCGAAATTCTCTTCTCTTATACAAAATGCCTTTCGTATATATGTATATGTGTATATATATGTATGTGTATATATAAAGCAGCTGAGAATCTTTGTAGAATCAACTTGGCTTTCATGTCTCGAACATGTGTCTGCCAGCCACCCACACACCCACCCACACACACACACACACACACATACTCTTACCTTATCTCTCTTTCATCTTCTGCCCACCTAGCTCTCTCCCTTAGTGTACTGGCTGACCCTCTGTCATTTATTACATATTTGTATTAATTTAGTTAAAGCTGCTGCAGCCTCGGTGGCACGGCCACATGGATGCCAGGGTTATGGGGCAGGCAGCTCATTAAAGCGGTCGTGCCTGGGCGCGTGTACAACTTGTAATTTCAATAACTTAGTTTGCCAGTGGCCCATGGACCCCGTGGCGAGAGGCGAGAGGCGAGAGTCGAGAGTTGCGAATCGCTTTATCGCACTGCCAAGCTTCGAGGTCCTTCGCCGTGTGGTTTGCCTCGTTTTGCTCCAATTTTCAAAGCATTATGCTTATGAGAATTTATGTTATGGCCAGACATGTGTGCACACACACACTCACACTCACAAACACACATACACATACACATACACTATAGGAGAGCCACACACGCATACCCACAGACACATGCCTGCTGGCCTGCTAGCATGTCCTGTCTGCTTGCCTGGCTGCCTCTTACACTTGCCCCATCCTGCGGCCTAGTTTTGCCACAGCTTCGCGCGCTCCTGCAATTAGTTGAGCATGATATAAATGTTGCCCTGTTTTGCTATGCTGCCATGAATTGCCTTTGCACTTTTACCAGCTCATTTGCCGCGATTTACCTATCTACACACACACACACACACACACACACACACATTTGTTGCTGCAGCTGGGAGCTAATGAAGTCGCCAAGATTGCCAACAACTTTGTTCAGCTGCCATTGCTGTTGCCAGCACAGATACAAGATAAGAACTGGCAAGAGTGCTCTAGTCAATTGCTCTCGACTAGCATATACCCTGTTGCAGCTTGTATGCCCAAAGGGTATAGCAATTGATTGATTGTATGTAGAGAGACAGACAGATAGACAGATAAATAGATGAGCTGTGCTAAGTCGACACGGCTGTTGATTTTGCTGGCCATAGTATATAAGCCAAGCCTCCTGCTGCCTGTTACAGGCTTGAGCATGAATACCCTATATGCTTGCAATAGGTTTGGCATATAAACCAACTAACACTAGGCTACAATGAACAGTTAGTATACTGCTTAAATATAGTTAATCCAAGCTTGCCATCAAATGATTAAATTTCTTATCGAGCATATATAATATTTAAAGTCCCTGTGCTATAATTTTCATAAACAGCTATATATGTAGTATCAGAAAGAGTTACGATCTCTTCTGTGCATATAAAACATATGTTTATAGCTTCAAAAACCAGGTAGTCTAGCCTAGATATAGCAATTTGTCCTTGTAGTACTCTCACTCGGTCAAAGTTTTGCCATAGCTAGCAGAGTAGAGCTCCACTCGATAGTTTCTCCGACGAAGGCTTTACATATCTATCGAATCGATCGTTATATCGATCGCTTTAACACCGTATATAACATCTCTCTTGATCCATGTATTTATGGGCATACGGTCTCACAATTATAACAACTCTAACGCCCCTACATTGCCTGGAGTACCGTCCCGTGGCATCTGGTAGTGTCAGTAGCGTCGTGTGACAACTTTGCTGAAGCTGCAGCAATAATTTCTTTCTCACTCACTGGCCATGGCCTCGTTTGGCTCAATTAGCCTCGGTTAGGGTATGCACAAGCTGTACCGTAGTGCACTTAATTAATTATGTGATTTGTAGTCCTATCTCTAGTGGCAGCTACATTAACCAAACCAATTGTTGTACCTGTCCCGTCCCGTCCATCCAGTCATGCAGCACCGTCTGCACGTGTCCACTCTGGCTTCTATTCAACTGTCCTGCATTGCTATTGTGTTGGCTGGCTGCTGCCTCCTGCTTGCTTTCTACCGCCTCCTGTCTAGCTGCAAGTCGACAACAATAAGTTTTCAGCTGATTTCCAATATGGCCTGCTGGGCATACAAATGTTTATCTTGTTGGTTTCTTGTTACTTGGCTGCTGTGGCTGCTCTGTTCAATTGATTTCAAGTCAAAGTCAAGGATGAAATTGAGCTCTGCATAATTAAGCTGGAAACTTTGTTTGTTTCCATGCTCACGATACTCATTCAATTCATTTTCTAGAGCATTTCTATATACTCCATAGAATCGGCTGACAAATTGCGGCTAATTAGCGTTGAGTGTTGAGTGGAAATAAATATTAAAGCTGCTTAAAAGTCATAGAGCTTTTTAAGAAACTTGAAATAGCGTCGCTGCATGTGCTTTGAAAGCTGTTTCAAGAAGCTTTTGTATACTTAGAACTGTATTGAAAAGCTGTTTAAGTGAGCTTTTTTATGAATAAGCTAAACTAATTGAAATATATTTATTGCATAAAAACTTGAATTTAGTTACTTCTAAAGTATTCAAGTTGATTAATTAAGACAGTTTTCTTACTGCTTTCCAATTATCGAATGTATTTGCTATAAATACTTTGTACACATATGAAGATATTCGAGCTTAATTGACCCAGTTACGAGCCAAGCTTACACTCGACTGCACTTTCACTTGACTCTGCTAGCACATAGAGGGCTTCATTGATATTTAATATGTCTGCTCAAACAAGAGTGTTTTACACTTCAGCTAGGTCACAGAAAAAAAAAAAATTGAAAAAAAAAAATAAAAACAGAAAGAAAACAAAAAATAAACACTTAAGTATTCAAATGAATTTAATAAAATCAAACTTCAGGCGAGTAAAGCGAGGAGAAATGCGAAGCGAAGAATGAAATTGAAATCAAATTGAAGTTGAAATTGAAATTGAATTCATTTATTCATCTTTATAGGGATTCATCTTCCACCAACATCTCAAACTTCGAGCTCAGCTGTTGTCATGGCGTCTTAAATTCTTTTTCTTTAACTTTTGTGATTTTCTTCCCCGTTCGCTTGACTACTCTCAGTTGGGAAGCCCTTTCTTTCTTTTTGGCGTTGCTCTCATATTACTCACTCACATCGGCTTGTGCCAGAGGTATGTCAATTTTGTTATTATGCGCGAAGCGCTTGAATCGCAGTGGAATCTGATTCATTTTAACCATCTAACATATCCTCGTACTAGCCCCAATCAGTTTCGCAGCTGATGTTGTCATGTTTGCCTCTACCCCACCGTCTGTCTGCCTGAGGGTGTTTCTATGTGAAATAGTAGTAGATAACGAATAGATACCTGAAACTTTGCATTACTCCTCTGTATTGTTATTCGTGTATGTTGTTGTTGTTGTTGTTGGGTAAATATAATCAAATTTATGTACATCCTTTGAGTATTAAAGAATAAATATAACGGAATCTGTTAAGAGCTCTATTGGGAGCAACTTAATTTAAGTATCTGATGAATTTTAGTTAGTCACTAAGCATATACAGTAGAGTCCCCATAATTTGATATATCAAGGGGATCAGTTTTTTTTTTCGATTTACACAGAACCTCAAACTTTTGAGAATTATTGAGAATGAATTCCGATCAAGGGGATAGATTTTTTTTTTTCGATTTATCGCGATTCTCGATTTAGCGGATGCGTACCAAGTATCGATGGAGTGTCGAACTCGACTGTATAAATATATTGTATATCTCAAATCATATTATATTATATTCTGTTCTATTTTAAGTTAAATAGATTCTATCCCAGAGGATTTCATCTATTCGATAGATTCCATTTAATCTTTTATTCTAAAATACATTTCGAGTTTATCAGATTATACTACGATCCAAAGGATTTCATCTACTCTTTTGATTATCTTTTGTCTTACACCATTCTAAAATATATTTCAAGTTCATTGGACTCATTCGACAGCAATAGTTTGAGCACTTTGATAATTTAAGTTGTTCGGCTCTTAGATTTAAACTCGTTTATCATAAAAATTACTTTAGTTTTACCTTTTCCATACTGCCACTGGCTTCACTTTCCCTTTCACTTTTCTCTTTCACCTTTTCCCTGCTTTACATTCGAAACCATTCGGAAGGCTCATTTTACATTTTCGTGCTGCTCGTCTTGTGCTGAGCGTTATATTTCTGATTCACAATAAAGCATCATGTGCACTATTCTAACTTCAGTTGCTTAATTTAAAGCGCAAAGCATTCTTGAATCAGTTTTAGATGAATCATGGAGTATTTTGATAGCTTTTGATTGCTTATTATTATATGTGACGTAAGCAAGAGCTAAGGTATTTGGCTTAACAATCTTAATTGGAACTTTAACAAAGAGCAATTAAGATATTTTGTATAAGATATGCAAAGACTGCAATCAATTGCATATTGTGAATGACTGATTTAATGCAATTTGAACTTGTAGCTAATAATAATATACTTGCTCAAATGGGTTTATTAGATTATTGCAATTTATTGAGACGTTGATTTTAATTAGACAACCGATTCGATTCCTTGCAGCCTGATTGCCTTGACCCATATGAGCAATATGTATAATTGGCAGTATTGTAATTTCTGTAGAAAATGTCATTTTCAGATATTTAACTGAATCTTGGCAATTAAGAGTCCAAATTTATTTAGCTCGAATCACATATGAGAGAAAATTGTCTGCTGTAATTGTGGTTATAATTTGATTTTCTGCTTTGCTCTTTTCTGTGTGAATTAAAAAATTCATGGAAAATTTCAGTTGCCAAAATTTTGCTGCAATTATTGCGACATTTGATGCAGAAATTCATTGATCAATTAAATTTGACTTTTGACATTGCGACAGCAATTTTAGTTATGGGGAAATTCGAATGCAACGACTGTGGATGCTGGCAGCAGAGATTTGATGAAGGCCGGCAGTCCACAATATGTCATAATGCACCCATTAGGGGGAGTCCTCTTAAAGGAAGTCTATTTAGCATTTGCTTTTCTTGATGCTTTATTCATTCAGTAATGAAGTCGGTTGAGAATGATTTAAAGACAAGCTAAAAACAAAAGCAACAAAGTTATAGATGAGCGACATGATTAACAAATTTGCTAGCATGCTAAGAGCGAGCACACACACCCACACACACACACACACACAGATAAAGACACAGACAGAGCAGCTGCTGGGGTAGTTCGGTTTTTTTATTCCAACATAATCATCTACAGCTAAGCTGCCCGAAAAAAGGAAGTAGAAGTGGAAGAGGGAGGGGGAGTGGGTTTGGGTGTGGTAGAGAGCGGAAAAAGTTCTTTTTTTTTTGTTGTTGCTGTTTTTGGGGTAGCGACGAAATTTATGCAAAGCACAGCTAAAAGAGAAAATACATAGAAGAAGGAAAAAAGACAAAGTAAAGGTGCGTGAGTTCGGCGGGGGGAGGGGCGGTTAAGGCTGTGGGGATGGGGGGATGGGGGATGGGGGATGGGGGGTGTTGGTGGTAGTGCTGGGGGTGTGGCTGTTGTTTGGCATTCCTGTGTGCGGCAAATGCTGCTGCTGCAATAGAGGCGAAAGAAATTGTTGAAAATCCTGCATAAATTGCGTGACGCATAAAAGTATGCAATAAAAATCACAACAAACATGTGCGTAAAAAGCAAAACCAAGCACCGCCCAACAGCCCACAGCAGTGACACTGACTGTGGCTGTGGCAGTGGCAGTGGCAGTGGCAGGTGTGGGTGTAGGTGTAGGTGTAGGTGTAGGTGTAGGTGCAGGCAGCCGTTCCACCTGTTCAACTTGGCCCCGTGCGCTAAATGGCAAAGAATAATGCGAACGGCACATCGCGACACGCGTCAAAACTTTAAAAACTATGCAACACTGTGCCTCAGTCCACTGTCACCCATCGCACATCCCGCCTGGCCGTAGCCTGCTCCCCTGCTTGTCTGCTTGTCTATTCATCCCTCGGTGCCGGCGTAGGCAAACCCACTGCGACCATGACGCAGCTCTTTGGGGCGTTTTGTCACGCCCACGTGCGATGCCATGCTTTAGTGAAGCTGCAAAGCTTTTAATTAAGGCATTTGCATTTTATATCAGACAGATACACTCACACACACACACACACACACACACACACACAGACACACACACATATTCGCAGTCAGAGGTGGAGAGAGAGCTGACAGGTAGCTGTGCGAGTATTTCGGCCACAAGCGCGCCGCAAGTTATGCAACAAAAATGCGCTCTCCGCGCCGCGCCGCGCCACGCCCCTCCCGACCCACCCGCGCCACGCCGCACAGCCACAGCCACCAGCTGCTGCATACCTTGCGGCCAAGAGATTTCACTCACAACATCAGCAGGCAGCAGGCAGCCAGCTGCTTTACTATTGTTGCTCCCCAGCCACGCCCCTTGCCAAGCTGTTTATACCCAGTTAATATACAAATTTCAACAGTCATTATATAGGGTATATGCAATTGGGCCCCTAAGAGTATTAGCTACAACATATCGACTGTTTTCTTCTATCATTCAGCATGGGAAAAATGCAATTGTATATCGTAAGCCGATAGGCCGGATGGCAATGTGAACATTTGTTTGAACGTAATACGTTATTCAAAATTCTATATATGTTATTCGATATTTGCAAGAGTTGCTGAAGTCATACACTCACGCTATATCGTTATACGATATTCGACTTAGAAATACCTTAAAAATTGTTTGGGTAAGAATTGGAGCTGTATGTCGCTCTACATGTATGCATGATCGTAATACGATATTCGATACTCGACTCGAAATTGGAGCTTTAGCTTGGGCTATCGCTTCTATCTCTCTCTGTCTCTCTCTCTCTCAGGAGCATAACTTGTCAATACATATACATACGTGAGATTAGTCGCCAATATAGAAATAACTTATCCATCGGTCAATGTCTCTCTCTCTCTCTCTCCATCTCACTCTATACCTATCTCTCTCTTTCTCTCTATCTTGGTCTCTCTCCATCTCTCTCTATGTTTCTCATAAGAGTTAGCTCCCTAATAACAAGATTTTATTGCTCTGGTTCTGTACCAGGCATTAGATCGTAATACGATATTCGAAACTTGTTTAAGTAAGAAGCTCAGCTCTGTGTACGATATTCGATATTGGACTCATAAATTGAGCCTAGTCTTAGCTCACGTTGTGCACTCTCTCCGTTAGGAGTGTATCCCATCTGTATGCATATGTGAGATTAGCCTAGCCTAGCATATCAACCTGCCTTATCTTTCGAGTTCTAACTCTCCAATAAAGCTAATACATTGCATTAATATCTAATCCGTGTTCTGAGCTGTATTTGATCAGTATAAAATATTCGATATGATATGAAAGTTAAGCCAAACGCAATGCTCTCACATATATTTCGAAGCCCTTACAGGGTATACGTTATTCGTGCAGGCAGAGTTAAACACATGCCAGCACGTTTTTTCTCTTGAGCGTTTATTATACCCTGAACCCATTGAAAATGGGAAATCAGGGTATAATGGTTTTGTTGAAATGTATGTAACAGGCAGAAGGAGGCGTGGCAGACCCCACAAAGTATATATATTCTTGATCAGGGTGACGAGCTGAGTTGATTTGGCCCTGTCCGTCTGTCTGTCTGTCCGTCTGTCCGTCTGTCCGTCTGTCCGTATGTTTGAACGCGTCGATTTCCGAAGATATAAGAGCTAGAGACTTCAAATTTTTTGTAAAATGTTCGTAATTACAGCGCAGATATCGAGTTTATCATTAAAATTCGATAACTCATCCCGATCTTTTTTTATCGATGAAAAACCTTATCGAAAACCAGTTATAAAATTATATCTTCTACACCTTTATTGCTAGAGTCTCCAAATTTTTTATATATGCTTATATGCAATTTATACAATTTCGGTTTTTGTTAAAATTTACCCCCCACCTCTAAATTCACCCCCTCACCCTCACTTTTGTAAAACGCGTATTTCAAATACTAGAGACTTGTGCTTTGGCAATTACATGCATATTCATGTTATAATCATAATCTGAAAGTTTCATGAAGATCGTACGTCCACAAAAAAGTTATTAAACAATTAAGTTCTCATAGTAAGCGCACACTGCAGCCCATGCGTGTTTATGCGTGGGTGCTTGTGTGTGTATGTGTTTGTGTATGTGTGTGTGTTTCTTGTGTAAGCTGAAAGACGCGAAAAATTATTGAAATAGCTAGCACTCCAAGGGTTCAGGGGATCTCGTAGTCGAGCAGTCTCGACTAGAGCTTTCTTACTTGTTTTTTGTTGTTTTTTTGTGCTTCGAAGCGGCGTGCGCTTTTGTGCTTTAATTGATTTTGGCGCTGTGTAGGTGCGTGTGTGTGTGAGAGAGAGAGAGAGAGTGTATGTATGTGTGTGAGAGTGTGCCTGTGTGTAAGTGTGCTAATTTTATGATTTGAATAGTTGGACAAGTGAGTGTGCGGGTCTCTCGCTCGATGTGACTGTGTGTGTGTGTGACTGTGTGTGTGTGTGTGTGGGTGCCTGAATGTGTGCAATTAAGTGAAAAGTGCACACAGCAATGAAGTAGCGGAAAATGCAATTGTATTTGCGAAACGTGTTATGTGATGCTGTTTAATGGCGGATGTCAGGGCTAAGGACTGCGGGCTGAGGGCTGCGGGCTGCGGGCTGCATTAGGGTTGGTAAACGTATGATAAGCAGTTGCCGCCTACCCAGGGGCCAGCACGTAATCAGCAATGATAATGCATATATTACACGCACGATAAGCGTGACGACGACTAAAAAAGAAAAGTTCAATCAATTGAAATCGCACTGAGAGCGAATCAAACTCAACTTTAATGTGCTGAGTGCGCTGAGCATAGAGAGATGGATGTAAAAGCAGTTAAAGGAGCATCAATAGGTAGTTGTGGAGGAGGAAGATCATTGTATGCATGGGAATGTCTAGAACGAGATATGGTAGTAGAAAGAGGAGTAGATGGATTTATATGATAGAGTAACCCACTCCGGAGTGGCCCACTGGGGAAAGGCAGAGCAAGGAGCAGTGGAGTAAATAAAGCAGTAGATATATGAGAAAATATCGGAGTGTATAGAAAAGTATATAGAAAAGAGTGAGCTTAAGAGTAAATATAAGAGCATATTTGTGAATGTATATAGTTGTATATAGTGGAATGTTTATGAGAGTATCCATAGGAATATGCATTGAAGAATATATAGGAACACACAGGATTTTTTATAAAAGTATATAAATGGGAGTAGAAATAGGAATATATACAGGAATATGTACAGCAGTATTAATTTGGAGCATTAATAGGAGTATACAGAGGAATATATATAGAGAGTATATTTGAGAGTATTTAAAGAAATTCATATAGAAGCATTCATAGTAGTAGGCATATTTATGGGAGTATATAGACTAATTTATATATGGAGAAATATATTTGGGAGTATAAAAAGGAAAACATATGGGAGTATTCATAGTAGTAGGCATATTTATGGGAGTATATAGAGGGGTATATTTGGGAGTATATAAGGGAACACTTATGAGAGTATAGAATTTATAGGCCAAATTATAACAGTAAATGTAGAAGTTGGCTATGTGTATATATTAGCATATACAATGAATGAAACGGCCAAAAAAATACGCAAAATAAAAATACAAAGCCCAATGTAAATTATGATAAATTTTAATGAAATTTACCAAAAATTCATATTTAACACATTTATTAAAAAATAAAAAGAAAAAACAAATGTGAAATGTGTGTAATTTTTCCTGCTGGCAAATCATATAAAATAAATATATGAATTATTTAAATTATTATAAACTCATTATTAAAAGCTAAATAAATTTGCGGATAATCAAAAATAATGTAAATAAATTAGAAAAAGTTTGTTAACATTTGTATAAATGGCATTTGCTTTGCATTATGCGCATTGCTGATGATGACTGCATAATTGAATTCTTTTCACTAATTGCGAGCATATTACGAGCGTAATTAACGGTAATTATCCTTAACTGCTTTATTCACATCGATAACTGAGTTGATGTGCGCTGTGAAAGGCTGAAAAACGTTTCAATGAATGACGATAAAATTGACAAAATCGAATCAATTCAGCTCTGAGCTCACTCTTGCTCTCTTTCTCTCTCTCTCTCTCCTCTCACTCTCTCTCTCTCTCACTCTCTCTCTCACACTGTTTTTCTTACCTTCTTCTACTGTATTTCTCAGTCTGTTTCTCAGCGCGTCCTTTGTCGTTCGGTTTGTCATGCATTTTTGGCAGCTACTTCAAATGCCAGCCCAAAAGTAGGCCTCTATGGTATGTGTGTGCGTGTGTGTGTGTATTTGATACATGTGCATATATTTAACTTAAGCAAAGCCATGTGCATATGCCTGTCAGGCAATTCGGGCGCTGTTGACGGAGTTCAGGTGACAGACGATAACTGTCGACTTTGTTGTTTGTTGTGCTCAATTCTAGTTGCCTCATTTGTATAGTATCATCACACACGCACACACACACACAGACACATACTCGCTCACACATGCACAACTGCAGCACACGGCATCTAACTTAATTGCAACTGTCTGGCCGGAATGTCGCGTGTGTTTATGCATATATGATATGCAAATATTGTGGTATCACTATAGCCATCTACACACACACACACACACACACACACACACCTGCTCACACAGACTCACGCACACACATGCTCGTGCGTATAAATGAAATTGCCTGCGTTTGGCCTGTGCCACCCAGCGGGAAACTGAGTGCATTCAATTGCTCGCATCGAAGCCAACTGAAAAGCCATAAATGTTGTATTTATTTTCGTATTAATTAACAGTCATTAAGATTGCATAAAAAAGTCAGTGAATGCATGCAAAAGTAATGCACTCGGAAGCACTTTTGGCATTGCTTAAGCTCATATTGAGCCAAATATGTGCAATTTGTATTCAATTTGAATATTAAAACTGCTTCAATATATTTTAGCAACTAAGACTGTAAATAAATCTTAAATAAATAAATAATTAAATAAGTATTATGAAGATATATAAAATATACTAAATATGCTGTAACCTACAATTACTATAAGTTATACGTACGCTGAAAATACTGAAAATTATGTAAATACTAAATATGCTAAATTAATTTAAAGTATTAAAATACTAAAAGTATTTATAAAGCTAAAAGTGTTTAAATACCATGAATTCTTGATAGTATAAATGTAGAACATAAAATGAATAATTTTAAAATACTTAAAATATTTTAAATATTATAAATCCTATAAATGATATAAATCATATAAATACTTTAAATACTATATATGCTATAAATTCTATAAATACTATAATAGATATAAATACTTTAAATATTATTATTGCTGTAAATACTATAAATACTATAAATGCTATAAATACTGTAAATACTATAATAGATATAAATACTTTAAATACTAATATTGCTATAAATACTATAACTACTATACATAAAATAAATACTATGAATACTATAAATGCGACACATACTATTAGTACTATTAATATTATAAATACTATAAATACTATAAATACTTTAAACACTATAAATACTATAAATACTATAAATACCATAAATGCTATAAATACTATAAATGCTTTCTATGATTCTCTGAATTCTCTAAATCTACATTTATTTAGAATCGTATTAGAGCGGTTCTAAATCACTTCTAATTGGACTTTTGCAGCTATTTATCAGGCTCAGACGCCACACCTGAGACAGGTGCCAAACAAAGTGCCTCGTAACGGGTTTTCGTTGCAGTTTGCTGTTGCAACTGGGTGCTCTGCATGCGTCGTCTGTTGGCTGTTATATCTTGAACTTGTAGCTCGTAATTTTTGTTACCACTTTGTTGTTGGCACACACACACACACACACACGCACACCCAGCTGGTAGCCGAAGAGGACGAACAACAACAATTTATGCAACACATTTGCTTAATTTATATTTATAACTTTGCCCCGCGCACGCAGCAGAGCAGAGCAGCTCGTGTTAACTCAGCTACTGCTCAGTTACGAGCTGCCACGCCCACGCCCAGCCCAGCCGCAAACTTGAGCACACATGCTGTCTCTGTATGTGTGTGTGTTTGTGTGTGTGTGTGTCTTTGGCATTTGCATAATCGCTGCCAATGAGCGCATGCAACTGGCAAACCGCCATCCAAAGGCCTCCCACGGGAGCTGCTGCGATTTTCACTCTCAAACTCTCAAACTCTCACTCTCGCTCTCTCTCTCTCCATCTCATTTTTCCCGCTGCCTTTGGTATATTTTAACTGCTCCCTACACTTTCGTCTCCTCTTTATTTATACATTTTTTGTGTGCTTCTTTTCCGCCATTATTCAGCATTTATAATTGCAGCTGTTTTGCGTTTGATTTAAATATTTACGACGCACACAAAGTGCAATTAGATGGCATCCATAAAATTGGACAAGTGTGAGCAATGACTGACTGACAGATACCCTGTGGCATGCACATAAGAAAAAGTTAGCAATATATTGAACTGGTCTAAATTTTGTAAATTTTAATAGAATATTATAGAATTAATTTTAATTGCAATTATAAAATTAAACAACTCTAAGCAATGATCGGCTACTAGATACCCTGTGGCAGTATATTAAACTTGAATATATTTATATATTTTCCACATATTTTTTAAATTTAAATTTTAGACTCTGGAATTCACTTTAAACTAAAAATCCTTAAATATATTAATCTTTCATTTGTCACGCACCCGGCATACCCCTTAGACGTTGCTTTTGTTAAGCTACTCGTAAAAAAGTGCTTATATTTTCATTGTGGTCCACAGTTAATGTCCAGATAGCATTACAAATTCTGAAAACAATTCCTGTCCTCTTGCATAATAATGAAGCATTGTAATGTGCAAATTGGTTTTATTTATTTATTTTTTAATTTGCTGATTTGTTTTTTATTTTTGGTTTCATTCGAATTTGTGATTTATAGTTGAGCTTTGTGAATGCGAGAAGTAAAAGTAGATATGTTTGATTATGCTCAACAATTTATGTTTCGGCCAGAAGTTTGCTTGCCAGCCAAATTATTTGCTTGGGACCCTGGAGCGCAGGTTAACTTTAACAATAAATTTGACATGCGGTTTGATTGACAGCCTTGCCACACTAGATCAAACATAGTCGAAACATGGGGTTGCCAGATGCTCATTAGAGTTTAGAGTGTGAGAATTGCTAGACTTAATGTTGCCAGCTATGGCGTTGCCACTTGTTATGGTACACTAGAACAGCCATTTTATTAATTTACCAGTTGTTTTTATCATTAATGTAATTACTTGTTTTAGTGTTGCCAGATGGCTTAGTGTTGCCACACTGTGCAGTGCCAGAATTGGTTTTTGAGTTGAGATCGTATAACTATTACAGTTGTTTTGATCTTTGGCGTTATTAAACTTGGGTATCATAAACTTGGAGTTGCCAGATCAGGCGTGGTCCTTAAAGCTTTGCCAGAATTGTTCTTTATATTTCGCGGTAAATAATATATCACTCTAGATGCCATGACACTTGACATAGCCTGACTTAGAATTGCCAGACCTGGCGTTGCCACATTTTGCAATTCCTGAATGGGTTCTTCTACTATTTTGATGACGCATCTAAGCTGCAGTGGGTCTTGGTCAGCTTTGAGTTGGAGTGGCCAGACTTGGTGTTGCCAGACTGGGTGCTGCCAGAGCTGTAGCTAGCAGACAAAACTGGTATTGTTGGCAGTTCCTTAAGCTCGGTAGTGCTGCTGTTAAAGCTATACATAATGTAATAAAAAAGGCGTTGCCAGACTTTGTGCTTAAATAGAAAGCGCTTTCAGACTTGCTAGTCATTGGCTTATCAGTTGAGATTTCAAGACTCGATGCTGTTGGACGTGTTAATCCGATGCGCAGCGTTGCCACACTGGCTGCAGTGCAGTGTTGCCCCTCCTGCTTACAGTTGGGCGAGGCGAAATCGCATTGCAACTTAGCTAAGAGTCAACGGACATGAAAATCAGTTCACATTTGGACTAATCTAATTACGCTTTGCATTTCTATGAGCTGCAATTTTTCTCTGTCCCTCCCTCGCTCTTTCTCTCTTTTTGGTTTTTTTGTTGGGATTTAAAAAAGTTTTGGAACCAAAGTGGATTGCGCTTGGGGATTGCGTTAAGCACGAGAATTCAGCACTTTTGCCGATTCTTGCCGAGGCAAATGGCAAAAGCTAAATTATTTTTGTTGTTGACTGAACTGGACGGGACTTTAAAAAGCCGCTGCTGCAACTGGGGCCAGTCGCATTGATTGTGCGGGGCTTGCCTTGCCTTTGACTGACTGATGGATTGGGTGGGTGTGGAAGTCGGATGCTTGGGGTGCAGCCGTCGCACTTTAAAGAGCCGGCCGAACGGCTAACCGCAGCAGCTAGCACCACAAGCCGGCTTCAATCCATTAGTCATTCGTGAATGGAGCCACGGCTGGATGGAAATGGGGTGGCCCGGAACAGTGGAGCCTGGGCAGCTTGTGGCGCCACTTGAGACGAAAACTTCAAAATGAAATTGCCGTTCAGCTCTACTCATCGTTGTGGCTTTTGGCTGTTTGTTTGCTGTTTGTTGTTTGTTTTTTGTTTTTTGTTTTTAATTTGCCTGGCTGTGTCCAGTTGCCGGCTCCATTTGTAGCTGTAGGGCGTCTCATTAGCAGCACATGATGCAACTGCAGCTGCAGCTCCAGCGGGGCTCTAATGATGCAAAAGAAGCTGATGAAAGGGCAAGCAAGTCATATACATATATATTTATATATGTATATATGTATATATGTATATATGTATATGTATATATGTATATATGTATATATGTATATATGTATATATGTATATATGTATATATGTATATATGTATATATGTATATATATGGCTATATATACATACATTCGCATATTCACATACATATATTCGTCTGGAAAATGTAATTACAACAAATTGTTGGCGTTGCCAGACCTGCTGTCTGCCACGCCCCGGCCCCTGCTGCAGCTGCAACTTTTGTGCAATTTTCAACTTCAACTGATGCAATAAAACGTTCGAAATATCAAAATTATATATATGTATATGTATATGTATATATAGTATATATTTATTTATTTTCTCTTTGCTGTTGCTCGTTTTTTTTTTTTTTTTTTAACTTTTTTTTTTGTATTTGTAAATAAACCACAAAGCGCAGTCATTGCCATACAATCACCCTCAACTGCCTCTACCGACCCTTCTGGCCCCACCGCCTCTACTGCCGCTACCGCCTCTACTGCCTCTACTGACTCTACTGACTCTACCGCCTCTACTGCCTCTACCGGCCTTACTGACCCTAGCGCCTCTGCTGCTTCTACCGGTCATACTGGCCCTACCGCCTCTACCGGCCCTACCACACCCAACTGCACGTATCTGACATCCGAAACCTTTGTGCGAGGCTCGTTTTTCATTTTTGTAGTGCGGTCTTTTGGATTTATGTGCGCACTTGAATTTGCATTTGGTCAAACAAAACGGCGGCGACGCGGCGAGGCAAAAGCGCGCCCTATACGACTAGTAGATGCCCTGCCATGTAACAAAGAAGCTCAGCTCGAACTTTGCTACTGCAATTGGCTTAAAAGAAAAGAGAGCGAGAGAGACAGAGAGAAGCTAGGAATAGCTTGTAAAGCTAATGGTGAGGGTGCTGTTTGCATAGTAAAGCACAGCCTTGAATATCTCTGACTTTTCGAGTGATGCAAATCTATATAAATAGAGCTCATATCTCAGTATCAAGAGTCTAAACAGTCAAGAGCTCTTAAAACTTGATCTTAGGCCAAGCTCTACATGAAACGATAAGAGCAGCGAGAGCAATTAGATTCCCTTAGTTCATGCCTTTGAGCATGTATTTATGTTTCATCTATTCCTTGACTCCAACATCATCACTCCTCTCTTAGTTCTTCGCTTTATCAATGGGTATACGAGTAACATAAATACACAGCTACAACAAAGCGTTAAACAAATTCTGTAGTAGAAAGTAAAGTAAATATGATTGATAATTTTGCAGTCAATCATAGCCGACTGCAGGATACTCGCTCACAGCTACATATTCTCAAATATATGTTTGTATAGCTGTATTATTATGTGCAAAGTTCTTCTTCTTGCCTGCTCATACAATATTGCTCAAAGCCAATATACTCACTTTGACGGCCTGAACGGGCATGATTGCCATGCTGTTGTCCCGCACTGCAGATTAAGCGCGCGGTCTGTCAATTTTCCAGACTTGCGCTTTAAAGCTAAAACCGTTTAAAGCGTCACACGTTGCGTATGATTAATATAAATGTTGCCAATTCCCTCACAGACATAGAGAGCGAGAGAGAGAGAGAGAGAGCGATAGAGCGAGAGAGATAGAGACACGCACACACGTAGACAGACAGTTTCTGAGAATATTTATTGCCCTTCAATTTGCAATGGCCGCGCCATGGCATTCCCCCGCCTGCCCCTGCATGTCCCCCTTAATAAATGTCCAGCTGGAGCCCGGTTTGGCTTTGGCTATGGCTTTGGCTTTGGCTTTGGCTACGGCTACGGCTTTTGGCTGGTTGCTTGGTTAACCGCCAAAACCGATAATTGAATTCCATTGCATTTAAAAGGGCTGCCCAACGGCTCGCATTTAATGGTGGAGCTCAAGAGCTAAACACTGAAGTGGATGCACTTGAAACGTTTGCCGGATGCAGCGCAAAGCTGAAGTGCAAAAGGACGTCAGGCGAGAGAGGGAGATAAAGAGAGAGAGAAAGAGAGAGTGAGACAGAGAGAGAGAGAGAGACAGGAAGAGTTTATAATAAATTTATGTACAAATTGAAATGATGCCAAAATATTTAGAACTATATATATATTCTGAGTGGAATATGCGTAGCTTCGTTCAGACGTTTCTCGGCGGCGCTATGTTGACGTCGCAGTGGCACGGCAGCTGAGAGAGAGAGAGAGAGAGAGAGAGAGAGAGAGAGAGAGAGAGAGAGAGAGAGAGAGAGAGAGGGAGAGCAACATTCAGATGCTGAGTTAAGTCTGGTCGCTGACTGAAGAAGAAAAAGAGAAAGAGAACAGACTGAAAGGAAGGAAGGGAAAGGAAAGGAAAGGAAAGCGAACGGAACTTGATGGAGCTGATGCGGCGATGGGAAATGGAAATGGAATTTAGAAGAGTTACTCCGAGAATACACAATATATATATATATACAATATATAGATCGTATTGCTCCATGTCGTGGTTGTACATATGCGACGCATCCATCTGGCAACCCTATATCTTTTGACAGAGACGGGCAGAATACGCCGTACAGGCTCTAGGCGACCATTTGAGAGATATCATATTCGTATTCAAAACATGATCTAATTGAGCCACATCAACTGATTATTATTGTTAACATAAATAAAATTATGTTTGTCGAATATGGGCAATCTTACAGGGTTGCCAGATGGGTCCGTCAAATATAGACAATTTTGTACTTAAGCTGACTCTATAGTTAATACGAAGCTAATGTGACATCTTAATAGGCATCAATATAGATTGTAATAATCTTCTTCAATCAATCTTCTTCTGGAGTTGCCAGATGGGTCTTTTCTGGTTCTTCTTCTTTACTATTTGCTATTAGCCCTACAAGAGGATTTATTCAGCAAAAGAGTTCTCATAAGTTCTCATAGTGTCCGTATGTGTGTGTGTGTGTGTGTGTGTGTGTGTGGGTATGTGATTGTGAGTTTGTGCCTTGATTATAGGAAAGAAGCGAAGGATTGATTATAGGAATACCAGTTCTTGGAGTGCTCATCAGGGAGTCATATAGTGAATCATGGAGAGGATCTCTTAAGACTCTAACTCTAGAGTTTTTAGTAGCTATTATAGGTAATATTGACATGCACGAGATCATTTCGATAATGCTCGCAAATGATATTATTTGAGAGATATAGCACATGCATTAAGCTGTACTGAAAATAAGTACAGTCCACGCACGTTCCACTAAAACGCGTACGCACATGGAATGGCAAAAATTTTGAATGCATTTAACTAATTTTGTATTTTATATATGATTTGGTTATTTGGTTTGGACAACAACTGGATAAGCATTTAATGTGCATTGAGTATATGTATGTATATATGTATGTATGTATGTGTGTGTGTGTGTGTGTGTGTGTGTGTGTGTGTGTATGGTTAGTGTCTATATCTGGCCTGTGTGCAGCTCTGTTTAATTTATGGACTATTCATCGAGCCCACATTTGGGCATCCCGTTGCGCATCGAACCGGCTCACCATGGCCAGGGGCCAATGGGCCAGTGGGCGTGGCAGTTCAGCTGTTCAGTTGTTCCCATTGCTTGTCATTGGCAATTGGTTAGCTAATTTGCTGGCTGACTAAATGCGTATCGAATGACCGACACCTGCTGATCCCCACACTCCTCCGCATAAACCGCACGATACACACACACACACGCACACACACACACACACACACACGCACACGCACACACGTAGAGTCCGATTGGGAATTCGTTTGTCGAGCGCGCACTGCGAGTGGCATAAATATTTGATGCTCGCTTATGTGCGCCGGCCTCGAACTTCTCGAAGCCGCCGTCTCCCAGTTTTCCCGGTCTCCCCGTTCTCACAGCTTTTCCCAGTTTTCCCAGCCAGCGAGCAATGTAGTAATTTGATTGCTTTTCATGGCATTGGCGCCACATTTTTCAATTTGCCAACCAAATCAAATGCAAATGCCAAACAAATCTCCATTTCTCTCTGTCTACTAGCGACTTCTTAATATACATATAAATCTATGTGTATGTGTGTGTATGTGTGTGTGTGTGTGTGTGTTTTTTGTATTATTTTTGGCTACTAATTAGATGGCGTTATTTGTAGCTGGATTTCCTTTTGGTCTTTCGTCTGCTTCTGATTGACATTTTGTGTGATTTAATTAAACCGCAAATTGGAATTTCTCTCTCTCTCTCTCTCTCTCTCTCTCTCTCTCTCTCTCTCTCTCTCTCTCACTCTTCTTGCTGTTTTCATTTATTTATTTATTTTTCTTTGTCATCTAATTTATGCATAATATTGACTGCTCCTATTTTCTGGTCTCATTTGCGCCAGCCACAATTTGAGCCACCTTTGGGTGGCCCACGCACGCCCACACCACCTGTGTGGGTGTGGTGGTGTGGGAAGGGTAGGGGAGGCGATGCTAATGCGTCTAATTGCATTTTGGGCCTCGTGATTTACTGCCGCGCCATGCGAATTATTTTCACGCTCTTGGCACTCCCATGTAGACGTGTGTGTGTGTGTGTGTGTGTGTATGTGTGTGTGCTCTAGGCCATGCAGGCGCCCGCAGCTGCCGCATTTCGTCGCATATGAAAAATGTTTTTGGGGCCCGCTTGAACAACAAAAGAAAAAGTAGAAAAATCGTGCGAATTTTTATCTGCATTCGCGCAGGCAAATGGAAATTTGCGAATCGTGCAAAACAACAAACGAAATTGTCGATTTACGTAATGAAAATCTATTAGAGTAGAAGGCAGACAACCTTGATAATGCAAGATGATGAAAGGACGAAAAATATTTATGGAAAGCTATAGAACGAGTGAGCTAGAGAGATAGAGATAGAGATAGAGATAGAGATAGAGATAGAGATAGAGATAGAGACAGAGACAGAGACAGAGACAGAGACAGAGATAGAGATAGAGATAGAGATAGAGATAGAGATAGAGATAGAGATAGAGATAGAGATAGAGATAGAGATAGAGATAGAGATAGAGATAGAGATAGAGATAGAGATAGAGATAGAGATGAGAGATAGAGATAGAGATAGAGCTAGAGATAGAGATAGATGAGATAGAGATAGAGATAGAGATAGAGATAGAGATAGAGATAGATAGATAGAGATAGAGATAGAGATAGAGATAGAGATAGAGATAGAGATAGAGATAGAGATAGAAGAGATAGAGATAGAGATAGAGATAGAGATAGAGATAGAGATAGAGATAGAGATAGAGATAGAGATAGAGATAGAGATAGAGATAGAGATAGAGATAGAGATAGAGATAGAGATAGAGATAGAGATAGAGATAGAGATAGAGATAGAGATAGAGATAGAGATAGAGATAGAGATAGAGATAGAGATAGAGATAGAGATAGAGATAGAGATAGAGATAGAGATAGAGATAGAGATAGAGATAGAGATAGAGATAGAGATAGAGATAGAGATAGAGATAGAGATAGAGATAGAGATAGAGATTAGAGATAGAGATAGAGATAGAGATAGAGATAGAGATAGAGATAGAGATAGAGATAGAGATAGAGATAGAGATAGAGATAGAAGATAGAGATAGAGATAGAGATAGAGATAGAGATAGAGATAGAGATAGAGAATAGAGATAGAGATAGAGATAGATAGATAGAGATTAGAGATAGAGATAGAGATAGAGATAGAGATAGAGATAGAGATAGAGATAGAGATAGAGATAGAGATAGAGATAGAGATAGAGATAGAGATAGAGATAGAGATAGAGATAGAGATAGAGATAGAAGATAGAAATAGAAATATAAATAGAGATAGAGATAGAAGATAGAGATAGAGATAGAGATAGAGATAGAGATAGAGATAGAGATAGAGATAGAGATAGAGATAGAGATAGAGATAGAGATAGAGATAGAGATAGAGATAGAGATAGAGATAGAGATAGAGATAGAGAGATACATGTAGGTATAGGTATATCATATTGTATAATGATATCATCTAATGCTGTATGTGTATATTTAGCATACATCTACATGAGAGTAG
The DNA here is from genome assembly GCF_054131065.1 of Drosophila arizonae. Classification (NCBI taxonomy): domain Eukaryota; kingdom Metazoa; phylum Arthropoda; class Insecta; order Diptera; family Drosophilidae; genus Drosophila; species Drosophila arizonae. The sequence continues at coordinate 12,996,246 of NC_142927.1, read as the reverse complement.
AGTCTCACGTAGTTTACCTTCGGGTTGTCTAATCGTGCTCCGAGCTTAGAGCCAAATGCTAATGTTTGTTGTTTCACTTTGGCTTTGCCTAATATATGTCTTAGCTAAGCACACATTAAGGATTAAAGTACTCAGATCTTATATGCGTATTACTGCGATTAACTGTTGTATGTTGGCTGCATTATTTCTAATTAGTAAAGTTTCTGCTCCCTTTTGCTCTGCCCCTCTCCTTTTTTTTTTTTTTTTTTTTTTTTGGTTTGCCTCTGTGTGACGGGCTGCAAAAGTTTTCTCAATTCATGCCAAAGAGGCGGCAATCAAATCAAAAAAAGAAAAAGTTTGAAACATATACGAGTTGATATACATACATACATATATAGGCAGACATACATACATACATATATATGTATATAAATATATATATCTTTATGTATATGGACTCGTATCTAGATAGAAACTAGAAGTAATTGCAACGCAATTGAAAGTCGCAAACACACACGTGATATTTCCCTCTCCCTCACACTCTGTTTGTGTGTGTGTGTGTGTGTGTGGCTAAATGGAAATGCCAAGCGACACATTTTGTATACAATGCCAAGTTAATGAGCCTGCCCTGGCTCCCCCCCAGCCTAAGCAGCTCTGCCCTGCTGCCTTTGCCTGCTTGCGAGTTTTTGCCTGCCTTCTGGCATCATTTGCCAGTCTCTCTCTCTCTCTCTCTTTCTCTCTATGTCTCTCTGTGTATGTGTGTGTGTTTTGGCTTTAGCCTATTTCCCAGGCTTGTCATTTTCATGTTGTACAAGTTTGTGCAACAACTGGAAGCCAACAACTGGAGGCAGCAGAGCTGGAGCCGCCTCAACTGCAACCCGAAACTCAAACAAAAAATCTAAAAAAACAAGAAAAAATAAAAAACAAAAAACAAATTCAGGTGAATAGAAAAAAGAAACAGAGAAAATTTCTATTTTTGGCATGTCGAATATTGAATATCCTGAGACTTCTCCAAACAATTGCAACAGTTCAGCAAGGAGCCAGTGGAACTAGTTCAGAGAGAGAGAGAGAGAGAGAGAGAGAGAGCTGCAGCTGTACAGAAAAGAAACTGATTTACTTATGAATTGATAATGCCAATTGGATTTGTCTTAAAGGAAAGGCAAAGCTGCGGAACTTGAACTACAAGTTCATAGAACTAGTTCATTTTTGGTACTGAATATTTGGAGTTATATATGAAATATATCTATGTGTACCTCATTAACTCGAGCCAGGACACTCAAATTTTGAGCTAGCTACGTGCAGCAGTTCACGATGTGAACTAGTTCACGGATATACCTCTACCCTTATATATTTAGATACATATCTGCAGCTATGTAATTACTTGCCCGCTATAAACTCATCATATTGTGTGGCAAAAGTTTTTACATTCGATTAACTTCCGTTAATAAGCCACCTAGTCAACTGTACCGTTATTTAAAGCAACCCTTACAAAGCGACACCCTCATCCCCTCGTGACACACACACACGCACACAGACATACACATAGACGACCCTCACCTGTTTACCTGTTGTATAAAAGTTCTCCTCCGTCTTCCTCTCGCTCTATCTCTCTCTCTCTTTCTCTCTGTCCCCCTTCTCTCCCTCTCTCTATCTCTCTGTGTGCTTCATATTTCATTTGAATTTCGTTCCTTTGTGCTGGTAATTTTATGCTAATGGACAACGTTTGCATGTGTTATCGATTGTGATTACATTAATTATCGATAACTACGTGACTCCTCAACGCGTCACGCGATTGAGTGTTTATTGTCGAACGTTTCAGATGCGACATGTGCCATTTATAAATGATGATATTTGCATACATACATACATATATCATATATACATATACATACATATGTGCAATTTCATAATGTTGTCGATATGGCAACGCTGCTTAGTTAAGAAATTTCGTATAGCTAATGAAAGTATAGACCTATTTGGCAGTATATTATATTATGTGATAAACCCATCTTTCTGACTGGCATTTCTCTGGTATGCGCAGGTTCTTAAACGTTTTACTGGCTGCAGCTACACTTTAATATGCAAAAGCTTGCAATTATTTATTGAAATTGAGTTTCTCTATAGATTTTCCACTTGTATTGCATTGTATTCGCACATATTCCAGAAATTAGCCCTGCTGTGTGTTTTCCCGCACTGTTTTCCATGTAAAATGTATCCGAATTTTCGTTGATTTTCTTGTATTTCTGTCATTATTTCTGTCAGCTGTTTGCTGTTAGCCATTTGCTGTTAGTTTAAAGGTAACAGACCATAAAATTGGAATGCGCTTCGCTTCACTTCGCTTTGTTTGTACATATGGATTTCTACGTGTACAAATACTTATAAACATTCATTCGCATATATATATAGATGTACATGTATGTGTACTTGGTGTCATGCATATGATCCATTCCACTTTGTAGCAAGCTTTCACTGCATTTACAGTGGAATTTGCTTCTATTATGTTTAGTTATCATTGTGTCGGAAAATATTGTTCTTTTCCGTTTTGTTCTGCCATTTCACAATAGTGGGTTTGAATTAAAAAAATAATTTAATTATATAAATTAATTATATTTTTTCGAGCATTCCATTCCATTTTGTTCCTTCATATAACATGCATTTATATACCCATTATTCAAATTATACACACACATTTCGTCCTATTCCATTATACCTATTATGCATCATTTTTCTGTGTTTCATTCCATTCCGTTTCATTCTCTTTACATATTCTCTTTACATTCTTTTTCTTTGTCTCTATTTGTTGTTCTTACAGTATGGTGCACTTTCATTCCGCTGCATGCTGTTTCATTCCATTCCATTTCAGAATTTTTCCACTTTGTTTCAGGCCTTTCCTCACATGATCTAGTGTAGCGTCGTTTCATTTCATTGCAAGTCGTGTTTCAATTCCACATATCCTATAATCGCATGACATTTGACTTTGATGCGCTGTCGTTTCATTCCGTTTCGTCGCTTTTTAGCATCCGAAGGACATCGCTCCACTGCCACCATCCATCTATCCGTTGCTCGCGCTGTCGTTCCTTAATTGGAAATTGTTGGGGTCCTGTGAATGTGAGGCCACAACAGGAGTTAGCGACCGCAGTGACAAGGAATAACAATTGATAGGGAAACCGGCCCGGGCTGGCCTCGGTCTGGCCTGGCCTCGCCTCGGTCTGGCCGGTCTGGCTAGTCGGCTAGTGTAGCGCATTGTCCAGTGTTTCGGGGCCATTTCTCTAGCGGCAGAGACAATAAATCTCACATACAATTTATTGACAATGCTTGGGGCGTTGAGCAAACAATGTCCTTCCGGCGCTCGGATGCAACAAAAGGATGTGCCGGCCATAACCCGCACAGTGAGGGGCACAAACAAATATATGAAGAGAGAAAGAGAGAGGACAGAGAGAGAGAGAGAGCGAGGGGAGGGGAGGGCATGTCAGCGCATTGCGTTATTTGTTTGTTTTTTTTTTCTGTTTTGTTTTTATTAACAATTAACGCAGCAACGCGTCGTTTGTTGTTGCCGCCGTTTGATTTATAGCCAGCAAACGGACTGCCCAGTCTCTTAGCATTATTATTATTGTTATTGTTATTGTTATTATTAATATTATTATTATTATTGCTTGTGGCGCGCCTATCTGGCCACTCTGCCAATGAGCGTCGCTCGCATTTCCATATGGAAATTTCCCCCAGGTGAATGAATGTGTCATTCGCTTTGAACTTGATGAATCGCCGGTCATTCGGGCCACATGCAACAAATGTGGCCAGCCAAGGGCACACCGGGTCTATGGTTTCTCTGTCAGTGTGGTCAGAGCGGCTCTGCATACATGCAGAGACATGCATATATTTATATGTACATACATATACATATACATATATAAGCTGCTCCTTGCAGCAGCTGCAGTTGGGCTTGTGGCTAATCTGAGGGTGCAACGGGTTTGTTAAAGGCAATAAAAGGCGGAAAAAACTCTATTAAGTATATATAAATATATCGGAGCTTGCTCAGGATGACTTTTCCCAGACCTATGTAGACCTATACTCTATAGGCAGTTGCTCTGCTCCTCTCTCTCTCTCTCTCTCTCTCTCTCTCTCTTTGAAGATTTGCTATTCTTGGATCAGATCAAGCTATGTATTCCTATCTAAAGTATATCCCATCGATCTATTGAAACTCAGCTTTAAATTTTAAATTGATTTAAGCTCGATTTGATCATATTCTGCTCAATTGTTAAAATTTTTTTTTTTTTTTTTTTTTTTAACCATATGAAAAACGTATCTAAAATGTATCCATTATTATCTACATTCCCTAGTATCAGTTCCAAAATTAATTTTGGCTACATATGAAATATAATAGTACAACATAAATATTTAATTTTTATATACAATATATATAGTATTTTTATTATTACTATTAATATTTAATACGGCAGAAATCAAAATACAAATATTATTTCAATCTTCAAATGTCAGGAAATTAATTAATAAATACTAATCAATAAAAACTAATCAGGAAATAACAAAACCATAAAATATTCACCCAATTTAGTCTCCAAAAAGAAAAAGCTTTCGCTCATGCCATGCTAACAATTTCAAATTTGCAACTGTTAAGTGTAGAGATTGTTGCTGAAAGCTCTGTGCACAAGCTATGCTATAAAAAGCGGAAACGAGCAAAGTCTACATAAAAGCTTGCCATAAACTGTTTGCTATAATGGCCACAGCTGCAGTGGCGTTTTATGGCAGCAACGTTTGCAGCGCTCTCTGGCGGCACTTTGCGTGGAATATTCGAAATATTTGTGGAATATTTCCGCACAAGTTATCTAAAGGGAAGTATTTTAATTAGACTTTTAATTGTGCAATGGAAAATGTTTCAATTATGCCAACTATGCTAAGGAGTGAACAAAATGAAAAAGAAGCAGCTGGAGAAGTGGGCGAAGAGGATGAAGGGGCGGGAGCAGCGGGAGGCACATAACAAGAATGAAGCCAATTTTGTGTGTTGTTATTCAATCTGTGTGAAAACTTAAGTGTACTTGAGAGGGTGCTTTAACGACTATTGCTAAACTTGGCAAATCTGAAAACTTGTGCACGAACAAATGCATTCAGCTTCAGCGATAAGTGTCATTAATGCTAATGCTAATGCTGATGAATGAGCTAGTTCATATGATGTTCTCAATTGAGAAATTCAAGCGGTTGAAGTTGATAATCAAATGGTTCTGGACTGTTCCAGATGTGTTATATCTGTTGCTCACATAACTGAAGTCTTATCGGTAAAGTTGAGTTGGATGCCAATTTGTATTGCTTGCACAGCGAATTTCAAGAATGTATATAAATTTTATATTTTATATAGTATTTATTAATTTTAAAAATAACAAATAAAATTAAAATGAATTAATTTAATAATTTATTAAATATATATCAACTATAATAGCTAATTAATATATATTAAATATCAACTCCTTACGTTCTATTTGCAATATCAAACGCTCTCACTCTCACCCTGAGCAAGACACTTCCATTTTTTTCTTTGAGTTGATTTATTCGTTCTTTGAACGACCATTGGTTAGAGGGAGATAGTACGATTGACATTCGCTCAATGCATTGCAATGAGACTCGGTAAACTCTCTTCACATGCATGCACACATACTCGTACGCACACTCAACTGACGCACGCCACACTCGAATACATATGAAATCTTCATTCCGTTTTGCTTCACTCCACTCCAAACGGACCAATCAGAGCGAACAAAAACGATTGCGAGCCGATCGCGATTCGCGAATAAGCTCGGAACCGATTGGTTGCTCTCTGAGCACTGTGTAAAGAGTATCACTCAATCGTACTATCCGAGTTTTAATTGAGAGTTTGAATGAAATAGAGAGTAATTTGCAGATACCGAGACACAATTATTTGCGAACTATGCTCAATAAAGTATAATAATTTATAAATCAATTTAAAAATGTCAGTATTCAAATATATATTTATATATATAAAATAGAAGCCAGCGAATCTCTTCAGTTGTTGTTGGTTCTACGGTTGCAATTGTTGTTGCCGTTGTCCTTGCCACGTGGCGCTGCTAATAAATTTATCGTTACAAAAATGTTGTGAATCATTTGTTGCTAAACAATTTTCATTGTTTTGGCTGTAGTTGTAGCTGCTGCAGTTCTTGTTGCTATTGTTGTTGTTGTTATTGCTGCTGCTGCTGACAACGACATAAATAAATTGTTTCGTTTGTTTTAATTTGTTGCAGTTGTTGTTGCCGGCTCTGTTGCTGTCAGTTTTATGTTGCTACTTTTTGCGTGCAACCAGCCAGTGGCTCAGCTTTCGGCCCAGCCCTTGGCGCCGCCTCCACCGCACCCGAGGCAGGCCGCTCCCGCTGTGGCACACACACACACACACTGCAGCAATAAAAATGCAGTGTAGATGCAACAACAACAGTTGCTGGTACTGCTGCTGCTGCTGCTGTTGTTGTTTTGGTCATACACAATTTGGGTCACTGCGGCAATGTTTTTGTTGACTAATGCACAAAAGTTGCAGCTAATGCAACGGCCACAGCCACAGCAACAGCAACAGCAGCAGCAACTCGGAAAGCAGAGCGACTGACCAGCTATGGAGTGAAATGAAGTGCGTGTCTGACTTGAGGTTGGGATTAGAGATTAGAGAGAGAGAGACACTGATAGAGAGAGAGAGAGACACTGAGAAAGATTAAAAGGTTGAATAAGAGAGAGGCCGAGAGAAATGGGAGAGAGAGAGAGAGAGAGAGAGAGAGAAAGAGAGAGAGACAGAGGGAGAGAGAGAGAGAGACAGAGGGAGGGGGAGGGAGAGAGAGAGAGACAGAGAGGGAGAAGGGGAATAAAAATATGAGAAAGAGAAATAGATACTGAGCGAACAAGACAGAGAAACAAAATAAGGAGAGAGGGAGACCAGGAAAGCAGAGATAATGGAGAAAGATAGACAATAAGTGAGACATAGATAGAGAGCAAGCGAGAAATGGAGAATTTTCGAGCAGAGGGAAATTTTGCGTGAGAGAAACAAATGCAGATAGAATGACAAGGTTAAGATGGGAGGCAATGAAAACAGAAATAAATAAAAACATAAATTTATTCAATGAATAGATCTAAAGAGACCGATCAAAATTGAGTGTGATAAATGTATAAATCAATGTAGTAAGCGTGTGCGTGTGTGAGTGTGTGAGAGAGAGAGTTGCGCTTGGCCAAAATAGGCAAAAAGTGTTGCATACTTTGCAGCGCTGACAGCTCAAGCGAAAGTTCCGATGCAGCAACACACACACAGACATGCACACACACACGCACACGGACCGCGTGTGTTAAAACTTGTATTTGTACATTTATCAAGTTGTTGTTGTTGCTGTTGTTGCTGTTGTTGCTGTTGTTGTTGTTGTTGTTGTTGCTGTTGTTGTTGCTGTTGTTGTTATTGCATTTGGAGCGCAAATAAGTGGTTTATGATGATGCCACGCCCACGCTGCAAAGCAATGCAGTTTGCAGTGAATTGGTGTTGTTGTTGTTGTTGCTGTTGCCAGCAAGTTGTTGCAGCTGCATCATTTTGCATTTTTACGAGCTGGCATTGCCAATGTCATGTTGTTGTTGTTGTTATTGTTGTTGTTGCTGCTGCTGTTGCTGTTACTAAATGCTGTTGCGGGTGCGGCTATAAATTGTTTATGCGCTTCACTTGCCTTTGAGGCCATTTTGGGATCAGAATATTGCACACACACACGCGCACGTACACACACACAGCCGATTGGCACTAAAATGTGTGCATGTGTGTGTGTATGTGTGCTTGTCTGACAATCAGGCCATGTTCCATGCACGTGTTCGAAAATCTATTAAGCGCCTTTTTTATGAGCTACACATAAGCACTTGCCTGTGTGTGTGTGTGTGTGTGTGTGTGTGTGTGTGTGTGTCCGGCATTTAAATTTAATTCTGCAAAAAAGAAATTCAAGTAAAAACGGGCATAACCAACTGAATTGCTGCCGCATCGTTGTTGCAAAAAATGCAGAGGATCAAGCCTGTTTCAACTTCTGAGGGCGTCAGGCAAGAGATTTATTGAGATATGTAGTTGCAAGTTGCCAACTGCATAAAAACTCTATAATTAGTTTTATATTAAATGAAGTTGCATTTGACAATTTGCAATGAGCAGCGAGAAAGAAATATAAAGAGAGAGAGAGAGGAAGAACAGCTAACATAAATTGCATAAAACCAATATACTCTTTTCACTTAGTGAATGAGTATAGAATAAGAGGAAAAGAGCAACAAATACATACGTAAAAAATGCATATACATATGTATATTTATATATATGTATATATACAAAAACCATAACAAAATAATAATAATAATTTCCATAATCTTTTATATTCGTTGCGCTTTGCTGCTTCTATTGTTATTGTTATTGCTATTGTCGTTGTTGTTGTTGCTGCTGCTGCATTGTTAATTGCAGCTAAAGTCAAGCGCAACATAAATACAAAATAATGAAAATAAAAAATATAATGAAATTGAATGTTCAACAACAACAATCCGCTAGCTGGAAACATGTTAAGCGCAGTCAGTGAATCGAATCGAATCGAATTGACAGCAATTCGATAATTGAATTAGCTAAATGCAACAATTGAAATAAGCTTTTGGTTAAGCATAGCAATGCATATGAAATGCGGGTTAAAAAAGAGTATTGGCAGTTAGAATATTTAACTAAATTTGAATTTCAATTAAATGATATAGAGAATAGCGATAGGCTAATAGAAAGACTGAGAATATAATTACTTAATTCATAATTCGCATATAACTGTTGTACGTTTCGCGACATCTGCAAATTACACTCTATCTCACTCACACTTTAAGTAAAAGCTCAGAGAGTAAGATTGAGTGATACTCTTTACACAGTGCTCAGAGAGCAACCAATCGGTTCCGAGCTCATTCGCGAATCGCGATCGGCTCGCAATCGTTTTTGTTCGCTCTGATTGGTCCGTTTGGAGTGGAGTGAAGCAAAACGGAATGAAGATTTCATATGTATGCGAGTGTGGCGTGCGTCAGTTGAGTGTGCGTACGAGTATGTGTGCGTGCATGCTGAAGAGAGTTTACCCAGTCTCATTGTGCGAACGTCATTCGTACCATCTCCCTCTAACCAATGGTCGTTAAAAGAACGAATAAATCAACTCAACGAAAAGAACAGGAGTCTCTTACTCAGTGGGAGAGTGGGAGCGAGTTAGTATGATATTTTTCGGTTGATTTCGTGAGCAGAGCATAAGGAATAAAACGGTTAATAGTTATTTGAGAGCTGAGCTATATTTAATATATTAACACTTTTGATGGGGCAATTGGCTCATAATTTATACCTAATGGAATTAAAATTGATGCCTTTGATGAGCGACAACACAGAAAACAGCCCTGTGAGGCAGCTGGCCACTGCAATTCAATAATTTATATACACATATACAATTAAATCTACCGCAACTTCACTCAACAAATATTTCCGACTAAATAATGCTTAATGTTGTGGATTCAGCCTCAGCCATTCTCCCGCCACATGTCCATAATCAATTTGGCGTGATTATTGCATTTTATTGAAATCAATTCGCTGGTTAATTTACGATTCAAATTGAAATTGAAATGTGAGTGGCATATTTCAGATGGCTCTCGCTCGCCATGCAATTATATGATAATAATTATAATTGCGTCAATTGTTGAGTGCATTCAGAATTTGTTAGCATTTGAATTTGTTGGCATTTGAATTATTTAGCACGTGCGATACATTTCATATTACGCATACGCAGAGTGCGCCGGCGAAATTCCCACATAACAGCGCCGTTTGTGGCTCGCTTTGTCAAGTCAAATGGGTTGGGAGCGAGAAGCGCATATGAATATGTCCCTATGAGAAATGCGGAGAGAAGCACAGCAATAAGTTTACTCATTCAGATGCTACCAATCACATTGAATATTTATTGTCCACTACTCTTCTTCTCTCTAAATGTTTCCGATTTACACTTATCTCTGCTTACAATGATTTATAGCTAATCTCCAAGCCTTATCTTCTCTCTTGCTCTCTGCTCAATTTTGCATTTGCTCTAGAGAAAAGTTCTTTCTTTCGTAGCGTAAGCAAAAAATCTTCAGTTTCTTTTTACGATTTCTTTTCTTTTCCCTCATTCTATTCCATTATCGCTTCTGTCTGCAGCTGCTTCTCTGTCTTGCGTCCAACTGAAATATCATGTGTTGACGCTGCTTTCAGTGTTGATTGTGTTGTTAGCATATTCAAAGGACATGCACACACACACACACATAAAGATAGCACACACACAAACACACACCCACTAGCTGTCCATTTGTGACCTCGAGGCAGCCATTTTGTTTTGACTGTTATTGTTGTTGGTGTATTGTTGTTACTGTTTTGTTGTTGTAGTAGTAGTAGTAGTAGTAGTAGTTGTTGTTGTTGTTGTTGTTGCAGCTGGCATCACACAAACAACAGCTGGCACATGGCTTTGTTGCCTTCTGCTTCCTCTTTCATGTTGTCGTCATGTGCCGCCGAAATCTTCATCAAGCCACATGAAATGTCTTGAGGCTTGAGACTTTTGCATTTCCAACTTGTTGTTCTCGTGTTGGCCTTCGTTGTGCGCTTTGTTGTTGTCCTCCTTGCTGTTGTTGTTGTTCTAGTTTTGTTTTATTGTGTGTGACAGGACAGTGGAGGAGGGATGTGAATGCGGTTGCTGCGCTTTTATATGGCCAGCCATATAACATAATATGAATGCATGTTAAGTCTAAGTCTGTTGTTGTTCTGAATCCATTGTTGTTGTTGTTGTTTGTTGTAAATCCTTGATAAATGTTGTTTGGCTTTTGAATTAATTACGATTAATGCCAGTTGCTGTTGGACAAAGGCAAAGCTGCAAAATCCCAACATATTCAACCTTTTGGGCCACAAACATTCCACACATTTTAGCCATTTTGCCCTTGAGGACTAGCGTTGCCAGACTTGTGTGGTAATTTGCTTGGCAGTTTTTTCTGTTTAAAATAAGCAAATAAAAAACGAATAAAATTTTTGAATAGATGTTCATATACGAGAGATTGTTGAAAATCTGTAAAAAAGATAATAATTGGCGGTTTTAATATACAGTGTTGCCAGATAGACAAAGTTCAGCCTTTGACAGTCATAATGTTTCTCTATATGTAGTCAGACAACAAGATGGCTTGTTTTATTTCTATTTGGCGATCTTTTTTTTTAAATTGTAATATTTAGCATCCCACGGCGTTGCCAGATTGTTCATTTTACATTTAAAAGATTTACATTTACATTTAAAAGAATATATTTATACGAAATGAAAAACTTAAAAAAAGCAACTGGCATTATGCAGTGTTGCCAGATCGATGAAATTGAAATTGTCGTTTACCTTTTCATACCTATAGGTGCTCAGTGTTGCCAGACAGCAATGTTGTTTTATTTATTTCTTATTTATTTATTGATATTTAACAGTTTATAGCGTTGCCAGACTGCTTACTTGACTTTATTACATATATATATATTTTTTTTAATTATTTCAAATGAACTTTTTGAGCTAAATTTATATTATTTTTATTGTTGTCAAGTAAGAATCTGATTAAAATATATATATGTAAAAACATAACAATTTTTTTTTTAATATACATCTCTCTATATGTAGTTTTTTTTTTTTGGTTTTGTTTAAGTGGAAATGTTTTACTAAACTGTGCAGTATGTACATTGCCTTAATTAAGCTATCGAAAGGCTTTATTGGATTCAAGAGTCAATTAAGGGAGGTCTGAAACAAAAAACAAAAAATTGCCTTTAATCGTCACAAAGTTGGCTAATTGTTGTTGTTGGCCTTGGGGTTGGCCACCAAAACGAGCAGCAGCAACAACAAGAAGAAAGAAAATGCAATTAGAAATTGAAAACCATCGACAAGGCGAGCCGAGGCGAGGAAGACCAACAACAATAACAACAACGACAACAATAAAGCAAAGATTGGAAGTGCAACAACAACAACAGTTAGTTGCAAACTTTAGACGTCTCAATGCTGGGCAACCACTTAGCCGCCTAACCACTTGGCGAGTTCAGTCAGCCGCGGCTGGCAGTCAAAGCCTCAGGCGTTAGATAAGGCCCTGCTGAGGCAGAGTTTCATGGGTTCATGGGGCAAGTGCATGAAATATTTGTGCAACAGCAAGTTGCAAGTTATCAATTATGTGCGCAACTGTGGCGGGGCCGAGCCGGGCTGAGCCCTAATTGGTTAACTGCCCTGTAGATTGTCTGGTTCAATGGCGTTGCCAGAGTGTGCGTTTATTAATTAAGTTCTATGATTAATTAAGTTATATGCACCAGTTCACAATAGACAGAAACCAGAGAAATTGGGCACAAATAATTGAAGCAGCGTTGCCAACTCAACAGTAATCTGGCAACGCCGAAAAGTGTAAAGTGTGAAAAGATAAGAACTATGAGCACTTAGAATCGTTAATATATATTCGATAGCTCTGGTCATAATACTTAAAGTCATTTCGATAGAGTAATATTTTCAAATATATCGTTAATCGAAATGTATAAATGAAAATTCGGGATAAATTAACTAAGACTAAATCATTGTTTGTTGTTTCGTGCATGACAATTTAATTCAAAAATACTGCATTTAATTTCATGAATTTATCGATAAATGTCCAGTGTATGATCAATACGAAGAGCTGATATCGATTAACAAAATGATATATGAGCTTTTCGATTTTAAATCTATTGTAGTAAAACACATAAAATATTTTTATCTGCTATCGATAATAATATCGATGGCCAATATATATTTGAGTCAATTTTGCTTACTCGATTTGTTAGCATTCAAAATATTTTGTAAATATATTTTTGCATTATATTAAAAAATACTTTAAAAAGAAAATGCATACAATAATTTATCGATAAATATGCTGAATACGAACCATAGATAGAACTAATATCGGTGAACAAAACGATATATATATATATATATATATATATATATATATATATAGACATTTAACATGCCTTTAAATCATTTCCTATGTGCACACATAGCTGCTATCGGTAAATATATCGATAGACACTTTAAGCTATATTTGCTCAAACTTTCATCAATTGCAGCCACTGTGCAGTTGGCGTACCAGACGTTCAATTACCTTTTCTTGCTCAGACGACACTCGCACCCCTCCGGCCCCTCTCACCTGTAGCTCGATTCGCTGGCGTTCTAATTAGTTCTTCAACTTTTGTTGATGCTAGAAATATGTGAGAAAAACAAGAATGAAAATCAAAATGAAAATGAAATAAAAAAATATGTATATATTGTATATTGCTATGACTGGCCAAGACTCAAGTGCAGCAATTTGTTGTTTGTTGCAGTTGTTGTTGTTGCTCTAGTAATTGGCAAGCGTAACAAATTTGAGAGCACACACACAGAGAGTGAGAGAGAGAGAGAGAGAGAGAGAGAGAGAGAGAGAGAGAGAGAGAGTGTGAGAGAGGGAGAGGGAGGGAGAGGGAAGTACAACAGGCAACTTGCAAGTGCATTGAAGCGTTTTGTGCAATCAATTAATTAAATCAATGCAGGCGGCGCTCGTTAATGAAGTTGCGGCCACAAAAATTATTGCAGCAGGCAAACAAACGAACAAACGCACAAACATTGAACAAAGAACAAACAAACAAACGACAAGAACTAACAACAATTTAGACTCTGCTTTGTGCAACTTATTTTCTGGATCAATTGTTCGACTGCCATCAGAAGTGAAAAACTTTGAGCGTGGAGCAAAACCAAAACCAAGCTATGACATAGACATGGCTTAGACTCATTTATAAAAATAGTTGTATTCATTACAGTTATCGATATATATAACGATTAAACGGACAACTAGGGAATCGATTTGTAGATCAGGCGTCTGTATTCATAGTTAAACTAGGTTTGCTATTCCTTAGAGCTTTTCACAAGCAAATGCCGAAAATCGATAAATGCTGCTGCTAACAATTTTAGCTTTAATGCAGTGTATAGCTGGTAGGAGCAATCAAAGAGCAAAAACAATCGATATGTATCGATAAGTTGTCAAAATCTATCGGAAATCGAAGGAGCTATACGTGGTGGAAAAGCTGTTAGCTCTCTAAGCTTAAGCTGTCTACGTAATAAAAAATCTATTTAGAATAAAACCACGTTCGTTTGATATATAAAGATAATCGATATATATCGATATATGTAAATATGCATATATAACTTAATATTTATAGCTATTAACTTTGACAGTCAGGGTAAAATATTATGTAGCCAATAGTAGATATATACTGTAATACAAGCCAGAGAGATATTAACCTATGTAATAGCTAAAAAGAATTTGAAGTTAATCACGAAAAATCGATAAATCGAGAAATCTTTGATATGAATTATCTACTTCAATGCGACACCATTGCATCATTTTTGCAGGGTATTCTCGCATGCAATTGAAACAGTTTATTTGCTGTTGGGCGTGGTCGTTCGGCAAGCGTAACTATTTGTAGCTCATTTAATTATTTGCAACAAAATTCAATTTACGGTAGCTACAAAATGTTGCAACTCGGAACGACAGCCAAATGTGTGTGTGTGTGTGTGTGTGTGTTAGTGTGTGATATGTGTGTGTGTGCGTGTAGTGGCATGCTCTATTAAGCAGTAATGAGATTTGGTAATTGATTGAAGCTCGCCGTGGCTAAAGCAGAGATATTCCAAAACCGAAAGCCAAAACTTCAATTTGATGGATGGCAACAGCAACAGCAACAGCAGCAGCAACAGCATGCAGCAATAACGGCACTTTGCAACAACACCAACAACTCCCAATAACAACAACAACAACAACAACTTGCAACACAAGCAAACACGAAGCCAGCCGCAAGCTGGCAACTAGCTTCATTGATTCAGTGCCCCGCCCAGCGCCTATGCAGCAGCGAGCACAACATGTGCAGACATGTTCTTTTCTCCGCCTCCTCCTTCCCTGCTTCTTCTTCTTTGTTGTGTTTCTATTTCACGTTTCGTGATTTGCGTGTCTCACTTGCCTTTTGAATGGCTTCAGAGCCTTCGCTAATTTCGATGAATTTCGAAGAGTGAAAGTGAGATGAGAGAGAAGAGAGAGGGAGAGATATGTTGAAGAAAAAATAGCAACTACAGTAGAATCCGGCTATAACGACTCCGCTTATAGCGTTCGTATGGTTATTGAGACGAAAATGTGGGTCCCTAGACAAAATGATATGAGTAAACTTATATAGTAAACTTATATGGTTATATTCCGGATATAACGACGGTGCCTTGAGCGTCGCTATAAGGGGATTATACTCTATCTATGTATCTCACGCGCGTGTCTCGAAACCTTTGAGGCCAATAAATAAACTTATAGAGTTGAAATATAACTGAAACTATATAAGCAGAGAGAGGCGTGGCAAATTAATAAAGTCTAGATAATATTGTTCAGTACTGGGAGTCTAACTAGATACGGCTTACAATTTCTTTTCGTGTCGACCAGAGGTCTTTATAGCTGTGATTTGTTAAATATATATTTTTATAAAACTAGTACATACGATTACATACGATCATTTCGATTAGTTATCTATAGTTTCATAATGCCGATAAAAATCGGTTTTCTTATTTATTTTATTAAACAGAACTCGAAGATTAAAAAAAAAAATTATTGAGATCTTAATAATAAAATATTTTAGTCTTGTGCAGGTTGCTCTGACAAGGGTATATAAAATGTTGTCCTTAAAAAATAAATAAATAAAAATAAATAAATAAAATAAATAAATTAAATTAAAAAATAAAATACAAAAAATTAAAGAGTAAAAAATAAATAAATAAATTCTTTAAAAGTGTATATATATGTGTGTGTAAAAAAACATCTAGAAAATAAAAAATAAATTTAAAAAAAATTAAAAATTAAAAAATTCAAATAAAAAATAATAATAAAAAGGTAAAAAATAAATAATAAATACTTAATATATATATAAAAAAGATAAAGAAATACATTAAATAAAATAAAGCAAAACATACTTCAGGAAAATAAAAATTAAATTAAAAAAAAAACAAAAATTTTAAAAATTCAAATAAAAAACAAAAATGATAAAAAGGTAAAAAATAAATAAACAAATACTTAATATACATATATAAAAAAGATAAAGAAATAAATAAAATAAAATAAAATAAAACGTACTTTAAATAATCTACACTGCGTAACAAAAGTCTACCAAGCCTAGAATCAACACAGCCAAGTGGAGGTATTTCTGAGTCGTGCATTGCCCACTAGAATAATTATAGTAGGAAGTTCCTAAAATTAACCCTAGATACAAGCAAGTTAGCTTAGCTCCCGTCCATGCTACCCATTTTTAATACTGTACAGGGTATATCGCACAAATTATGAGCACTATACATATAGCTACTAGTTACTAGCTAGCAGCTAGTTAAATATCTAGTGCATATGTCTTGGTGTCTTTGCCACCTATCTCTCTCTCTCCCTCACTGTGTCTGTTTCTCTCTGCTTCTCGTTAGCTTACCTGTTTGTGCTTTGCCTTTTAGCTAGTTTTAACGTAAAACTAAGCTTTGCGCTTTTAATTTATTTTATTTTATTTTTTTTTTGTATATTTTTTTAACCGACTTGCGTTGCATCTGCAACTATTTCTTGCTCTCCCTCGCTCTACCTCTGCCTCCCCCTTTCCTCTCTGTCTCCCTCCCTCTCTTTCTGGCCCTTTAGCTGCCTCGCTTACATATATCATATTCTCGTATCCTTCACCTAATTCTACTGCCCGTCGCGCTGCTCAGAAACAAGATTATGGTCAACATTTCCGCTGCGAGGCCCATACACCTGCGCACCCTTGCAGACAGATATATAAATGTATATACATACATATATATATATAATATATATATACATGCACTTTTTTTTTAGCCACAATTAAAAGCACTGCTAAATTCCAAGCTAAAAGAAAAGCTGGTGCATAAATAAAACTGGCTAACTGTGCGTATGTGTGTGTGCGTGTGTCTGTGTGTGTGCGTGTATGTCTTTTACATTTTTTGGTATCCTTTGCTTTGTTTTGTTGTTGTCGTTATGGTCTAATTATCTCTATTTATTTATGCCATGCCTCGACTTTGTCTGCCTTTGCCTTTTGCTTCGTTCTTGTTCTTTCTGCTTTCTATGTGTGGTTCTCTCTTTTCTGGCTGTATTAATACACACACACACACACGCAGACACACATGGCTTACCTGTTTTAAAGTGCACATTGTATGGCTATTATGTTGTTACACCTGTGTGCGTGTGTGTGTGTGCGTGGGGAAGTGTATGTAGACCGTAAAACTGTGGATAATGAAAGAGCTATAGCAAATTGTATTCCCTTTTGCGCCCATCTCTTACTCATCTCACACACACACACACTGACACAGACACTCGCTCACATGTTGCGTATGCGTAATGGCCAAAGGCAACTCTTTGCTTGCTGGATGGCATTGTTATACCCTGTTTCTGTTGCGCATAGATGGGGTATATTGGCGCGGTCTTTGATCAGGCAGACATATACTAGAGAGGGAGAGCTAAGAAGTCAAAGTGTGAGAGAGAGAGAAAGTGAGGAAGAGAGAGCCATAAAACCGAAGTGTGAGAGAGATAGAGAGAGTGAGAGATAGAGAGAGTGAGAGAGGGCTTAGAGACAGAGAGAGATAGTGTGAAAGTTATAAATGGCAAAGTGAAAAAAAAGAAAGAGAGAGAGAGAGAGAGAGAGAGAGAGAGAGAGAGAGAGATAGAGACGGGAGTGAGAAAGTAAAAAGCCAAAGTGATAAAATGACAGAGAGAGAAAAAGACAAATAGAGACAGAAAGGAGACAGTAAGAGATAAAAAGAGATAGAGATGAACGTGCAGAAATATAAAAAGATAGAAAGAGAGTGAAATATAGAGAGATATTTTAAAGAGAGAGAGAAAGATAGAGTGATAGTGAAAGATAGAGGGATATATATAGACAAAGAGATAGAGAATGATGAAAATATTTAAAGAAAAAGAGATAGAGTATAAATTTAGATAGAGAGACATTAAGAAGAATACATATAGAGGGCGTCTGGAAAGTAGGGAGTGAGAGCTCTTATATATAGTATACTGTAGTCGCACTTTGAAAGTCACTGTAGAGGCAATGTTGTTTTACTTTAACCAAACTCTCCTTCTCAACGCATGACCCAATGATATTTACAGTTTCTAAGTCACTGGACGAAAGGCTATCAGTAAGAATCTCAGTTTGAAAGGCACTTAACACATTTGAGAGCAAAGTCTCTATATGGGAGATACAATTCAAACTGCCCTTTCATTGACACTGCAGAGTATTGCCCAGTCGGCTAACGAATTACGCAAGATTTTTCAACTTTTGTCTATTTTGTTCCTTCAGGTCTCCTGCTCTATTTTATTCGGTTTTTTTTTTCTTTGTTGACTTTTTTAATGAGTAGTTGAAGCTTTTTGGAGTGAAGCAAATTTACAGTCAATTAAATTGTGAAGCCCCGCAGCGCCCTCAAATCCAAGAGGGAGCACTGTACCCCCCCTGCACCCCCTGCAGCCCCTGCCTCCGCTCAACAGCAACCCCAACCGTGGGCAACCCTAGCAACTGGGCGACGACGGCGTCTCTTACCAAATGATGCCTAATGAGCTGAGCTTGTTGGCTAGGTGGTTTGGCTATGGCTTGGCTACAGGGTATAGCCAGTGGGCGGGCGGCGGACA
This sequence comes from Drosophila arizonae, assembly GCF_054131065.1. Taxonomy (NCBI): domain Eukaryota; kingdom Metazoa; phylum Arthropoda; class Insecta; order Diptera; family Drosophilidae; genus Drosophila; species Drosophila arizonae. Next base: position 12,977,532 of record NC_142927.1, on the reverse strand, counting down.
AGGGGCGGGCGGCATTTGATGACTGTTCGACGGCCGCTGGCAACGGGCGCGTTATCACGAATACATAATTACAATCGAAAATGTTTTTCATTAATTTCAAGTGCGGACCAAAGGGAAAACTGACAAAAAAATAAAAGAAAATACCAAAAAGAAATAGGGAGCGAGAGAGAGAGAGAGAGAGAGACGGCGAAAATACCAGAAAAAAGTATAATCGAAAAATGTATAAAAATAATGTAATGTCGTAAATTAATTTGAGTAACGGAACGAGGGCAAGCCCAGAGGAAGAAGAAGAAGAAGAAGAAGAAGCAGACGAAGAAGGAGAATTAAAGGCAGTCAACCTGAAGTGCTTGAACAGGTGGGCGGGCAGAGAGAAGCAAACGAATAAGCCACGACCAGAGAGAGAGAGAGAGAGTGGGAGAGAGAGGGAGAGAGGGGAGAGAGAGAGGGAGAGAAGCGCAAGGGGCTTAGCCAACTGCCAGCTGGCAGCTAACATTGCGAAAAGGGTCACAAATGGGGTTAAGAGCTGGCAAACTGTTAAACAGCTTAAGAATTTGATGGCAGGCAAAGAATAAGGGCGGGGCGACGCCTGGACTTCGCTTGAAGTGCGAGGGCCTGGGTCGAGCGCGGTGCATAGAAGCGTAAATCACAAATTTTTGCATTTCAATTGCAGGCGGAGGGCAGCGAAATACCGGGGATTAGCCAAGCAAATGAGATGCAATCAAAACTGTGAACCCAGCGCCACGTGGCATTAGGGGCCAACTTGTGCAATTTGCATTTAGATAAGCTGTGAGCTCGGCGGCTGGCAGCTGAGCGGAGTGGCGGCAATCTAGCGAACAAATCTGTGAGAAAATGTTATCGATCAATGCAATCCAGGGGCCAAGCGTGGAAAGTGCTTGGGGTAATGCTCAGAATTGGTGAACTAGCCAAATTACTTGTGGAACTGTAGCTACTATATATGTGGGCTATATTAGCTAGAGCTTCGTGAGAACTTCTATCGATTTGGATGATCGATAACATATTCTCGCTAGTTTGATTTGAGGCTAGAGTTAAATTTGATAAGCTGGCAAAAATAGATTTGAAGAAAGTTTCAAGTGCACTGGCTGAGTGAGAAATTGTTATCGATTCGGAATATCGATTAACAAGTTTGTAGAATTAATTGGGAAATCACTTCTATTATTTGATCGTAGCGGTTAGCTAGCCATGATCCATTTGAATTTACTTTAGTTTCGTCGATTTTCCCTACATCAATAGAATTCGATAATCGATAAGTCTTTGTGCTGAAGTTCGATAACAGCAGATTGCCAGGTTGCACTTGAAATATGAGTAATGCCAGATAATTAGGCACATGTTGAGTCAATAATTTGTTGATTATGACTAATTCAAAATAGTGCCATTTCCCAGACTTTGCATACAGATGCAACCCTGTGCAATTAGACTTCAATTGGAGTTTATGCTGACAGCATTACATGGGCCACAGTTCTTGGAGTCTGGGCATTTGTGATTTGCCTAATTAAAAACGTGAATGAATATTGCAAATGTAATAAATTGTTAATGCTCAGCAAATGGCTTTAGCTTTGCCCGCTCCCCACTTTCCCCTTATCAACTTGACCCACATTCAGCAGCAAAGCTCAGTTCGCTGGGCGAAAGTCGAAAGTCGAAAGTCGAAATTCGAACGGAGCTCAGAGTTCAGTTAACCGCCTTGGCCAGTTTAATTAGCAAATTGCTTAAACTGCTTGGGCAAGCGATTGTAATTTGAGCCTGGCATATTTGATGGAATGCTGGAATGGCCAGTGTTGGAAAGTGTTGCGCTGAATCTAGTTGAAATCGTGAAACAAATTACGAAGCCGTACCGCCCCGCCCCGCCCACATACAATATGCGACTGACTTGCGATGAAGGGCAAACTTCAAAGTCGGCAAATTTCTATGAAGAAACAAAAAGCCACTTGGCTGGAGTGCTCCGGCGGGGGCTGGGGGTGCGTGGGGGCGTAGAGGTAGGGGTCGAAAACAAGCTTAGCCAGTTAGCAATTTAGCAATAAACTTTTATTTAATCGATTTTAACACTTCACTGACAACGAGACGCAGCGCAGGAGACGAGACTCAGCCTGGGCAGGCTGGCAGACAGCCAGGCAGGAGGGCGAAAGGGCGGGCACACAACGTGGCCAACTAAGGTGAGCGACTGGGGTTGATGGACAAGATAGGACAAGATAGGCAGGGGCGGCAGGGGCGGCAGAGGCTGAGCGACGACAAATCAATTGTGCGACCAACTAAAAAGCTAAAAGCTACGGCTTCCTGTCTACAGGCCGCAGGCAGAGGACCCAGAAGACCCGAACATTTATTGCAGAGCTGGAGCAGTGCAGAGCCTATCTCTGCTATCTCTCGCTCACTCTCTCTCCCTATCTTCCTCTCTGCCTTGGCATTTCAATTGCAACAAATAAAAACTTTGCTCTCACTCACTTAGCAACAACTGCCAGAGAATAAAGTTGTTGCGATACTTTTTATGCGATATATAAGCGATATATGTATGCAATATATATATGTACAATATATAGATTGCATTTTACACTTTGCTGCTCATCATTCATATTTTTTACATGTGTGTTTTTCCCCATAAAGTTTGAAGGACAACTGGCCAAAAGTTTGGGCCAATAGTTTTCGCACCAATTAGTGGGCAGCTCTGGCTGCTAGCGTTGCCAGACCAAGCGTCATACGGACACACGCACACAGGCACACACACACGCACACACTTGACTACTTTAATAGCCAATTCATTTGCCTTATTATTGCCAGGCTTCGCAATCTACCGAATGGACTTTATTGAAACCTCATCAATCTTGTTTTTTCTCTCTCCCTTGGCTTTTTTCTCCCTCAACTCGGCTTTTTTTCGTTTACTCTTTTGGGCAGTTTTTTAACTCGCTTTGTTGTCGCCAATCGCCTGTAGGCAGGCGGTGCTGTAATCACAATAAGCAGCCATTAAGCTGCGTCCAGTTTTTACTGAGAAAATTAAGCGCTTCATATAATATAATATGATAAAAAATGTTATAATACATTAAATACGAATTATATAAAAAAAAAAGAAATATATCACAAGCATGTTTTTTTTTTTAATAATTATAAGATTATATAAACATTTTAAATTTTATAATTTTTAAATATCAATAATAATTATTTTTATTAAATAAAAATAATATAAAAATACCTCAAATATATTTTAAAAATATAAAATAATAAATAATAACAATAATGTATAAAATAAATTTATTATAATTCATTAAGTAATTTAAATAATAATGAAAAATATTTAAAAAATACTACATCTAAAAAAAAAAAAAAAAAATATTAAATAAATATAAAGCTATATATATGTACATATCAATATATTTAATATTTTTAAACTCATTAAAATAAGCAAAAGAGTAAAATCATATGAGTATAAAAAATATGAAAATAGCTAATTAAAAAATAAAAAAATAAAAAAAAAATAAATAAATAAACAAATAAAAATAAAATAAAATAAATAAATAAATAAAGAGTTCATAAAAAAATGAATTATAAAAAATTATTAAATGTCTATAAAAAATATATGTTCATATAAAACATAAATATATCTAAATACATATTTTCTATTTAATATTATAAAAAAAAGGAAGTTAAATATGAAAAATAAATAATTTAATAAAAAGAAAGAAGATTTTTAATAATAGCTATTCATTTCAAGGGTATCGATAGGCTGAATTTATCCAGAGTTGCTAAAAGAAATTTAAAGATCTTCTGGTTATATCTGTTCTCTAATAGAAAATTGGAAAACTGGCTCAGCCAATATGCTCGCTTAGCTGCTAAACGAGCATAAAAAACAGCTTGCATGTTTTTTTTTTCCACTGTTCTCTAATCGCCTTTCGCTGTGAACCATTTCGTGTTCTGCTCTTGTTTTACATAATTCCGTTCCATGGGCCTTGACAGTGTCCGGAATTTCTGTCTGTTTTCGGATTAGGGCCGAGGTTAGGCCGCCAGCTGAATGTGAGAGTCCAGAACTGAGCCCACTGGGCCCTCGAAGCGGTGACCCACAAATGTTCAAGTCTCAATTTATTTATTTATTTCTATTTCTATTTCTCTATTTCTCTTCTCTTCTCTTTCATTTTCATCTCATCTCTGTTGACCCTTTGTCGAGTGGAATTTCATTTGACAAACGAATTGTTTCTCTTCAGTCGAGCGAACAAATTCGTTCGACATTGCTTTCTACAATATATGCAGCTGGCACATGTGAACCGGTTCGTAAGTGGTTCAACTCAATTACTTTGCTTAAATTGATACATATTTTCTGATGAATATATGTATGTACATATATGTGGGGAAAAGAAGTGCTTCTGAAGAAGCTTTATTAGTTCTTTGAGCTGCGCCTAATGAACTGGTTCAAATCTAGTTCAGCATTTACAAATTCTCAAATCGAAATGTTAAATTTGATTTTTATACTGGAGTTTCTGGTATTGATGGATATTGGAAATGATGATTAAGTTTTTCTTGGTAGCTTTAAAAGTTCTTCTCCAGTGAACTGGTTCAGAATTGTTTGAGCTCTATAGTTCGAGAAGTTCGATTGGTAAAGTAATTCAATTTAATATCTTGGCTGCTGTAACGGGACTCTAGCTCTAGCTTAAGCTTACATTTGTAAGCGTTTATTGTGAACTGGTTCCAAAGTAAAGGTGAACCACTTTCAGTCTATTCGCTGTAGCTTAGCATCTTTATAGATGCCCTATGGCCTTTCGCACATTTCCAAGTAGATGAATTTGATTTCCGAATAGTTTGAAGTTCATTTAACTCTCTATATGAACTGGTTCATAGATGGTTCACTGACTCAGTTTGTTTTCTGTGGCTCAGCGTCTTTATATATAGAGCAGTGCTTCCAAGTTGATGAAGTTCCGAATACCTTGGAGTCCCTTCAACTCTCTATATGAACTGGTTCAAAAGTGGTTCATCATCTCAGTATATTTGTTTTGCTAATCGTAAAGCATTTCTTCGACTTTCCATAAATATGAGCGCTTTCTGGCTTCTTTCAAGTCGCGTCATGCCAGGTCAATGGGCAGATAAGCATGATGTCTGAGACACAAGGATTGGATACAAAGGCCTTACGAACAAAACTTTCCCATTTTATCGCTTTTAGTTGTCATAAAATACTAATGCTAGTTAGACTAGTTGATATTCATTTAATAATATTGCCATAAAAATGTTTACGAGCCTTAGACGTAATTCCATTAAAGGCCGAAAGAGATAGACAGAGAGAGAGAGAGAGAGAGAGAGAGAGAGAGAGAGAGAGAGAGAGAGAGAGAGAGAGAGAGTGAGCGAAACAATTCGTAAGCAGCTGCTTTAATAAATCATGTTGGGCTCTAATATTTGTGAGCCACTTATCAATTTGTTGAGCCCACTTTTGTGTGGCTCGAACTACTCGAAAGTTTTGGTCCAGCACACACACACACACACACGAGCGAACACACACACACACACACAAGCACCCACACGGAGACCAAAAAAGTATGCAACAGTATTTTGCACTTTGCCGCATTGTTTGCTCTAATCAAACTTTTTGTCTGCTTGGCCGTTGGGTGGGTGGGAAGCCGGAAGGGGGTTGGCGGTAGGGGGGGGGGTGTAGCTAAGGTCGTGGGCGGGTATGGCTTTAGCCCAGTCATTTGGGAGTCTATGAAAATATTTTGAACAAAAATTGTTGCCTTGTCATCCAGCGAACAACAACAACAACAACTACAACTACAACAACAACTACAACAAATGCTGTGGGCAAAAGCTAAAAGCAAAAACTTTTGCCTGTTTATTTTTGGTGTCCATATATATATACACATATATTTTTGCCATTTCCTTTTTTTTTTTGTGGTTCTTATTTTTTGTTATTTCATTTATTTATTTTGTATTTCCTCGACCACGCCCCCTCAACCGTCCGCCCTTTTACTATGGCATGGCACATTTACCGTTTTACTAACGCTTTTTGCCTTTTGTGCGCTTCTTCTTATTTTCTTTTCAGGTGAGTAAACGCAACTGTTTTCAACTATCTCCGTCTCTCTCACGCACGCTGGAGAGCCCACTCCACACACTGATGTGGAAAAGTGAAATCCCGTTTGATGTAAAGTGACGTCGGCTGGGTGGCGCGGCAGAGGGGACCATAAGTGCTCCTCACTCTCTCCCGCTGCCGCTCCCTCCCGCTCTCTCTCTCTCCCTCTCTCGCTCTATGTGCACTGGCTATGTCGCCCCTCGGCTGCAAAATGTGAGTTCAAGCAAGAAATACAAAATGCCAAAATCTATTAATGCGTTTTAGGGTTGTCCCAAATTACGTCACACTCACAAAACTATATCCACTCTAACCGCCACGCCCACAAACCATGCCCCATGCCCCTGGCCCTTGCTCACGTTCTCTCCAGCCGTAAACCCTGCTCTAATCCGGATGATGCCGCTGTCCATTACTGCAAGCGCTCATTACATGTGGGGGCAGCACAACACTATTTGCCATACCCTGTACGCTGCAGCGAAGATGGGTATATTGGTGTCACTGCTTGACGTGTGCAAATGACAAAGTTATGCAAAAGAAATGAGATATACATACATATATGTATATATAGAGAGAGAGGGAAAATATTACTCAAATAAAATTATCTTCAGTTCTGATGGGTTTTAAGATTCTCTAGGATCGCACACATGCGAACAGACGGATGGACAGATATGCGGACGAACAGACAGACATGATTAAATCAACTCACCTCATCGCGCTGATCAAAATTCTACATATACATATACACACACACCTTACGTACTCAATGGACTTACAGGGTATCGCTCAGTCGACCAGCAGCACGTGACAACAACTTCACTTGTTTACTAATGTATGAGAGTTCGCACAGGATATTAACCGCAAAACTGAGGGCGAGCTTTTAGCGAATCGTTCAGTATGATGATGAGGCAGCCGGTAGGTGGTGGTCAGAGAGTGTTGTTGATGGCAGCGGGCAGGGGAGAGGGCGACAGGGCGGCAGGGTCAGTGAGCGAGCTGGGTTGGCTGGCACTTGGGCCAGCTGCCAACATTTGCTAATTGCTTCATTAAATGTTTGCTTAATTTCGTTCGAATTAGCTTCAACTCAGTGTCCAGTGAGCGGCCAGTGTGTGAGTGTGTGTGTGGAAGAATGAGACAGGGCATGCTTGGGGTTAACATGTGCCTCTCTCCCTACCTGCCTACCTCCCGCCCTCTCGATCTCTCTCTCTCTCCCTCACTCGCTCGCTCTTCCACTCTCATTAGGGTTTTGCGTCTGTGTTTAATTGCAGCTAGCGTAAATGCGTTGGGGAAGCGTCGCAGCTCTACGCAAATTTCAAGTCTTTTTTTTTTTGTTATTTTTTTTCTCTTTGTTTTTTTCTGCAGTCGCTTAAACCGTTTTAACTGTTGCAAAATGCTTTGCAAGCCGCAGCAGCTTTTTTTCCCTCAAGTTCGACCACAGATGGCGCTTAGCGGCGAGGCCGCAAGTGTGTTGAGTTTGCCGTTGCGTGTGTTGAGTTTCGCACTGCGTGTGTTGAGTTTGTTGCATAAAGAGAGGGCCAGTCAAAGAGAGCGCTGGCACTTAAGAGCGAGATGGATTCAAAAAAGGGGGGGGGGGGGGGGGGGGGGGGGGGGGGGGGGAGAGAGAGAGTCAGAGCGAACTGCTGCTGGGCGGCATTTCGAGCATTGTTTTGTTTTGTTGCCGTTTGAGGGCGTTCGGGGGGATGTGCGACAGGGGCTGGGCGGCTGCTTAAGGCGAAAATGTGAATTCCAAGAAATCCAACAGAATTAGAGATAATAATCAAAAAATGTAATTAACTGAATTCAATTGAATTTAATTTTAAATAAACTAAATTTTAAATTAATTGAGCAGTTGATGAAGAAGAAGACCTAGTTAATAAATAAACAATACAAGTTATTTAAGACTATAAAAGACGCCAAAAAATATATAAATAATAAATAATATTGTATATGCATATATAAATATGTGATAAACACATTAAAAAAAAAAAAAAATACAATTAAAATAAATAATACAAAAAAAAAAATTAAATTAAAATAAATAAATAATCAAAATTAAAAAATGAATAGCATTAAAAGAAACAATGAATATTTTAAATATGAATAAATTTAATAAAATTCAATATAACAAGTTATTTTAGTAAAATAAAAAATAAATATCATTAAAATAAAAATAAATTAAATAAAACAAACAAATAAGAAATAACTTACTTTAATATAAACAATAAGAATTATACAACTTTGTAATGTAAATGAAATGAATAAAATGCAATTATAAAAATGCACTTAGTAAATTTTAGTTAAATATATAAAAACCAAAAAATATATTTAAAAATTTTTGCATCATTTAATTATTATTGAAACTACAATAATAATAAGAAATTAATTTAATGGAAATCAAAAAGGTTCAGAAGCAAAAAAAAAAAAAGGACATAAGAATAAAACAATAATATATATTTTATTATAATATTTTAGTGTAGAACATAGAAATTTGTTTGTTTATAAATGCATAAAAGTATTTAAATGTTTTTTTTTTTTTTTTTTTTTTTTTTTGAAAAGCAGATTTCCTTTTGTTTATTTAAAATGCATTTAAATAATGCTTTTTTTTTTTTTTTTTTTTTTTTTTTTTAAGCCTGTTTTTGTTATATTTTTATAATTTATGACATGTTTAGTATCAGAAACAGTTTGTGGGTACTTTTATTCGTTATATTACTATCCCCATTATTCATATTACCCATTTGAGCATTTGTTGCCTGCATTGCTTGCACCTCTCCTGTTTGCCCTCCTCCCCCACACGAAGATCGTTTCATATCTTTGGCTTGTTTGGCTTTTGATGCAGCAACACGCTGCGTATACGCGATCTTGCTGACAGCGAGCTCACCTGGCGCTAGACGCTTGCTGTTTAAAGTTTCGTGTTGCTGTTGTTGTTGCCGCTTGAACTCACCACGCAGAATATTGCGTGGGGCCCGAAGAGCGTTTCGTCTGCTGCTGCTCCTGCTGCTGCTGCTGCCGCTGCTGCTGCTGCTGCTGCTGCTCTTAGGCTCCCGGCTTTGCCAGCCAAAAGGAAAAGCCTTCGACAACGGCAGCTGCTGCGTGCGCGCGCACACACACACGCGCAAAAACAGTCACACACACACACACATGCACGCATGATGGCAGAGAAGCGAGCAGTGCGGATGCTGTGTGCGTGCGTGTGTGTGTGTGTGTTTGGTACGAAAGAAGTAAACGAGGCGACGGCTCGACTTCGTGCTCGTCGCGCTTCGTGCCGCCGTCCTTCGTGTGTGTGTGTGTGTGTGTGTGTGTGTGTGGCACGTTCGCGTGTGTTCGTCGTGTGGCACGGCACAGGCAGCGGCTGCTATCTGCATGGGATGAATCTCGTCGAGTCTGGCGTCTGATGCCGCAGTCTGTTTTCAATACGGGCGTCAAGCGGTCGTCGTGCACGGGCCAAAAAAGCGCCAAATCGAACAGAACAGCGTACAGCAACAGCAACAGCAACAACAACAATAACAATAATAACAACATTAAACGAACAACAAACAGCAGCAGCAGCAGCAGCTGCAACGTGCAAAGAACGCGCCGTGTGGCAAGTGCCACAAGCGGCGAAAGCAACAAAATAAATTACAAACAAATCTAAAATTAAAAAACAAAAAAAAAAAAAAAAACAATATATAACAACAACAAAAACAATTCAGAAGCCGACGACAAACGCGCGCCAAAAACTGTGCTACGAAAAATTTCACAAAAAATATAAAGCAAAAATACAATTTGTCTATTTTTTTTGCATATTTTTTTCCGGCAATTTATTAGAATTTTTTTTATAGTGTTGCAAAGTGCAGTTAAAAATATTTAAAATATATATATAAATATATATATTATATATATATAATAATGAAGAAATCTTAAAGTAAATATTTCAAAGTAAATTTCATACAAAAACAAAAGTTTGGCGGTAAATGTGTGTGTGTGTGTGTGAGCTTGATATTTAAGTTGTTTCCTTATAAAAAATGAGCGTTTTGTAGATGCCTCTGTATATATGCTTAGATATATTTGATTGAGTAAACCTACAAAATAAAACAGGTTCTATGATGAGGAACACCTAGGGTTTGCTGTGTGTGTGTGTGTGTGTGCGTGCTTGCTTATTTAGTTTCATTTAATAATCAGGCTTTTGCCTGTATATAAATATATTGTGTATATTTAATATTTTGTAAATGGAAAACAAAATTTTTGGGAAAAGAAAAACTGTAAAATTTTGAATGAATTGAAGGCAAATACTTGGCGCTTGTTGTCAGTGTGTGTGTGTGTGTATGTGAAGGGTTTTCTCTTTATTAGTTATTATTCCCTTTTGTTTTAATTCAATATATTATGTTTTTTTTTTTTTTTTAATATTTCATATAAATAGCAAAAATTGGAAAAATTGTTTATATATTTATTTACCTAATTTCTTGTATATTTAAAGTTTTTATATTAATTTTAAAGTTTAATTGCATTAAATATATTTAGTGATTAAAAGGAAAACGTTTCAGGAAATGCAATAAACTGCAGCAAGCAGATAAGGAAACAGTTCGGTGTATAAGCTTAGCTGTATATATGTGTGTGTGTGTGTGTGTGAATATTTGTATGTGCTCCGGCTTAACTTTAAGATAATTATATACTATGCATGCGTGTTCACAATAAATATCATATCAGACATTGGACAGCTCCAAGTCTCTGATAATATGATAATATATATCACTTTTATTATATAAAATCCAATGATAATCAATTGACTAAATCTATTACTTAGTACATCCCTAAAGCGTTAAGAGAAACGTATTTGAATATCACATGAATTCTGTAAATATGTAAATAGTTTTAAAAATAAGAAAATTAAGAAAATATAAGAACATCTATGAGAAACATTTGCAAACCATATTGAAAACTCTTTCTAGAAGATTCAGCAATGTCAAGATCGAAATAAACTCGCCTTGATTTTCATTGAATATTTATAATTTAAATAATTCTAGGGGCAAGCTGATTTTTAGATTGAATTCAATTCAATTGTCCTTTTTCCTCTCTTCTTCACCCACTGATATTCTAGTTAAGTATCGATACCTATCGATATGCATATATAGTTAACTAACTATAGTGTTATACCATGCAATTCCAATTGGCCTAAGACAGCCTTAAATTCAGCTTCCCTGTAAATATTTTTCTATTGTTGCTCACTTTAAATATTAAGTATATATGTATATAAAATATCTTTAAAATAAACAAATAAATTGTATAGTTACAAATTTCAATGCTATAAAAAAAAGATGAGTTTTGCTAACATTAATCTCAAATATTTCAAATTCTTGTGGCCAAAACAACAACAAAAGAAAAGCAACAAAGGAATGAAAATAAGAAAGCAATAACAGTATCAAATTTCCGCCACAGAGTAATTTTTATTTTTTTATATACATATATATTATTTTTTAAATATATTTTTTTTATTATATTTTTGCTTCTTTTTAAAATATTCGTTTGTTTTTTTTCCACATTTTCCTGCTGCGTCTTTAGTTTCACAATTTTGTGTAATTTTTATATGCAAATTATAAATAACAACTGGATGCAAATTATTGGCCAAGCTTGTGCTTGAATTGCTTCTCCCTTCATCTCTCTCACATTCTCTGTCTTTCTCTCTGCCTCTCTCTCTGCCTCTCTGCCTCTCTCTCTATTGCCTCTATTGTCGCTGTTTATTCGACTTGAAATGCATATTACGTATACGCATGCACATATCTATAGATATTACGTATACGCAGCGTGGCGCGTACGTTAGTTAACCGTGGTCAACGGCTGCTGTAGCTTAAGCCACGATTGTCTATTGATACATTTGCTGATGCGCAAATGTTTGCTATTTGGTCATTTCCCTTCCCCTTTCCTATTTCCTTTTTTTTTTTTTTTTGGCTCTAAATAAATTTATTTGCCAAACTCTTCAACAAATCGATTGAATCTAAACTTTAGACTTGAGCAAATATATTTGAAATATTATTCAAACTCTTCAAATTTGATGCAGTTGAGGCATAGACGACTGCCACATACTCGCTCAAGCTGAGCATGAAGAAATTTATTCAAATTTCAACTGCCATTTGGAGTGATATTTATTTCTTATGTTTACCTTAATTAATGCAATATATATTATAGCCCCTGTGATGTCATATACTCACAATATGGGCCTGTTTATATTGTCTTTGGCAGCTCAATTGTTTATTGTGGCTGCTGCAGCGGCTGCTGAGCTCTTGTGCAGCATAAATAAACAGTTGAGTGAGCATTGGACTTGAGATTAGGCTCTTTGATGCGTCTTTAAAATAACACGTACACATGCATCACACACACACACACACACACACACACACACACACAGACACTATAGAATGTGTGTGTGGCAAAGATTAAAACGCTTAGACTTTAATTAGTTTAATTCAGCATAAATTCATATCAGAGTTTACATATTTCAATATTTGCTTTAGTTTAACTAAATTCAAGCATTCTATTGTTCACTTATGAACTGTTTACATACCAGAGAAGGGCTCGATTCGGCTCCCTCTACTGTGCCAGCCCCATTGCCCACTCGGGGCATAATGAATCCATTTGGAATTTTGTCTAGCTAAATCTTTTGACTTTTAAGCAGCTTAGCACACCATTAGCTCTCATATGAACATATACATATTGTATATATATGTGTATATATATCGCCATGGTCATTGCATGCAGCAATAGTTGCAATTATTTGGCTCAGTGTATTTCGCTGTTAATGCGTTGCGTTGCCTAAGCTGTAAATCGACTTGAATTCGCTATTGAATGGTATTTGGCTTCTTTTGCCAGGTATGTGTGTGTGTGTGTGTGTGTGGGTGTAGGTGTGTGTGTAGGTGTGTGTCTATGGCTAAGTGTAAATAAAGCAAACTTCTGTTTGGCTCGTTGTGCATTACAGAAGTAGCTGCACACACACACACACACACACACACATAGTCAGCCATACCTGCAGCCGACTTCGCACGTTCTTCACTTATTTACTTTATATATATATATTATTTTTTTCCTTACTTTTATTTGATTTACTTGCGAGTGTGTCACAGCCGTCTGTGTGTGTGTGTGTGTGTGTGCGCGTGGGTGTGTGTGTGAAGTACCAAATTGTGTTTTTAGCTCGCTTGCAAAAATTCTTTTATACATATACACATGTACACACATACACATATACACACATACACACATACACACATACATACACACATCTATGTATAAATATATATTTTAGAGTGTGCCCAAGCCAAGATTTAAAGCAAGCACTTGTCATGCTTTGGCAAACACTCTATTTCTCTCTCGCTCTCGCACGTGTGCCCCCTCCATCTGTCGCTACCTTTGACATAAGCATATTTGCTTAAAAATCAATTACGTCATCATTGTTATCATTGGCAATTGTGGAGGCCGGCGCCCAACAACCTGCCAACGGCTGAATCCGCTCCTGCGTCGCCGCTGTCAATACCTTCGCTTAGAGATATTAGCATCAATCTGACAGCAGCTATCTCTCTCTCTCTCTCACTCCTGGGCTGTCTGCATCTATTGCCTTTGCTATTTGTTACCCTTTTGCCAGCTGTCTGTCGCTGTTTTTTATTATTTTATTTTATTTATTTTCTATTTATTCTGTTTTTCCTGTTTTTTTTTTTTTGTGCCATATTTTATTTATATTTTGTCAAGTCTCGCTCAGCCCCCCGCAGCGTCAGCTTCAGTCTCAGCCGCTCCAGCGCACCGTCGCCCACCTGGCCCCAGAGGTGAAATGTAATAAAGGACAAAATTGTGACAGAGCATCCTTTGGGCCATTGTCGCAAAGTTTTTATGGGCCAGCGAGCCTGGGCGAGTTGCCAAAAGTTGCTGCAGCTGTCAGCAATCGGCTGGCAGGCTATCGATAACCGAATGAGCCCACCTGACAGTCGATAAATGTGCCCTGAGAATTGCACTTCACTTAGAGAATTAAAAGCCTTTAGATAGTTCTGCATGTGCGTGATTGTGAGTGTGCTAACAACAGAGCATGCCCAGTTATCGATTTTGTATGGCTGCAATAGTTATCGAATCGCCTATTACTCTTATTGATGTTATGTTAATTATTGAGTCTTATAGATGTCTTATCTGAAGCAGCATGACTCAAGTGGTAAGCATCTGATTCGATAGCTTAAGGCTAGGCAGATACTCAAAGTTATCGATAACTCAGCTTAAATTATCTTAATGCTACATAATATATTCATATATGCAAATTTAGAGAGTTGAACTATTGAACGATAACCAGCATTGGCTTCCCTTGACTATCGATAGTCGATAGCTCTGTTTAGGATAAATATAAATATGTCGCCCTTATGACATTCTTAGCTTAACAATTAAGCTATGTGATATAGACAAAGCTGAAAATAGGTTGGGCTATAAAACCGATAAAACCGATACATTTACCGATTTAAGCATTTATCGAAAATGAACTGTTGAATTGTCCCCAGCATTTCAATTGCTGCAGCTTGTAGGACAGTACCTGCAACAAATCGATACATTAGCAATTACAGTTTATTGATAATTAATTGTTAAAGTGTCAATTTTTCTAGCAGCTGAATGCTCATCGATAGCTTTTCGATAAGCAGTCAGACAGACAACTAAGAGCTAAGTCAACGCAATTAGAGTCTGAGCCAATCCACAGACCAACCATATGTAACATCGATAATATAATCGGATTTCGATTGCATACCAATTTATCGACATTTATATATATATATATATAAATAAAATGGAATATATATAGCTTTTGAATGTATATATATATATATGTATATATATGTATAAATAATATAAATATACATATACAGTCGTGTCTCGATAAGTTGTACCCCGCTACCACAATAAATCGAGAAAAAATTCTTTGAATGAAGTTCGTTCTCAATAATTCTCTATAATTTGAATTTCTGATCCCCTTCCCATTTCGATTTCTCGGGATTCTACTGTATATATATATATTTTATTTTTATTTTTACACAGCTAGAGTCTGAGTGGGTCAGGTGAGCAGCTGCTTGGTTGACTGCGCTTTTTCCCTTTTGTGGAGCTTTATTTGTTTTGTCACGGTTGAGCGTGTTGCACATTTTATTATCCCTACTCTCTTGTCCGCTCTCCCTCCCTCTCTCTCTCTCCCTAGCTCTGTCTATCGCAGCCTATACATCAGATGCAACGGCAGCATATTGGTTGTCTTTATTTTCCGGTCATTGGAGGCTTTTTATTTAATGTATATCGAAGGCTTATATGCTGAGCCCCTAGAAAGTTTGGCATGCATGAACAAGTATTAAGCAGTCGGGCATGCCCGCTCTGCAATACTCTTAGCCGCTTTTGCAGCTTGTCTGTTTGCATTTGTTGTGCGGGCGCTGTGTCTGTGTGTGTGTGTGTGTGTGTGTGTGTCTTTAAGTGTGGATGTGTGCGTGTGTGTGTGTGTGCGTGTCCAATGCCTCATCAGGATTATTAAATGCACGAAAATGCGCAAACATATTACGAGGGCGTTTGGACGGCAGGAGGCTCAGTTCGATCTGCCACGCCCACGCACAAACATGCACACAGAGCGGGCAGAGAAAGATATCGATAAAGCGTACAAGGAAAACTGTATGCGCAGCCAGTGTAATTCATTTAAGTGTAGCATCATGTGACATGCGACCCAGCCCAGCCCACACGAGATTTATATAGATATACATATATATACATATATATACTCATATATATATATATGTACAGTACATATATAACATGAATTTTCATATATTTAATGACTGTCAGGGAGTCAATGCAGCAACAAAAGGCATTCTTTTCAGCTGAAAGCAAACATTTGCATGAAAATGAAAAATGAAAGAATGAAAAGCGAAAAAATAAAAGAATTGAATCGCGAAAAAGCAAAGTAAATATTGAAATAAAAAAAAAAATAAAATAAAAAATAAAAGAAATAAATAAAATAAATACATACATATATATTAACATCAGTTAAATTAAATATTTTATCAAAATATTTAAATGTATTCATAATGTACGGTAATCACTCGCTAAGTCAAACTGAGCCATTGAGCTTTATAAGGCAATTCATATGTGAGAGTTGTTTCCCCATGAAATTATTTATTATTATTATATTCGTGTTAGATAAGTGATATATTGACACTTGAATTGCTCTCAATTACAGGGTATCTAGCTAGGCTATATGTGAGAGTTGAGAAATGAGTTTTTCAGACTTTCATGACTCGAGTATGTTCAAAGTTTTACAGGGTATTCGGCTGGGGTGTGTAATTAAATTCACATTTTTTAAAGCAAACATTGCTGAATTATATGTGAAGCATTAGGCCCACACCCCATCGCCCACCGCCCACCGCCCATATGCTTGCCGAGGCTGAAGAGTCTCATACCCCGTTGGCCACTCACATGTTGCAGCAAGAAAGAGGGAATGCCCCTAATGGCTGAGTTGTTTGGCTTGCAAATTGAACGAAAACAATTTCAAAGTTTGCATGGGGCACTTTAAGGCACTTGAATGCATGTTAGACAAGCAGTTTTTACTCCAAAGAAATGCCCAGGGGGGTGAGCGAGAGGGGTCGAGTGGGGTCGCCTAGTGAGTGCAAGGAGAGCAAGTGGCAAGCGTGGCAAGTGGCAAGTGGCTGGTGGTAAGTGGTAAGCGGCAAGTGGCAAGGAGTTCAAAGTCTTTGCCACCGAGTTGCAGTCAGTTATCCGTTTACCCATTGACCAGCTCTGTTGGCCCAAGCCCCTCACTAATCGAGACACGCTGAAATTTCGAAAAGTCTGGCAACTTTGCTGCACTGTTAACCGTTTATGGAGTCATCCACTTGATGAAGCTGCAAATTGCAAATTGTTTAGCTCGTTTGAGTACAACAAAATGCAGCTTCGATTGTCGATGTATATCGACTATCGATAATGAGCGTGTAAAGGCAAGTGAGCAATCGAAAATTAATTTTTATTGGGGCTATTCATCTGAATCTACAGTTAGCAAAGGATTTGAAGACATGTCTTTAAATGATATCGACAAGTCGATTAAATGTATCGATTAATCATGAATCTTTATATCTCTAGTAATATTTTAATGTAGCTATTCAGTAAAAATTGTGCTCATAAGATTTCATATTAATTAACTAACTTATCGATAAAAATCGCATTTAAGCGATTATCGATATGTTTCTCAAAAGTTCAATAAGCATATTTGCATTAATCATTTAAGACTAAGACCAGCTCTGCTGCACAGCAAGCACAGTTCTGTACAGCTGCTGTCAAGCTTAGCAACCTTTGTATCAAAACGATATATATCGATACTAAATTAATACGCATTCAATATCATTAGTTGTGCAGAGTATGTGTGTCTGTTCTCTATACGCAGATTTCACTTACTAAATGGCAGGCTTGATTGCGTGATTCCGATAAAGATATCGATAACACAAGCGCCACGCCCCCAATCTAGTTTATTAGCCGCTTGGACCTGGCAATTATGTGCTCACTTGATATCGAAGTATGCATATCAGATAATCATGAAACCGCCTCTGCCACGCCCACCACACATACACACACAGTCGCTCTGTCTCTCTCTCTCTCTCTCTCTCTCTCTTATTCTTTCACGCTTGACCCATGTAACAGCACTAATAAGCGACCGCAGTGGAGCGGTTGTCAAGTGGTTCGGCTTAGCTGTAGTGGTTCGGCTGGTCCGTGCCACAAAAGTGCGTGGCATAATGAGCATATTCAATGCACGCTGCGGTCGAGCTGTGTTGTGGCAGTTGCCGCTCGCCGCAAGCTGATGCAGTGCAACAAAGTGAATTATATAATGCGAAATGCATTCGGATTCGCATTCGCATTCGCCGCTGCAACATTGCTATCTCCCTCTCTCTTGCTGTATCTGTCTCTGTTTCTGCCTTTCTGGTTTTTTTTTTTAATAATTGTTGTGATTGTGTTTTTGTTTTTTGTTTTCCCTTCTGCTGTCATGCTGCGGCAGTGGGCGTGTGGCATGCAACAAGGTGAAGGTTGCTGCAGTTGACAAAGCCGCAGCAAACAATTTGCAGCTTGTACTGGGCCGGCCACCGTGTGCCACGGCATTTGGGCCACATTTAAAAATTTATGCTGCAGGCAAGGACAACGGAAATCCCCCACTGCTCCTCAGACCCCCCCCCCCCCTCCACCCTGCCTGCCACACTGTTGCACCGAGAGAGCACATGTGTGTGTGTGTGTGTGTGTGCCTCGCCTGCTGTTTGTCTTTTTCTTTGCCGCAGTTGGCCGACTGAAAGAGGTTAACATGCAGCGGGCCAAAAAATTGTTGCAACTGGACGCAGTTGCTGCCAGTGACACTGCCACTGCCCCAACCTCTCTGGGCTCTGGGCTCTGGCTCTGGCTCTGGCGTCTCAGTGCCCCATAACAACAATAACAATGTACGTCGCAACACTTATGTTGGTTTACTTTCCGCCAAAGTTCAGCAATGGACACACACAGCAGCAGCAGTTGACAAAATGAAGTGGCTGTGGCAGCAACAGCAACAGCAACAGCAACAGCAGAAGCAGAAGCAGCTGCAGCAGCTCTACAGTTGGCAGCCATTGTTGTTTTTTCTGCATTTCTTTTCTATGCCATCGGGTCACATCGACTTTAATGTGAGCTCAGCTCAGCTTCCAGCTGCAACCGTTCTCAAGTATATTAACTCAAATTAAATCAAGAAATTTAACAACTCCAGAAATTTCCATTGCACATTGTCCTCAACAGTTCACCATTTTTATTTCCTTCAACTTCAGTCGAACATAATGACCTTGTAATGCGCTACTTTGAAACTCCAAGAAGTCCTGCACGCACAAAAAGTCATAGTGAAAATAGTTAATACTAAACTATAAATTGCCTTTAATGGAATTCATTATCATCCGTTCCCTTGCCCTCTCCCTTTCACATTGCTTTCATGCGTAGCGCATACGTAGTTCGTCTTAAGCCCGCCTTGGGTATCGCGTTTTCACATTTGCTTTACTCACTACCTGCGCCCTGTTGACCATGACACATGCACACACACTCCAACAAACGGGCAGGCACTCGCAAGCGAGCTGTGTAACAACAAGTCCCTTGTCTTCTTGACTGCGCCTCTCGCTCACACCCACACACACACGCATGCCATGCACTCGCAGCTGCTGCTGTTGCTGTTGCCGTTGCTCTAATTAAATACCAAAAACAAATACGTGCAGAGAAAAAGTACCAAAAAGGAATATAATTTCAACACAAAAACAACAAACAGCAACGAAATGAACCGTTGATTTGCTGTTTGTATTCCTTATGCTGCGGCTGTTCTCACTGCTCTTGTTACTGTTGTTGTTTTCTCACTTGCTCACATTTGCTTAGCGCGGCAATAATCACAGCTGCATTGTCTGCCAATTACAAAGTGTGAGGCGAATGAGAGAGATACAGACAGAGAGAGAGCGCGCAGCGAAAAATGAGAGGGCAAATATGTGAGACACTTGGGTGTTGTTATTGTTGCTGTTCTTGGTTCTTGTTGTTGTTATACTTGCTATGCAAAAACTTTCGACTCGAGCTAACAACAAAAATGTGTAAGCAGGAAATTTTGTTTTTGCTTTTTACGTGCTCTCCTTCTCACTCCCTCTCACAGTAGCCGCAGTTGTTGTTGTTTGTTCGCTTTACTTTTAATGATTAAATTGTCGAAAAAATTTTGCTGCTGGCATCTGTAACGTCAAAAGTCAGTGAAACATCAGACGCAGTTGCGGGCTCTGTGCAAGTTTTGCATACACACCCACACACACACACACACACACACCCACATACATATGCAATGAATTGTAAAGTTAACGCGCGCTTAACTGTATTCACCCTCCGCTTGCTCTTGGGTCTGCCCAAGCTGCCTTTGGACACGGCTGCCAATTTCAATGCGCAATTACTTGGAATTTGTTTGAAGTTGAAGCAAAGCGGCTGCAAAACTTTTCGCTCTGTCCCAACACACACACACACACAAACACACACATACACGTGTACATTAAAAATTTAATTAGAGTCCTTGCATAGTACTGAAAAAAATGTGGGAGCATTGTAAGCATGTGTAGTCGATCGCAGAATACCCTGTAAGCTGCGTGAGTGGCTTGATGTGACTCTCAAACTGCTTGTGTACCGCAATGAATTGCAAACTGTTGTTCAGATGATAGGCGTGGCCATGATTATATATGTAGGTAGTCAACTCTCTCCAGCTGCAGTCAACTCGCTGAGAGAGTGCTCTCACCAGCAATGCACACAACCAATATACCCGCTCTCACTTAGCACGCAGCGAACAGTAACAAAAGAAGAACCAGCTTACAAGGCAAATTGCAGAAAAGCAAAATGAAATTGAAAATCAAAACAAATCGAGCAAAAGTTACCAACAAATTGTGTTGAAATACGAAACGTTCACATTGCATGCTGTTGTGGGGAAGAGGGGAGGGGGAGGAGGGCATGTTAGGATGAGCTGTCCGATGTATGTAGAAACTGTTGTTGTTGACGTTTATCTCTCTCTCCCTCTCTCTCTCACTTCCTATCTCTCTTTCTCTCTCTGGGAGACCACACTCTCTCTCTCCCTCTCCCTCTCTCACTGTGTGTGTGCGTGTTGCCGAGTTGCATAAGCCCCTTTGATAGCTCGCAGATTAAAGCCGCCAAACTGCAATCGGCGCTCAATGCGAATGAGCACTGTGTATGTGCGTGTGTGTGTGTGTGAATGACAAGGTCCACGTGCTTGTGTGTTCGTGTGTGTGTGTGTGTGTGTGCAAAGGGCGGCACAGTGAGCCTATTTGATCTGCTGCGCGTCCTTCGGCTTACGCTTTGTCAAGCTGTGTGCTCGCTACGTAAAGGGTTTCGCTTCTCCCTCTCTCTCAGCCTCTCAGCCTCTCTTTCTGTTTGTCTTGTTTGTTGCTATAACGGTGTCCAAGCAGCTCAGCGACGACGTCGACCCAAAGCCATAAATAACGACACGTTGTGCATTTTGATGTGGCTGAAGGACTGAAACAGAAACTGAAACTGGAAAGGGAATTGAAATGGGAACGGGAACGGGAGCGGGAACGGGAACGGGAACTGGAACTGGAACTGAAACTGTGACTGAAACTGAAACTGTGACTCTCTAACCCAGTTTATGGGGCACGGGGGCTGGGTGGGCGCTTATTGCGGATTGGACGCTGGTCACACTGTGGCCGTGATTGCGGCGCCCTTTTACGCATCATCGATTGACCCGCTGTGGCCGTAGCGGCAGTGCGAAGGGGACGGGGCTATATCATCATTCACATCAGCTTTGGGCTTAGCTCCACTGCGTATTTACAGCTTGTGTAAAGTGTTTTATTTTCCAATATTATTTCTACCCACACACACACAATCTCTCTCTCTCTCTCGCTCTCTCTCTGTCTCTCTCTCTCTCTTCATATAAGTTGTTATGGCTGGAAATTGTTATAGATATCTTCATTCATATTGCATATCCAATTGCACGATTAAGGATCAAAACAACATTTTTCTCTTAAGTATTTTCAACCCTTCTCTCTCTCTCTCCCTGTGTGTGTGTGTGTGATTGGTACTTGGGTCAGCTGTGATTGGCACTTGTGCTGCATGTAAATGAGCCTCGTATTGCGTGTAAATGGATTATATATGAGTCGAACCCATCGTAATACCAATCGAAATGGGGCCTACAGAGCTCTACTTGCCTGTACTCAATTCCTGCCATATATATCGATATTTTTATAGCATTCGATGAATCAAATATTCTATCAAATGAAGCAAAAGAGAGCAGCGTAAATCAATGCATTTTTTTCTATTATTTTCATTGATTTGTTTTCATTTTTTTGCCCCATTTTATTGCTGTTGTTGTTGTTGTTATTGCTCACATTCGATTCATAACTCCCATAGTACAAACAATGGAATATTTAATGAAAATATGAGCAAAATCAATTTCCAATTCAATTCAATTCAACAATTTGGCAAACAATTTGTCAAAAGCCATTGTTTTTTTATGCAAATAGTTTACGAACGAGCGTGGGGAGCAACGGGGCGAATGAACGGCAAAAATCTATTGCTATAATAATTGTAGTCGCATGTGAATGGATGGGCCATAAAATAGGGCCAGTGTTGTAAAGCGACGAACGTATTTCAATTATAGTATGAATACAAAATAAATGACAAATATTATGTAATTTATTCAGCAAAATTAAAACAATTAGGCTGGAATATATGGATATATATAGGGGCTTATTTGTATATGGGTATTACGATTTGCAGCTAGATCTAGCTTAGATTTTGAGTTAACTGAAGGTTTACAGGGAATGGAAAGAATGGAAAGAATATTTTACCATTTTTTTTCTTTTTTTTTTTTTTTTTTTAATATACATAAAGTCGGGATAACATATTACATAGGTCTTTACACAGTCAAAGCTTTTAAGCATATTCCTTCACAGACACACACACACACACTCTCTCTCTCTCACACACACACACACACACATAAGTTTCGGTTGTGTTGCAACATTTGCTGCATTTTTGATGAATTTTTGTCAGTTTTGGCACTTTCATTGTT
This sequence comes from Drosophila arizonae, assembly GCF_054131065.1. NCBI lineage: Eukaryota > Metazoa > Arthropoda > Insecta > Diptera > Drosophilidae > Drosophila > Drosophila arizonae. The sequence continues at coordinate 12,954,925 of NC_142927.1, read as the reverse complement.
TCTGTTTAGCGCGGCATTGCCAGACTGTTCGTGTTTTGTTGTCATTTTGCTTGCTTTGCTGTCTCCGACAAAAGCTGAAATGCTGTTTCCATTGGCAATAGTTTTTATAGCGCAGCTAGAAAATTGTCGGTATTTTTTGTATTCTATTTAGCTGTTGATTTTTTGTTGGCATTTTTCGCTGATCAAATATTTTAACAGTTGAATTTTTACAGTTGGTATTTGTTTGGTATTTTGTTTTGGCTGTGATTGAATTGGGATTTGTTTGTGCTTTGGAATGAGTCACATGCTTGACTTGAAAGAGCGAGAGAGAGAGAGAGAGTGAGAGAGAGATAAAATTAAATCTGGCTCAACTCATGTGAATTTCGTCAGGTAGCTAAAGCTTAAAACGAAATCAAAGTGGAACGGTATATGCAACTGTTTGTTAAATTGCTAACATGAGCTTTGCCAGGCAGTTGAAATACCAGCAGTGATTAGCATTTGCCAGAAGAACGTCAAGTTTGAGCCATGAAATGCTTCGAGTAAATACTTTGGCCGAACTTTACAGCAAATTGGATAAGTTGATGTGAAATTTGTGTAATATTATGAAATTTGAATACTCTGCCCAAGCTGCGATTCGAAATGTTGCGAAGGCGAAGCCAACTCGGTTAACACTTTGCCCGAGCGTTCGTTCGCTGTGGGCGTTTGGGGGCAGATGCCGTAACTTCTTCAGAGGCTTCTCTCTCACTCTCTCTCTCTCTCTCTCTCTCTTGCTGCCCCTCACTCCCCGCTGGCTGCGGCTCTTGGTGCGCTGGCATTTCCTATTTATGGGGCTTCTCAGCTGTTTGTTTGTTTGCCCGCTCGTTGAGTGGAGTTGGCGTCGATGGACGTGATGGGGTGGGCGTGGCAAGTGTGTGGGCCGCCTGCGTCGCGTTGCTTATCTCTAAGCCCTGCTTAACGACGCCCACAGAAGACAATAAAGTTGCTTCCGGTTCGCCGTTATTTTGGTTTTGTTTTGTATTTTTTTACCGTTTGGTATTTTTGTTGTTTTCTTAAATTCAACTTTTGTTTACGTTTTTTCCTTCCGCACACAAAGGGAATCGCAAGCCGAAAAGATATTGTTGCATACCTTCAGGCGATGGCCAAAGGGTAGCGAAGACAGCACTCAATCGTAGTATACCTACCTAGGTTTATGTATATAGAAATGTAAATATGTATATTAGTGTAAATATGTATATATATATTATATTCAATACAATACTCATTCATGAGATCAATGAGTATCTCTGTGTTGTCCAATCTCTGTTCGTCTGCCTATGTCCATTGCGTCCATTGAACTAGGAGCCTGAAATTTGAAATATATGCACTCAATACTTTGCTAAATTGAACAATAAATATGTTTTTCCAATATTTTGTAGCTAGAGCTACGATTCATCTGTGAATGGGTATTAAGCAGTCGGTAGCAGCCGACTGCAACTTGCTTATCTCTTTTATGTATTATATTTGTTCTACTATATATGTATATATATATTTGTGTATGTGTAAATGTATGCGTATGTATGCTGTTTCAATTCTCACACGTTCCGCACACACGCACAGCGCAAAAAAAACACCAAAATTTGATCAAGAGAATTATAAGTGATATATATAGATATATATATTTGTTAATCATATATATATATACATATATATATATCTATATATTAAACAGCTTTTAAATTATGCAAATAAATAAACGCACAAAAGCCAACAGCGAAAACAACTCCGATTCGAATTCGAATTCGAAATTGATTTAAGTGTTGCATAACAAAGGAAAACCCGATGAGCAAAACAACGAAGCAAAAAGTCGAAAATGTGAAGTCAAAACAAAATGAAGTGTAAAAAGAATCAAGTAAAACAATAAGCGCGAAAAAAAACACCGCATACACACACACACACACACACACCCTCACACCAACACAGAGACACAAAAGGAACAGCAACAAAAGGCAAACGCGAGGAGAGCAAAGCGAAAGCCAAAACGTTTTCGTCGCGGTTCAAGCTGTAACGGTCAACGGCTCTCGCGCGTCTCACATTCCATTTCGTTTCGTTCCGTTCCGTTCAGTTTCGTTCCGTTTCGTTCCGTTTCGCGTTTCCGTTCCGTTCCGTTTCGTTCGCCGGCTGCACTTCCAATGGCTGTTTGTTCCTTATGATGGAGACATTTCTTGTCCTGGGCCTGTGTTTTATCCTGTACGAAGCATTGGATTTCTTTCAAGGCTGCATCCATAGCAACACGCCCTCACCGAGCGACCAGATCGAGGCCTATCGCCGCGAACTCGACGAACAGCGCCAGCAGCAGCAGCAGGAACAATTTCTGGCCGGCCTCACGCCCCTGCTGGGCGCCCAATTCGCAGCTGCTGCAGCTGCCGCTGCCGCTGGCTCTCAGTCGACGCTCAGCAGCACGCCCACCGCCTCCACAGCGAGCGTCATCAGTGACTCCTACGAGCAGGAGCAGTCGCAATCTCAATCGCAATCGCAATCTCAATCTCAATCGCAGCAGCCACATTCGTTGAGCACGCCCGGACTGTTCCGTCCGGCCGCACTGGGCTATTACGATCCGGAGGATCCGTTGCATGCCACCTCGTCGCTGCCACGCGACTACTACTACCTGCAGCAGCAGCAGCTGAAGAACAAGGCCAGCTCAAAGTCGCTGCTCTCGAAATTCTCCGCCACCAATTCCGATAATCGCATCCACCCGGAGGGCAGTGCACACGGCGTGCTCGGGGCCCACGGCTCGCCACACACGGTCGTCACCACACAGCCGCTGCCCGCGGGTGAGTCGGCGGCCAGTTTGGGGCTGTTCGATTGCCAGCCGCAGCTGGTGCCGTTGCTGCCGGCGGCGCCGCTCTTCCTGGAGCTGAAGCGTGCCATAATCAGCACGCAGGCGGCGACGACGGCGACGACGCGTCGGACGAGCAGGAGGCGTTGCCACATCGACGTGAACGAGGAGGAGGACGAGGCGGAGCAGGAGCGGGAGCAAGCTGAGTCGGAGGAGGACGAGGACGACACAGAGGAGGACGACGAACAGGAGCCGCAACAGGAGACAATTTGTCCACAGTGCGTTGAGGAGGAAGTGCAGCAGCAGTACGACGAGGCAGAGCAACAGCACCACAAGCTCCAACAGCAAGTGCTCGACCAGGATCCACTCGGCAGCCACGCTACGGATTGCCACGCCGGCGGCGCCAACAGCGAGCCCAACATCTGCGCCGCATCGCAGCTGCCGCGGATCCATCACATCGCCATCGACGACATTGGCATCGGAGGGATCGGGCTGACAGCGGCGAGTGGCGAGCCGAACCACTGCCTGGCGACTAGTTCCAGTTCCAGTTCGCACGCCGATTTTCGTGAAATCGAATGCGAACGCCTGCGACGCAAGTGCGTGAGCGTTAAGCGCATCTATAGCATATCGGAGAAGTTCTAAACTTTCAATCCACTAATCGCAATCGCAATCGCAATCGCAATCGCAATCGCAAATCGAAAATCGATAATCGCAAAACAAAAAAACACTCACGCACGAAAAGCAAAATCAAATCAAATTTATCAAAGCTCAACTCATTTTTTTGTTGGTACAAAAAACGCTAAACTCACCTTTGCACCAGTCGAATTCAATATCGATAATTATCGATCCAAATCGAGCAATCAAAAATTGTACAATCAAATCCAAATCAAAATCGCAATCATCTATCGCCTCACAGCAAAAAGAAAAAAAAAGAAAAAACCAAAAAGAAAAGTCAAAATATAAACAACAAAATTACAAAATCGATAATCGATAATCGCAAAACAATGCAAGCAAAATCACAAAATTTCCATCTGCGAAATACCCCACACAAGGTTAGCAAATTATGCTCCAGCACAGCAAACGAAAACGAGAAAAATCTCGAGCTCGATGCGAGCTTCAACACACGAATCGATCAATTTTTGTTCGGAAATAATTCAATCAACTCAAATTTGCCAATCGAATATTTTAATTTCCTGCACTGTCATTCCAAGAGATTTTTTAATTTGGTATTCACCTTATTCACCACACCTGCCACATGCCACCTGCCATCACTATTCACCTCGCCACCAGCCTCACTCTGCAATTCTCAAATTGAAATTAGTTTGCTTTGCCGTTCACGAAACATCTATCTCACATCTGTATATCGCTCATTCCACAAATGCCTGCTCTAGTCCTTTAAGTGTTTAACCTCTTCTATAATCGTATTTCCAGGCAGGGTCCTCACAGCAGCTGCTTGGTGTGGCCCGATCACTAGTAAGAGACTGTCTAAACTTTAGATTATAGCGCCAATGTTTTCATTCTATTTTGTTTTCGATCCGTCTATGCCCTGAACCCGATGCGATCTGATTTCGAGTTCATTTTATGTTATCGATCACTTTTTTGGTTTCTTAGAAAACGATAAACATTATTATGAATATTGGGAATGTTGGGATATTGAAAGTTGTCGGGTTTTTGTTAAGATTGGGAATTGATTTGAAATCTCTTTTTATTATTAATCGATTATTTTTAAGTTTTATGAAATTTTGTATTTTATTTTTTCTATATTTCTATGTATTTATTATATTTATAAATCGATAAAAATTTGATTTCTCTATAACAGCAGATAAATTAACAGATCATAGTAAATTATAAATAAATATAATAAATATTTTTAAAATATTTTTCAAAAGAATTTTTTTGAATATAGTTTGTTTAATATTGTTTGTTTGTTATAATTTGTCCAGTTACAAATTTTAACTTAAATTTTTAATTTTTTTTTTATTCATAATAAAGTAGAGTCCCGATGATTCGAAATGACAAGGGGATCAGCTTGTTTTTTTTTTTTTATTTTTTATTTTTTATTTTTTTTTATATTGAGATTGAATTTCTATCAAGGGGATAGAATTTTTTTTTTTTTTTTAATATAACGGAATACGAATAATCGACAGTACAATTTTATTTTATTTTATTTTATTTCATTTTTTGTATTAATCCCATTAGGGTTCAGGGTATCGCCTAGTCGGTCATGGCCGACTAGAGCACTCCAAATTGTTCCACCCATAAATATAGTGTACTTATATAGGTAAAACGTTGGCTTTTGTTGGATATCTTTTTGTACAACATGCAATATTTATTTTCAGAACATGCATCTATAATTAGGGCGTATTTCTTTCATCTCTCTCGCTCTCTGTACGTATATCTGTCCCTCTCTCTCTCACTAGCTTCGTTAGTTTTCCCTGGGCAAATCAAAGTTCACTTGTTGTTTAGCATTAAAGGCATTTTCCAACAAAACATATTCATTGCGCTCTGCTGTTGTTGGTGTTGTTGTTGCGGTTGATGTTCTTGTTGTTGTTGTTGTTTTCTGGTTATTGTGTTTATGATTCGGTTTCGCTTCACAGATTTCTCTATTCTCGCACTCGTTGTATGCCAGCAAAATGTTAACTAGCTTAAGCTCAATTCCCAGACCCCCACCCCATTCCCACCCCCGCCCTCACCATCCCCATTCCCATTGAATCCTGCAGCCGCCGCAAGCGGCTTTTGTTTGTAGCCAGGCAACTGAAGTCTGTGTGTGCTCCAACTCGCCTCGACTGTTATGCAAAGTAAATTGTATATAATTGTTGGGCACTCGCACACACCCACACACACATATGTATGTATGTATGTGTGTATACTCTGTATACTGCGGCTCTGATAGCGCATTATTATCATATCTTACAAATTGTCGCTGCAAAGTTGAAGCTGCTGGAGCCAAAGCTAAAAACTTCGTTGAGATTTTTCGAAATTTATGCAAATGCACAAGCCTCAAGTTGAAGCTGCCAGAAAATAGATGTATATATGTGTGCGGGTGTGTGTGTGTGTATAGGTACATATGTATGTAGAGTGAACTACGTGTAGTATAGCTGTATGCCAAGTAAAGTGCTGGACATTACCATTTAGTGATAATCACAATATTTTGAAAACAGCTTGAAATGAAGAACAAAAATATAAACAAATAAATAAATAAAATAAACAGGGAAAAATTAACTTTAAAAATATTTTTATATATTTTTTAATAGAATTTTAAACTCACGCTCTGTTTTACGCTCACTCTCGCTCTCTTCTTTTCTATCTCCCACACTCTCTCTCTCTCTCATACCTCTTTCTCTTTTTTTACCTCGCTTTCTCTCTCTGTCTCTGTCTCTCTTGCTCTGTCTCTCTTGCTCTGTCTCTCTCCCTCTATCTCTCTCTCCCTCTCTCTTTATCTCTACCTCCTCTTTCTTTCTTTCTGTCTACTTATTCTGCTCTCTCTCTCTCTCGCTGTCTCATTCTCTCTTTCTCTCGCTGTCTCATTCTCTCTTTCTCTCTCTTCTACCTTCCATTCTCTCTACCTCCCATCTGATTCTCTTTGTCTAGCTCTCTCGCTCTCTCTCTCTCTCTCTCTCTTTCTCTCTCTGTATCTCCCTCTCTCTCATCCCGTCTCTCGCTTTCCCTCTATCTGTCTCCATTTCTCTCTTTCTGCCCGTCTGTATATATCTCTCTCTGTCTCTCTCCCACTCTCTTTTTGTCTCTCTCTCTCTCTCTCTCTCGCTCTCTCTTCCTCTGTTTCTCTCCGTCTCTCTATCTTCACCTTTCCTCGCTTTCTTTCTATCTACATCTATCGCTCTCTGTCTCCCTCTCACTCTCACTCTCCCTAACAAATGGCTTCAAGTTGATCTCTTTGGTTGCCTTCGCTTCCAGGCTATTTATTAGTCGAGCATACCCGCTGCTGCTGCTGCTGCTGCACACTCGACTCATTTTGTGCAGCTTGTGTGAATCCCTTTCAATTATTCGATATGTGGTAGCATTTACTGTTTGCTTCTTTTCTTAACTTAATATACATATAGATATACATATACATACATACATACATACATACATATGTATAGATAGATGTGCGTATTTTTTGCTTTCTTTGCCTCAACCCTCAACTTTTGCTTCGTTTTCATTTCATACACACAATCACACACACACACACACACACTCACACACACACTCACACACACACACGCACTTTCTCATAGCCCTAAGACCCGCATTATTTTTCATTTCCTTCCACTTGCTCAGCTCCTGTTGCGAGTGAGCTGCCATCGATTGTTCGCCACTCTCTCTGTATGTGTGTGTGTGTGTGTGTGCGTGTGCGTGTGTATTGGTGTATGTTTAGTTAAGTCCGCGTGGCTCACATTCGCGTCTATCCCTGGCCAAAGTCCGCAAGTCCTTACTAGTCCTTGCCGTTCACCCCGCTCCTCGCTACTCTTCCCCCCTCACTCTCTCTCTCTCTCTCCTTTCTCAATGCTCGTAATCTTTTGGTCTTTTCTTCATCATCGTTTAGCTTGATGTGGTTTTGCCCCCGACTTAATCAGTTTTACTATTGTTTGTTTTTACTATATACATACCATATTCCGGCTTCTCTCTCTATGTGTGTGTGTGTGTGCGTGTGTGAAGCATTGCTGAATTGCTGCTGGCCAGCGCAGCTGCTGGTCCTCTTCTGCTTATTCTTCTTCTTCTTCTGCTATTTCTCATTCTTGCCGTTATGTTGTTGTTGTTTGATGTTGCTTTGCTGATTGGGTTCAGTGGTTGGCTTGTTGTACACTAATACAGAGACACACATACACTAACACACTTACGCACACACACACACACACACACACACACACGCATGTCACAATGGCGCGTTAAAAAGTTAGCTTCGCCTTTTTGGTGTAGAATAGCTCTTGCTGCCAATTATGTTGCATATGTGTGTGTGTGTGCGTGTGTGTATGTCTGTGTGTGCCTATGTGTGTGTTTATGATAGCTGCCATGACAGTTTAGCATTGCTATTATATGAAGAAGACCAACAGCAGCAACATAAGCAATAGCAACAACAACAGCAACAACACACACAAACACACACACACATAGTCACCCTTGCACAAGATGCTCTGGCGACTCATAACTGCTTCATCATTGCAGCCAAATATACCAGTGACTCTCAAACTGCAAACTGCAAACTGCAGTGACTCTCAAACTGCCAAAGCAGCGCCTCTGCAACTGTAACGGAGCAATTGAGCCGAATATCTGAGACTTTACATATTTATCAATTAAAACTATGACTCTCAAACTGTGCAGACGAAATTCCACGGTGACTCTCAAACTGTGAAAATGAAATGTATTTCTAGGATATTCTTCTCAAGCTGTACAAATGAAAATCATGTTTGCTCTGTGCCTCTCAAACTGTACAAGTTAAATTACATTTAAATGCGTGACTCTCAAACTGTACAAATGAAATTCCGTATGCGTGCATGGCTCTCAAACTATCAAAATAAGGTTCAAGATACAAGATATACAAGATTCCCAAACTGTAAAGAGCTGCTCTCTAATGCTGTCCAAAGTGCTGCTTAAACTGTCTAGCTTAATACGTGCCGCTCAAACTGTAGTAATCTCGAATGAGATTTTTATTTGCGTCTGCAGTTGCATAATATATTCTAGGAACAGCAGACAGATAAATTTATATATGCATATATCTATATATACCTATATATACCTATGTATATATATTATATATATTTCTGTCTAGGTAACGGAGCTTTGCTGCCAAGCGCTCGCCTAGCAACAGAGTATTACAAGATATTTACAATGGAAAAGAGCAAAATTCAAGACAGCATTCGGACTCTCACTGACTCCCCCCTCCCCTCCTCTCACTCTCTCTCTCTCTCTCTGTCTCGGTCTCGCTTATGCTTATGCTTGAGCCGCAGCTCAGACTCAGCTGCGATTGCTGCGGCATGAGTTGCACTTGCCTCAAATCAGTCAAGGGTAATATTCTTCCAGAACATTAAGCAACAACAACAACAACAACAACAACAATAACAACAAGCGAAGCAATGAACCCAAACTGAAATGAAAGCTGAATCACAATTCCCAAGTCTCTGCACCCACTCGCTACACATCTCTCTCTATCTCTCTGTCTTTCTCACTCTCTTACTGTCTCGCTCGCATCTGTTTCGCATTCAAAGCCCGAAGCGTATCGAAATTGGCATTGCCCGCCTTTGATGTATATTCATGAATTGTGCACCGACTACAAACTGCGAACTGCATGCATTCACTTTGATTCACAGAGCTGCTCTCTAGCAGCCCCTCCCTCTCCCACTCCCTCCACCCCCCCTCCCTTATCGTAGTGGACTCACAACTCATTTGTGCTGACAACTGCGAGAGTTTATAAATTCGCATTTTCCGAATGCGAATACAGCCAAATAGAGCGCCGGAAATGCTAGTTTCATAGACTTAACAGACTGGAGAGGAGGGGGAGAGCTTCAAGCAGTCTCATGAGTCTCTTAGGACAAAAGCAGCTGAAGTTACTGCGCTTTCTTCAAAAAGTAAACTACAGTGGAATACGGTTATAGCGACTCAGTTTGCATAGAGTATATCAGATTACTGGATTCAAATGAAAATTTCGGAATATGCTTTGCTTGTAAGAGTATTTCAAGTCGCTTTGCATATTGTCATTCATAACGACCCTGTTCAAATGGCCTGCCCAATGTCTATTGTATAGCTATCTCGCTCTCATCCCTAAATGCGTACGATCTCTAAGATCTAACAGAGATAACTAGAAATTCTTATAATTCTTTGGCTTATTTATAACGAAAATTTTAAGCTTTGTTTTTATTGCAATTTCTCCGTGTATCGATAACTGACCGTAATCGATAAACTAGTTTAGAGCTTAGTTTGATTGCATATGTGAACTAAACCAAAAGGTCTTAAGGGTCACTTAACTTCTGTCGCTCCTAGCTATCTCTCTCTCTCCCTCTCACACAGTGTCCATAATCTCTAGTTATATATTGTCCATAATCTATCTAGAAAGCTGCGCTTTGTCTCTCCAGCAGTGCGACAAATCCAATTCAATTTATCAAAGACTTGAGATTTGCCTTAGCAGCAGCAGGAGCAACAGCAGGAGCAGCGGCAGGAGCAGCAGGAGCAGCAGCTGACAGGCTTAGGTGAAGGCTAAACAAATTACCAGCCGAAAAAACCCCAGAAAATATACCAGGAATTCCGCCCCCATCAAAGTTATACTGCTCTCTTGCTCTCTCTCCCTCTCTCCTTCTCTCTCTCTCTCTCTCTCTCTCTCTCTCTCTCTCTCTGTTTGGCAATCAAAGCCTCAACTGATTCCGCAGGACTTGTTTGGGTTTCGTCTGGGTCTTATCATTTGGTTTATGCACTCGACATTTGCTTTAGTTTTCGATTTTGTTTTTAATGAGTTGCATGTGTGAGTGTGTGCGAGTGTGTGTATGTGTGTGTGTGTGTGTTTTGTAAAACTTGTTGAGTTAACAAGTCTGCAGTTGACAGCTAACAAGCGCCCCCGCAGCAGGAAAAGAATGAACAGAAGAGAAAAGAAAAGAAGGAAATGTCGCCACAAAGTATGCTTCAAGTTTTAATGCCAGCCTGCTGTGTGTGTGTGTGTGTGTGTGTGAGTAGGTAGCTGTATGTGTGTGTGTGTGGCCCCTTTAAGAGCTGTCACTCCAATCACAATCACATCGAACACAAAACAAGAAAAAACGCAAGCAGAACCAGAATACGTCCAAACATTTGCCACGCCCACCCACCACGGCACGCCGCCTCTCTATGGCAGGAAGTGAGCGGATAGCTTGGGCTCGCGCGCGTGCGTGACACGACCGGTCAGCGACTGGAGCGCCGCCTGCGGCATGCACTTCTTCTTGGCCAGCTCGTTCAGCTTGACGCTGATGACCATGTCGATCTCCTTCTGGCGCTGCTTCTCCATGGCGCGCGCCTTCTCGCTCTCGAGGCGCTCGTTCTCGATCTCGCGACGACGGGCGCGCTCGTGCTCCTCCATTTGGGCGGTGACGCCCTCGTGCAGATCGAGCTTGCGGCCGAGCTTCTTCTCCAGCTCGATCTTCTGCTGCTCCTCGTACTTGGCCCGGTCCACCTTCATCTCGTCCATTTCGCGCTGGCGCTGCGCATAGTAGCAGGCGCGCAGCTTATTGATGTTGGCCATCGCCTCCAGATTGCCCTGGCGCAGCTCTTCCGCCTGCCGGCGGCGCTTCTCCACCGCCTGGCGCTCCTCCAGGCGGTACTTGCGCTCGAGCCGCTCGTGCTCGGCCAGGAGGCGCATCTCCTCGCGATTGTCGTTGGCATCGAGAATCTTTTGCTGCATCACGTAGAGGGCCTCGCGCTTGCGCTCCTTGGCCAGATCGATGGCCGCCTTCTGCTGGCGCTGCTCCAGGCGCTTCGCCTCCTTCTCGATGACGTATTTGTTGGCGCGCAGCTCGTCGCGCTGCTCCTGCTCGCACAGGATGCGCCCAAAGTCCTGGTGCAGCTTGATGTAGTGGAAGAGCTCGTTGCGATAGTTCTTCTTCCGCTGGCCGGTGGCCACCGCGTGGTCCGCCTGGAAGCGTTTGTACTCCTCGTAGGCATCGCGCATCTGGCGCGACTCCTCGCGCCGGCGCTCCTCGGCCATATGGCGCAGCTGGCGATGGTCGTTGATCTGCTGGCGCACAGCATTGCCGAATGCAAGGCGCTTGTTGTGCGCCGCCAGATCCTGTTCCGCCGCCGAGCCCCATTTGGATTCGTTGAACGCCGTGTCCTTGCGCGCCTGCTCCACGTCATGCTCGGCCTGCAGGCGCTCCATCATCGCGCGCTCCTCGATCTGTGCCGTCCACATGGCGCTGCATTTGGCAGCGCCAATCGAGCGAATCGCCGACTGGACGCGCACATCGTTTTCATGGCGTGCCTGCAATGCGACAACAGCGATAAATATCGATAGGTTATAATGATGTAAAATATCGATTGCGATTTCTATTTCTATTGATTCTCAGTGTTGATCAGTGCATCTATTAATGTTATTGATATATAAAAAAAATTCATACTAGTATCGATTCTATTGATTAATAATCGATAACATATCAAAACTAATCGCATAATCCTTAACAGTTTCTATTTTGTATAAATACTATTGATTCTCATTGTTGATTAATAAATAACAAGAATTTTACAATTATCGACTCTATGATTGATAATCGATAACTGTTAAAAATGTATATTTATCGCTTGTTTCTTGTAGGAGTAAACTATTTCAATAGGTACAGATATAGTTTACTCCCCCGAGCTTCGATTTTTGTTATCGGATTTAATCGTTGATGATCGATAGCTGTTAACAATTTATATTAATCGATTATTCATTAATATGAATATATGATTTTTAACCTATATCGGTCATCGTTCATTATGTTATCAATACAAAATTTTCTAGGTGATAACACAATTGATATTTATCGACAATAGTTATCAATAGTTGGCAAAGTTATCTGCTTCTACTTAATAGATTGATCGATTACAGCTATGGAAAACTGCTATCGGTGAGACTGCTATCAACTATAGTCGATTACTGATATCGCTTGCTGTTATCGATTCTTGTTATCGATCACTAATATATATTAATGTTATCTAAAGCTATTATCGATCATTATTATATATCAGTGCTATCGATTACTACAGTCGTTCACGGTCGTATATTAGTGTTATCGATAATTGCATTCTATCGATCACTCTGCTAGCCTCACCCACCTGCAGTGACTTGTGCAACACCATCAGACGCTTCGCCTCCGCTGCCTTCTCTGCATCGTCGTCCTCGGCCTCAGCATCGATCTGTCGCTGGACCTCGAGCTCCCGTTCGCGTCGCGCCTCGTCGATCTCATGGTAGTAGCTGCGCATGCGATTCTCCTCCTCCTTGTTTTGGCGCTCCTCCTCCCTGAGCTGCTCCACCTCGGCCTGGATCTCCTCGGCGGTGGGCGGGCGCGATGATTTCAAGCGATCGACATGCTCCTTCTCCAGAGTCGCATACCCGATCGACTCCCATGGCCGGCCTTGCACATGGAAGTAGGTGGCCTCGCCGCCGAGTCCCTTGCGTTTCGTCGGCTTCGGCTGCGGAAAGAGCCGCACCGGCTTCGGCGCCACTGTGCCCGGCGGCAGCGTGCCCGGCGGCAGGCCCGGCTGCAGTCGGTGCTTGCTCGACCTCTTGCCGGCCATCAGAAAGCCCTCGCGCTGCTGCAGCAGTCCCTCGGCCAGCTGCTTCTCGCAGATGGAGACGCGCGGCTGCCGCTTGAAGGCGAACTCGCTTGGCTCCGGCTTGGGCAGCCGGATGGGCTTCTCCAGCTCTAGCCCAATCTTGCGGCCCCGCCGGTCGTAGCAGTCCGCGTGCAGCGGCCGCCCCGTTCCTGTCACGCACGGCATCATGGTCGGCATCCTGGCGAGGAAGATATCTGTTCACTGCTCCGGAATACAAAATATATAAAAAATATGGTTTATTTTGCGTTTTCTTTTTTTTGTTTTGTGTTTTTTTTTTTGAGTTTTGTGAACTGTTTTCTGTTGTTGTTGTTGTTGTTGTTCTGTTCTGCTTGAGAGAGAGTGAGTGAGTGACGGTGCCCAAGAGAGAGGTAGATAGCGACAGAGAAAGAGAAAGAGAGAGAGAGAGAGAGAGCTATGCGTGTGTGCGAATGCTCGAGTCTGAATGTTGTTTAGACTTTAGCTTGGCAGCAGGCAACTGAGCAGCTCGTTCCTGGCCTGCTTTAGAGCTCCACTTGGATGCGACTATCGAATGCCTATCGATAGGCCTACTAGATATTGCCTGTTGCCATTGGAGCGCTGCTAACTAACTATCGAATGTTGAGTTGAACGAGTTGCGTAAGGCGAATATCAATAGCGCTAACTATCGATAACACTGTGTGCTTTTATTTATCGATCAGTTTTGTGAATCGACCGCAAGAGCAAATAGCGAATTACTATCGATAACAGCCGTATCTTTTTCTGTTGCTGAATACTATCGCTTAACTATCGATTGGCATAGAAGAAATTGGCTATAGGCAGGTTAAACTAATCTTTTATATAAGGAAGTAGCAGAGGAGTGGAAATTAACTCATGTTAAAGAGACCGAAATTTGATTCTTAAGTCACATATAATATCAGATATGAGTCCATCAATAGCAATATGACCCAAATCAGCTCTCTAAGCATTCAAAGTCAACCCAATTGAGAGCTAACTAAAAGTAAAAAATTTACAAATTTATTTAGGAATTTACAGAAATTAATATTGAACCCAGAAATACAAAAATAATGGGCATTGCAAAAGAAGAAAAATAAGAAGAGTTGAGCTAACGGTACTCCAAATCGGATCAAGCTAAAGTGGGAGAGCAGAGACATTAGACCTTGAATGGGAATAGAAAGACTTCAAGGAACCGAGTTGAGGTTGTATCAACAGCTTGATGAAGCTAAACCTAATCAGTCGGGGAATCTGCAAGTTTTATTGAATATCAAAGGGCCAGGGAAGAGGAGGAAAGTCAACAGGAAGGACGACAGAGCCTATGTGAGGTCAATGCAAAATTAAAGCAAAAATTTGCCCATTGTGGCAGGAGCCGAGGCAGCAATGTTCATAAAGTTAGCTCAAAGGACAATTTCGATTGGTTCTTTATCTCTATGTCCAACTTGCTGCCCTCTCTCTGTCTCCCTCTCTCTCTTTGCGTTTCATAATGCCTAATGAACGCATATGCTGGCCCAGCAGCCAATTTATTGTTGCTTCGATTGAAATATGCTCGCAATATTGATATTTCTGCATTGTCCAACCCCCTGTGCCGTATGGGTCGTCCCATTCCCCTTCCGCCCTTCGCTTCACTTCTGCTTCAACCCCTCCCCGCCCCCATTTCGAGCGTTTAGAACTTATGAAATTCTTTGTACTTTTGCTGAGCACCAAATTGAATTGTAGCAAATGCTGTTTTTTGAATTCAACTGACGTCATTTGCCATTCGAGAGTTTGACTGGCCTCAGATTTGTTTTTGCTCTGTGATGCCAAGGCCCGCACAAACAGAAGCACATGTGTGCGTGTGTGTGTGTGTGTGTGTACACCCACGCAATGCTAGGCCTTACATGGCTGCGAGGCAGACGCTTTTTCTGCTTCGCTATCAAGTTGTTCGTGTCGTGTCTTGTTTGTGGCGCCTCAAGTGGCCAAAGACTCATTGTGTGTTGTTCTGTTTATTTGTTATTGTTATTGTTGTTGCTGCTGCTGTCTTTGTCGTTGTTGTTGTTGTTTAGCTGTCTTGTCAGTCACACATGCCAATGGCTTGAAGCAGCAGCAGCAGCTACAGACAACAAATCTATAATTCACTTGCCTCTTTGTCTACCTCTCTCTCTCTCTCTCTCTCTCTCTCTCTCTCTCTCTCTCTCTCTCTCTCTCTCTCTCCCCCACTCTCCCTCTCTCTTTGTGACTGTCAATGAGTTGATTCGAGTCGCCTAGCTGCCCGCCAACAGCCACAAAATATGAGAAACGCTTTGCCGCTCATATTACGCATACGCCACATAGTACAGCCCCTTGGTTGGCATGGGGGTGTGGTGGGCGCGGCAGCTCGGCAACGCACAAAAACTTTTGCACATTTCAATGGCAATAAAAGTGATTTAATAATGCTGCATTAAAGCCCCAAACGACAGCAGCGCCAGCAATAACAGCAACAGCAAAAAACGTCCAACAAAAAAGTAAGAAACAGAAAGAAACAGTTTGACGATCAAACCGCAGCTCAGATACCCTAGCAAAGTGAAGGCATTTCAACAATAGTTCATAAGTTTCACTCGAAGATAGACTAAGCTGGATAGGTAGCTCTCGTTTATCTATGTGGGTTAACTTTGCGCCAGTATTGCTGGTCAAAAGGTCCGAACTATGGCATTGACCAACACTGAATTCTAAAACAGTTCTTAATTGTTCATTTTAGTCTTAACTACTATGCGAATCTTAAAAAACACTTCTAGATTATTGCGCTATGCTCACTAAGAACTATTTCAGAATCAAAACGTTATCCAACACTTAATGCTACGATAGCTCCTCAGAATGATGTCACTAGCCAACACTAGGTCTTTAAATCAACCAATCAATTCACAGAATATATTTGGATATTTTAGTGTTAACCAGCACTAAATTCTCAGAGACAATTTATATCGTTACCCAACACTCAATTCTAGCATAATATATCTAAACTAAAGCGTCAATCAACAGTCAATGCTTCAATACAATTTAATTCTCCTACATGATTTCATGATTACAGTGTTAGTCAACACTTTTCCGAGAACATCTCGATATTGAAGCGTTAATCAATACTTAATTTACTCATGGAAATTTAAACGCCAGCCAACACTCAATTCATACATAACATAACTAAATTACAGCGTTAACCAGCAGTTAATAGTCAAAAGAAATTTGCAGTTTCTAGCGTTAACCAACACTCAAATTTTATATAACATTCTGGGAATACGAAACATAGATGATTTTTTGAAATCCTTGCGTTAGCCAACACTCAACTCTCAGAGAACATTTCCAGCCAATGGCATTTTCCAACACTCACTTCCTTGACTGCCACAGCCGCCGTCCTGCTCCAGCTTGTGGTTGCCTCGCTTTGTGCAGTGTATTAAGCGCACTGCAGAATCAATTTGATTTGTCGCCGGGTATGCTCTGCCCTGAGCCTAGGCGCCTGGCCACGCCCATTGCGTGTGATTAACTGCGCGTTTAATGTGCATGCCCGGCCATAAAACAAATCGCATGCAATCGTCCCCTTGTCCAACGTTCCTTTCCACAGCCTCACACCCGCACACACACACACCCGCACACACACACACCCGCACACACACACACGCAATTCTCGGATACTTCAGCTCTACAATTCTCATTCTCTTTCAGCTGCTCCCATTTCAGCTGCTGCTACAGCTGCTTTGAAATGTAAATACAGCTCATTAGATCAATGCGTAGCCATTCATTTGCAAGGATTCTAAGCACTCTAGCCTTGACCAAAGACACATGACCCCACAAGCCGTAACCCCAGCCTAGACCTTCCCCCTTCCACCCACACACACGCGCGCGTAGAGTGGAAGCGCCACCCGAGCCTATGTCCGATAAATTTTCTAGTTTTTCACACTGGACACAGCTCAAGTGTCATCGATTTTCGATAGCTCCAAGAGATAAAGAGAGAGACAGAGAGAGAGAAAGAGAGAGAGAGCGATTGTGAGAACGAGAGAAATGCTGGAGAGTTCATATCGAAAGCATCTGCTGCCCTCTGTGTTCATTAGGGTGGCTCTTTTTGGGCTGGGTTTCTTAATTATCTCTTTCGAACTCTCGTTTTCTATCGTCTATCGATAGTGCGTAAAATTGATGTGTGATATTTATAGAAGATATATATTGTATTATATTATATTTTATATATCTATACAAATATGTACAAAATTAATTAATTTGTCTTTTATATTTAAAAACTTATTATTATCGATTTTACTTTTAGTTTTGATATAAAAAAAAAATCGATATAAAACGATATTTTAGCTAATATTTTGCAAGTTGACTCAGTCGATAAATCTTATCGTTATACTTTAATAATCGATACATTAAATTAAAAAGCTATCGATATGTGTATGCCAACTGTCTGATCGTTATGTTATCGATAGGTACATGCAAATTCTTCGATAATAAGCAACATATCATTAATTGCAAATTCTGTTACAAATTTATTCAAAATATCGAATCGATATCAAAACCGATATCGATATATACTTTTTATATGAATATTTGGTCTTATTATAGCCTAGTCATGTCGGCAGTCAATCAATCAGTCAAACATGAGTTTTCCTTCAATTTTCTTGGCGTTTCTCTTGGGCGCGTGCTGTCTTTGCCCCACTGTGCGGGCGGTCAAGCTTTAATTAACTTTAGTGCTTCATTTTCTTGAAGCAGAGTCACGCCCGTTTTGGCCAGTCGCCCCTTTCTTTGTGTGTGTGTGTGTGTGTGTGTGTGTGTGTTTGGGTTTGCTTGCCGTTGGGTTTATTATTTTCACTTAATTTGTGCATCATTTAATTTTTTTTTTTTTTTTGCTCGCTCGTTTCTTATTTATTTATTATTTGTTGTTGTTGCGCCCAACAATAATTTTTGTATACATTTTTTTGTTTTTTTCTTTTTTCTTTTTTGTTTTGGGTCGTCTATGAATTTGACGTGTCTCGACTGTCCCAGAAAGTCAAATGCCGCATCATCTCAGCTCAACAGTAAAAAGAGTGAAGAAGAAGAAGAGAAAAACCTTCTTCATATCTTTATTTATTTATTTATTTTTTTTTGGCTTTTCATTTCGCTTTTCTCTCTCTTTTTTTTCTTTTCCTATTTGTTATTTATTTTTATACAAATTTGTTAGTCTGCTCCTCCTACGGAAAAAATGAAGCCACAGCCAGCTGTTGTTCTTGTTGTTGTTGTTTATGTTCAAATTAACTTGGCCCACAAAAATGTTGTAGAAAGGCACAGCCGACGAGGCCAGGCCGGGCCAGGCCAGGCCGGGCCGGGCCGAGCCACAATGACAGTGCAGGTAGCAAAAGGTATTGAGGGAGAGGCCCATCCGCCGGATAGCCTCGTCGCAGGCGCAGGAAGCCAGAGTGCGAGTGGATGCAGGGGAGTGGGGTGGGGAGTCGGTGCTCGGTTGAATTGGGGCTAAAGGTTGCCCCGTTGTCGTTTCCTGACTGAGCTCGTCCCGGACACAAAGCGACAAAGAAATGTTTCGCATGCTGCACAATGGCAAATAATTCATAACTTGGTTCAAAACTTTGATTTAGCTGCAGTTAATACACAGTCTATCTCACCAACCCAGCCCCTCCCCCTCCCACTCTCCGCCTTCCCGCTCGCTGACTCAATAAGAAGCGAGTGCGTGTGTGTGTGTGTGTGTGTTGGCAACTGTTGGCCATACGTTGGCCTGCATAAATTTTGCTGGCAGTTGGCCCTACCCTACCCCACCCTGCCCTGCCCCGCCCTGCCGACTCCTGCTCAGCCCGGAGTCCTGCTGACAGTCGCAGCCACACATTTTGCTAGCAGATAAATTACGCTTGAAGCATCAGGCGTATGGAAGCGGAAGAGCCAACAGCTCGGACCGAAGATGAGGCGGAGAGCAGAAGATGAGAAGCGAGAGACGAGCAGAGAGAGGGACGAGGGGGTCGAGACTGGGGCAACAGTGCATAAAGTACAGCATCCTAAGGTCTATAGACTGCAGACTGGACCACGCGCTGACGACTGTCAAGCGGGTCTCTCTGTATGCATATTTTTCTTTAACTGTAAACGCAGAAAGCATACACACCAGCACACACACACACACACACATACACATACAGCAGCCTGCCAGGCGACACAAGTGACAAAGTGATTTTGGCCACAATTGAAGAGTTTTATGGGCTGCATTTGAATGCCAAAAAGCACAATAATTAAAACTATCGATAATAAACTAGAATATTGTCGATATTTATCAGCCAATATTTTTTCAATCACTATCCTGTAGTAATTTCTTAATTTTAAATTAAAAATTAGATGGTAAAGCATGATAGCTAAAATTATCGATAGTTAATATGAATGTTATCGATATTTAACTGTTTAGCAGAGCGACAGCACTTTTTTTTATCATTTTTATCTTCTTTATCTGGCTAAGATTTCTTAAGATTTGCAACATGAGGTTTACCACAATATTAAATATTTATTTTTTATTTTTTTTACAAATATTTTGTATAGCCGGCTCCAGGTTTTAATATGCCTGTAAGGCCAAGGAATAACCGTAAAAGAATATTCCGAAAATTTACCAAATTTGTAGGCTTATCTCGTATTATCCTCACAGAGTCTGAAGCATCAACTTTTGTCGCCTGCTGAGCTGCCAAAAGATGTCAGTTTACATTTGCTCTACTCTCCACTTCCTCGTATCTCTCTCCCTCTCTCTCTCTCTCTCTCGCCCTCTCTCGCCCTCTCTCTCCCTCTCTCTTTCTTTCTGTCTGTCTTTTGGCTGCCTTTGAACATATCTGCGCTCAGTTCTTGGCAATAAATTTTTAACAAACATTTAACTTGCATTTTATTAGTCCCCAGTCAGCGGAGCAGAAGAGTTACTAGCTGTCGGACAGAGCGAGAGAGAAAGAGAGAGAGAGAGAGAGGGCCGCTATTGCCGTCTCTATCTGCTCGGTCTGTCTCGCTGTCTGTCTGCCCGTCTTTCGGTTTCCCTTTGGTACGAAGTCATCATAATGACAATTTCTTGACTGTTTTCTCTGTTTTTTTTTTTTTTTTTTTGGGTCGCATTAGCCGTGTTCCACTTTCGTCTTGGTTTCATTTCACTCTGTTTCGCTGAAGCTGGAACGGGAACGGGAACTGGAACTGGTGCAGTTGCCCAGTGGCCGTCGATTCGGCCAGACAGTTGTAGATTTTTCTTTACTCTCGGTTTGATTTGAGTTCTTGATTCGTTCCGTTGGCAAATTCTAATGAGGAATTATTGAAAAATGAAAATCGAAATCAAATCAAATAAAATGTACTAAAAAACAAATTCCCAAACACGCATTTTCAGTTAAACAAATGTGTGAGCAGCAATCAATCAAAAACTTGTAAAGACCAACAACAATAAAAACAAAACAAAAATACAACAAAGTATACCACAAACAAACCGAAAAAAATACCGCAAAACTAGTGTAATATAAAAATACCAACAATGAGAAAAAGCTAATAAAAAAGAACGAAAAATAATACGAATAAAAAAAAAAGAAATCAGCAAAGCAACAGTAAAAAACAACAACCAATAATCGATAACAGTTAATCGCAACTTGTGAACGGCTAGTCGATAACTTATCGATAGCAATCGGCATAGACAGACAGACCCACACACGTACACACGTACACACACAGACGCAGACCAGAGATGGACTCGCTGGAGCGTCTAATGCGCGCCGCCCCACTGCCCCGCATGCTGACCAGCGGGGTGGTGGCAACGGCCGCCGCTGCCGCTGCCAGCGCCGCTGCTGGCGTCAAGGGCGTCGTCGGCATCGCCGGCCAGCAGCAGCAGCAGCAGCGCGCCCTGGTCCATGCCTCGCTGGCCGCAGCCACAGTGGGACGCAAGGGACGCCATCTGACCGGGACATTTTGCCTGACCGGCGATACCATGGAGGGCATCATACAGTGTTTGGTATTTCTCAAAGCATTCTCGGTAAGTGGAAAGCAGAGAAGCAGCGAGGGAGTGAAAGAAAGAAGGAAAAAAAAGAGATAGAGAGAGATAGGGAGACAGAGAGACAGAAAGAGAAAGAGAGAGAGAGAGATGGTGTGAGTCTGGGCTTCAATCTTAATCTGTGTCTCATATTTCGTCCTGCAGAAAATTCAATTTAGTTTTTGGTTTGCGCTTGACTAAGTTTTTTTTACTACCCTCACACGCACACACACATATCACATCACAGCCGCAGCCCCTGCAACCCCATTCCACCTTAACGAGCCATCAAAATGTGCAATAGGCTGTAAATAGGCAAATACATTTCACACACACAGAGCGAGAGAGAGAGAGAGAGAGAGAGAGCGAGTGTGTCTGTCCGTGTGTGTGTGTTTGTGTGTGTGTGGAGCTGATTTTGGGATTTTGGCTTGTGAGCTCACTTTGATATGAATTTTATAACTACATTTACGGTGACAGCATAAGCGAGAAAGGTAGCAGATAGAGAGCGAGGGAGAGAGAGAGTGAGTGGGGGAGAGGGCGGTGACGGGCAGTCCTTGTTCCCATTATGAATCGCCCGTATTATACTGACCAGACCATGTGCCATAAGCCGATATTCATATAATATAATTTAACTTGTCTGCATATTTTCTAACACATTTTCTTCTCTCTTTTCGCTCTTTTCGGTATCTTTGCAGGTGAGTTGAGTCCAGTGACGCCCACTTAATGCACGCCCCTTACAGCAACACCTGCTGCTGGCTTTTTGTGAGTACAGCATTCAAGTTAATTAAAAGCAAATGCTTAACTTGGCCAAAGTACACACACAAACACACACACACACACACATACAGCAGAGATTTGGCCACAGAATTTCAATTCGAGATTTTTGCTTGATGCAAGTGTGTTTGAGTCTGTGTGTGTGTGTGTGTGTGTGTGTGTGTGTGTGTGTGTGTGTGTGTGTGTGTGTGTGTGTGTGTGTGTGTGTGTGTGAGTGTCAGCTCTGCACTGTTGACATTATGCAAATTCTCTGGAATGTTTCCAACATAATTGGCTTTGTCCTGTAAACAGGACTTGAAAATTAAAGCCAGAGAACAGATACGAAAAGCTTAAACCTAAAAATATAAAACAAATACCATAAATAATAATATAAATAAGAAAAAAAAAAATCGAAATGCAAATTTAATAAAAATCTGATAACAATAATTTGCTTTAAAAACAATTTTAAGTTATAATACAAATTATAAAAATAGCTATAAAATATAAATAACAAATAAATAAATGAGAGTTGCAAAAGTATAAATGCATAAAGTATAAAATTATTAATAAAAAAAATAATATTTAGATACTATAAGTGAAATTTGCATAAAAAAATTTAAAAATACTTAAAAATATTTACGTAATTATACAATATCATAAAAATATAATATGATTACAAAATAAATTAATTACGTAATCATAGTTTGCCAATATTTAACTGTTTATAGTTCCATTGTTTACGCTCCATTTGCGAAAGCAAACGAAAAATATCATGCTCACTCGCTCTCGCTCTTACCCTGAGCAACACACTTCGGTTCTTTTCGTTTTTATTTTCTGTTGAGCGCCTTAAGTTGATCTATTCGTGTGACGCTCATTGGTCATTGGTCAGAAAGGGATAGTACGATTAACGTTCGCAAACTGAGACTCTGTAGATGAGCAAGAGTCAAATAGTCAATGCGAATGCTCTCGCAGTTACACACACATGCAGCCGTACTCAATTCACGTACGCATACATACAAATCATACACAAAAATCTTTCTGCTGCACTCCAAGCGAACCAACCAGAGCGCAGTAAAACAACGAAAACAAAAAACGATTGCTAGCCGATCGCAAACGAGCTTGTTGAAGAGCCGATGCAATTGGCTGCTCTCTGAGCACTGTTAAATACACCGCGAATATCACTCAAGCGTGCTCTCCGAGCTTTCTCGCAGAGTGTGAGTGAAAGAGAAGGCATTGGTTAACAGTCATTTGCGAGCTATGATAAAAATATGTAAAGAAATAGAGAAATCCTCATTATGAATACTCATTTTAAATTGCTGTCTTCAGCTGTAGCAGAGTTTCATTACAAATACATATCAGGCTGAACTCTTTATAGTTAAATAATTCGAGTAAAATGATTACCGCGAAAGTTTACTCAACAAAAAGTCTGGTTGCTATACACACATACATACATATGCATGTACATACATGTTTAATTGAATCGATAGCATTATCTGTCAGGATTTCTCTCTTCTCTTTTTATTTTTTTATTTTTTATTTATATAAATGTATCAATATCAATTGAATCGGGTTGCTTTGATATGGAGCAGGAGTAGCAGCAACAGGAGCAGGAGCAGCAGCAGGAGTTGGAGCTGGAGAGTCAGTTTAATCGTCGCATGTTTATAACTCAATTTCCTTGGCAACGCGTTGCTGTTGCCGGTTGGTTGGCGAAATTTGATTGATTTATCTGGCCTCTCGTCTTTTTCATGGGTCTTCTTAATTAAGTTTGACTTCGTTTCACTTCTCTACCGACTGTTTTAATATTTATTTGCATTCGCTTTTCAGTCTGCTGACAACTTCATTTCCTTTTGCCTTTGGTATTTATTCCTTGAACTTAATTGCAAGCATTTCACTTGCCCACTATCTCACTCCACCTCTCTCCCTCCCTCTCTCCCTCTCCTCTGTTGCTGACTCCATCTGCTCTTTTATTCTCTTTGGCTCCCTCGCTACTCGTTGCAGCTGCAGCAACCTGCTCTTGCAACTGTTTAAATATTTATATACAGCCAATTCTCGGCCTCTTATGATGCGCTGTGGTATTTAAATCGCGCATTTTACATTTGCATCCACTCGTTACTCTTGGGCTTTTCTTTCTCGTCACTTGTTGCTCCTTTAGCGTAGTTCTATTGGCGCATGAGACAAGTGGGTAATGAGTAATGACTAATGAGACTATCTCGCGGTTGTTAATAGCTAGCATATATCTGGTGATAGTTCGTTATTCTCTCTTCACATTAACAATGCTTCGCATTTGATACTCACCCTATTTGATACTCACTCTACTCCTTACTCTCTCTACTCAGTACTCACTCTACTCGTTACTCCCTCTACTCGTTACTTACCGCTACTTGTTACTTTCTCTACTTATGACTCCTGTTACTCGTTACTCACTTTATTTGTTCCTCCCTCTACTCGTTACTCAGTCTACTCGTTACTCCCTATACTCGTTACTCTTCACTACTCGCTACTCTTCGCTGCTCGTTACTCCCACTACTCGCTATTCGCCACTTGCTCTTATCTTTGATTGTTTTGCTTTTCTTTATGTGTTTGTTAAACTGTACTTAGCACTCAATGGCTGTTGTCTGTGCATTACTGTCCCAGGCGGCTTCTGTCAGGATTTTAACATTTCATTTTGTGCATTTTACGGCACACACGCACGCACACATTCGCACACACACACGCACACACATATTTATTTGTATATTAAGCGCTGGGAGCAATTGCAGCGCCATTAAAACTGACACATTGCAATTTCATTTCACTGGGGCTATCAAATAATTCCGCCAAGACTCAAAAAATTCGCACACACATCCACACAGAGATATCGAGTTACACGCTCACACGCACAGTAAGATAGAAGAGGGAGAGAGAGAGATATATATATAGAGAGAGAGAGGGGGACATTCATATAAATAAAAACCACAGTGAGGACGTTTTACGCATCGTTAATTTTTCCCCGTAGACGCATCTCGGCGCTCAGCGACAATTCTGTGCCTCTGCCACGCCCCGACCGCCCCCGCTATGCCCAGCCAGTGCCTGTCACTATCTGTTCCATCGTCTCCACTCGCATTTGCTCTGTCGCTCGCGCTGCCCCTCTGTCTCTTGCTCTGTCGCTCATTCAGTTTGTCACTCTTTCACTCAATCAGCCATTGGCGCTGTCTGCCATTATAATGATGTCTGCCTGTTAGGCCTTTACATTTTACTTTGACATCAACACCAACAGCGCAAGCAACCACCGCAGCAGCGGCTGCTGCTGTGATTTACTTACTGTCGCACCACCCACCACCCAACCACCTCGCTCCCTCTCTCTCCCTCTCGTTCTCTTTGTGGCTCTGCCTATCTCGCTGGGTGTAAATTTAAATGTTGCACAAATATGAAAAGCAATTTACATAATATCCTGCCAAGTGTAAAATGATTGTCAATGCTGTCTGCCCGCTGTAGGGCCTGTGTAGCTGCCCCACCCATGCGCCGCCTGCTCGTCGCCACAGCAGGCCAAGCCAACCACAGAGCCACAAGGCTCCGACGTTGGCTCTGGGGAGTCGGTAAACTTGAATCGTTGGCCATAGTCCATATATAGCAGATAAAGTAGAGCCTACAAATTGAGTCGATGACTGACTATATATCGATGCTTATCGATAACTGGTAATGACAGTGTTTAGCTAACGATTACTAACTTTATTGATTGATAGCTTGAAACTATTGTTCTAGAGCGTCGCCGGGATACTCATATATCGATTATCGCAGCTTGCTAGAGCCATATCGATAGCTCACTCTAATCAAAGATCAATTTATAACATTTATTTTGGGCTTTATTCTCTTTGATCGATATTGTATTAGGTATTATTAATGGCTTCAAATGTACTATCGATAGTGGGCTTCATTTATCGATATATTAGCATCACACCTATTTTTTATAAGCTAACTGTCCGATGTTACTTTCATACCTGCATTATCGATAGTAATCTGTTATCGATAACAGTTTTGTGGTTGCTCTTGGGAGCGGAATAAACTTATTAAAACTTGCAGCTCTATCTGCGTCGCCGTAAAGTGTAATCGAGTTTTTTACTGTAATTGATATCGATAAATATGACATCGCGTCACACGCTGCTCTGCGATTTTTCATCATTGGGATTAAGTAGATTGTGTGACACTTCAGCTGGGCCATGTACCCAATGCCGACTCACGCCCGACTCACGTCCGACTCACGCCTCCTCTCCACTCAGTGTTTTTCTTAATTTATCTGCGCCCTTGGTTCGGCGGGCTCTTCGTTTGGTGCAGCGTCCCTAGAAGGGAGGGGAGGGGGGTAGTGGCACGGGAGGGGTTCCTGCATCCGTCAACATTTTGGAATTGATGATGTCTGCGCATATTATGAGGTTCAATATCCTGGATAATGACGACAAATTGCGCAATATTTGCACCAAGTCGCAGCCACCAGATACCAATACAAAGGAGAGAGGGGGAGAGCGAGAGAGTGATAGGGAGAGGGAGCGAAGCAGGGAGTTGAATGTAGAGACATTGTTGACTGCTGCTGAGTGCTGCTACTCCTGCTCCTGCTCCTGCTGCTGCTCCTGCTGCTACTCCTGCTCCTGCTCCTGTTGCTGCTCCTGCTCCTGCTGCTGCCGTGTGTCCTTGTAAGTGCCATCTACGTCTACGGCTACGGTCAAACATGATTGATGAACGCTAATTAATGTGGCTGCCCAGGCAGTGACTCCAGCCCCCCTCCCCTGCCCCCGTGCCGTCCATTACCTACTTACCTCAGTGTGCGTCCCTCTTCGATTTGCGCAGAAAATTGTGTAATTAATTTGCAGCTCAAGTGTCTCCAATACATAATTATGACGCTGCAGAGCTGTGGACTGACTGTATAAAGCAAAGCCTCTGTCTCCCTTCCCCATGTCTCTACCCGTTTCTCGCCTTTGCGATGCTACGCGGTTTATTCCCTAACAACGGGAGAACAAACATTTGCTCTGATTTAAATAGGGCTCATTAAAGCAGTTGCGCTCGCATATCCCGTTGCTGCCCAAACGGGCAACGTTGATTGGTTACCTCTGCGATTTGTGGCAGGTGTGCGATTGACAATTGATTGAGTGAAACTACAACTCAGCCAAGTAGCTAATCTCTCAGGCAGCACTTAGAAATTCGCTTGACTCATTTCCACTTCTAGTTTTCTACTTTTGACTAGCTTTGCTTACATCAGTTTGGCAGTTAACTTTCAGCTGAACTGATATCTGTCAATTAGTCAGTCATGCTGTCAATCAATGAGTGTGCAAGCGCTTCAAAATGTTATGGGATGCCCAATCCACTTTGTATCACATTTATTTGAGTCTAAAAGTGGGTCAATCACATACATAGATCTAAATATATTTAAAGTAGTAAATCAGTAATTAGTCAGTAAATCAGTCAATCTCAAAGTAGGTCAATCACTCATTCATGCAATATACTTAAATCAGTTAATTAATCAACAGGCAGTATATGAATCAGTCGATATTGTATGCATCAATCAGTCATGCAGTCAAGCATGCATTCATCATAATCATAATCAAACCAGAACATTATTCAATCAGTCGTTGAGTTATTTAGTCAACCAGTTATTCAGTTAATCACACTTATATTTCAAAACAGTTCGTTTGTATTACGGTCAATCACTCAATCGGTCATTCACTCGATCAATCATTCAGTTAATCATGCATACGTCCATAATTAAATCAGTCAATCAGTTAGTCATTCACTCAATCAAACATTTAGGCAATCAAGCATTTAGTCAATCATGTATACATCTATAATCAAACCCAAAAATTAGTCAATCAATCGTTCAGTCATTTGCTGTCAATCATCTGTTGTTAATCGTCAATCCACAATCAGTAAATTAATCAATCACTCAATAGGTCATTCACACAATCAATCATACAGTCAATTAGTCAATCTGCGTACATCTACAATTAAACTAGAAAGTTACTCAATCAGTCAGTCAGAAAGTTACTCAATCAGTCATTCAACTAAATATGCATCCATCCACAATCAGTCAATTGGTCTATCAGTCTTTCAGTCAATCAGTCATTCACTAAATTAGTCATTCAGTCAATCAGTCGCTCTGTCAGTTAAGTCAATCAGTTACACGTGCAAACATCTTAAATTCAAACAGTCAATCAATGATTCACTCGTTGACTCATTGAGCTATTCACTTAATCAATCATTCAGTCAATCATTCATAAATTTGTAATCAAAATTCGGAAGCTATCATTCACTTATCGACATCAAAATGAAATTCGGATTGTCGCTCCTACCTAACCGCAATCAGTTGACTGAAATTTGTCACACTGTGCAGCTGCTACCGCATGTGTGTGTGAGTGAGTGTGTGTGAGTGAGTGTGTGTGTGTGTGTATGCCTCAGCATAACAAACATGCGCAAACACGCAGCTGCACTTGAGATGCAGGCACGCCTCAACGCATTTCATGGGGTTTTCATTTGTTCGTGCGTGTGTGTGTGTGTGTGTGTGTGGCACACTTTAAGCAATAAGTTGGCCAACAGCATTTGGCATCTGCAGCTGCATCAATTGCACAGCTTTAGCTGCTGCTCAGCTTCAACTGCAACTGCACAAAGCTAGGGAGATCTGAGAAACTCTTATAGACAAACAGGAAAAAAAGAATGGAAAAATAGAGAAAACTTTAAAAATACATACACATGCAAAATTGACTTAAATTGAGACGCACTGAGATAAGGAAAGATAAATAAAATGTCGGAAGGAAAATCGATGCTCGTTTGAGAAAACTTTTCTTGGCTTCATCGAACCAAAAATATTCATACGCACATATATAAATAAAATATCCATATCTGCGTATATAAATAGATAACTGTAAATAGCATAAAAGCTTACACATGCAAAGAAAACTGAAAGCAAATGCAGTTGTTGTTGTTGTAGCTGCTGTAGTAGTAGTAGTAGTTGTTGTTGTTGTTGTTCTTCGCATAAACAGTTCAGCCGGACATGTTGACAAAGGAGTTGGCTTGCTCTTTGAGGATTAGCTTATTGCCCGGCCATGGGACAGTCGACTGAACACACAATCGACTTGCCCTCCGGCTGTGTGCCTAGCTGTATGTGTGTGTGTGTGTGCTTGTTGTTTTTTTCTCTCTATTGCTGTCACTTTGCGGGCGAGCTGAGCATTCAGTCTGAATGCCGACAGAGGAGGCATTCTTGCAGTCGAGTTGCCTGCATTTGCATTCATTTTAGATGTGCAAAGCCGGAGGCGTGACTGTACTTTTAACTGGCAACTCGATGTCCTAGTCAAGCTGTTCCACTCTCAGTCTGTCTCTCTCTCTCAATCTCTCTCTCTCTCTCTCTCTCAATCGCACAGCTAAGTTAATTAGAATTCCAGTCGCAAAACTTTCAAGAATTTCCTTTGTACTCGAATCTCTTATTATTTATTTTCATCATCTCAATTTTTTCTTATCGTTCAATTTGCTGCCAATAAATCGTATTTTATCTCTAAGTTTTATCGATAATTTTTGTTTTGTTCTCAATTTCAACGGAATGTGGAATGAGTGGAACTGAAATGCGAAATCAATTTAATTGAAATTCTTTAGTTTTCTTTTTTGTATTTCGTATGAGAAATTAAATTCCAAAAAATAATTGATT
Source organism: Drosophila arizonae (assembly GCF_054131065.1). Classification (NCBI taxonomy): domain Eukaryota; kingdom Metazoa; phylum Arthropoda; class Insecta; order Diptera; family Drosophilidae; genus Drosophila; species Drosophila arizonae. The sequence continues at coordinate 12,925,522 of NC_142927.1, read as the reverse complement.
TGATAAATGTGTTTCAATTCCATTTCGTCTCAAATTGCAAATTTAATCTGTTGTTATTTGTATCTATAAATATCTTTAAAATAATTTAATAAATTATCTGTTCCATTCCATTCCATTTCACTAAAGGTCATTTAGTTTCCATTACCAATTGCAGCAGTCTGCAATTCCATTCCTGTTCCATTCCATTCTACGGCTTCTATATATTAAAACGTTATATCTATTTTAAGAGTGCTCTGTTCCATTCCATTTCACATTCTAGCTGGTTCGATTCCAAAAGTTCCCCACATAATTTCTCAATATGCTGCTCTCTATGGCTCAATGCTTTGTTCCATTCCATGCTGTTTCATTCCATTCCGTTTGCATTAAGTTTGTGCTTCTAATTATTGCCCATTCAATCTTAATTTCACGAAGAATAGCTTTGATTATAATTGAATGTCTCAATTTCATTTTGTTCCAGCTCAAATTGCTCCACTTTTTGTTCTGCTCTAGCACACGGTGTTTGCATTTGCCTGAACATATTTGAGCTTATGGCACAGATGTTTCGTTACATGTAATTCTAATTCCATTTCGTTCCACTCTGTCTACCTCTGCGCGCGCTCAACTATCGATCTTAAAATGTTTGTTAATCGCATTAGCTAGACGATATATTCAACATTTTGGCACTTGAAATTCATTGCCTGTGCTGTCTGTGAGGGAGAGGGGAGGGAGAGAGGTTGAGTGAGGGCGAAGTGAGCTCCTCTAAAGGCAAAACATTTTCGCGCTCTTGTTTGTTGTTGTTGCTGTTGTTGTTGTTGTTGTTGTTGTTGGCATAGTTTCGTATGCCGCACACGGTCGTCCAGGAACCTGACAATTTCGCTGCCATCTAGTTAGGCAACTGTCTAGGCCTCTATAGGCGCCTGTATCTGTCTGTCTATGTGTGTATGTGTGTGTGTGTGTATGCTCATGTGTGTCGCCTTTCAGTTTGCAGCATCATCTATCTAAATGGATATCGCGCTTTCCAAGAGACAACAAACGACAACTGCAACAACAACAACAACAGTAACAACAACAACAACGCGCGTTATCTTGAGCACATGCTCACGTTTGGCGTCTATCCGTCCGTCCGCCCGTTTGCTCGCTCTGTTTTGCTCACGTCTGTCCCTATCTGTCCGTCTGCTGTATTGTTGCACGTACGTGTCGTAGACTTTTTGTTCAGCCTCGGCTAAAACTTCACTAAAAAATGAGCCTGGCATGGCGTTGAGCATTTAAACTAGCTACAAAACATCAGCTATGAATCGCAACACTCTAATACAACAGCCACGCCTCCCCGCCCCACTCCCCGCCCCACTCCCCGCCCAAGCCAGCCATCGCAGCCTAAAACAGCTCCTGCAGCCCCTAGCCAGGCCGCAGTCAAGGTGGAAAAGCGGCGTTGCGCTACGTGCAATGCATGCACAAGTGCCCAGAGAGAGAGAGAGAGAGAGAGAGAGAGCTATGTGTGTGTGTGTGTGTGTTGCTGTGTGTCTGGTTGCCAAGACAAAATGCGGCTAATGTTTTTTTCTTTGGCTTAGATTTACAATACAACGTGAAATGTTGTTGCTGTCAGGGCAACGCTTTCTGCTGCCTTTACCAATATATACATATATATATATATATATATGGATGTGTGTGTGTGTGTGCGTGTGTGTGTCGTCTCATGCTTTTATGATATTCGCTCATATGTACAAGTATTTGATAGCGTCTGTAGTTGAGCACTTGCCTCGCCAGACCGATAAAAAAAAAAAGAAAAAATGGCCCGCGCTGAAAAGTATGCTACGCTTTTTTTTCTTTGCCTCACCAAATTTCCATTGAGCGCATATTACGTATACGTAGCGGAGACGGAGCTTGCGGCTGCAGCGACTGCTGAGTGGTTGAGTGCTCAGCTATTGCCAAGCATTTTCGTTCTGTTGCCACGCCCATGCCCACACGCCCACGCCCACACGGCTCGCTAATTGTTTGCCATTTGTTTCGGGGCCTTCGCTTGAAGTCTCAATTGAATTTTTGGCAAGTTTCTTAAATGGTTGACAAAAGTTTTTGGCCAGCCAGGCAACTAGCTAGGCGCCCGCAGGACATTTTCCTGCCTTTCGCAGTGTTATCTCTCGTTGGGCTTATCTCGAGCTGCTTGCCCCTCTGCCTGAAATTCAACTATTGCTTTTAGCCCTGGACGGCTTTTCGTCTCAATTAGCCATGATTAGCTCATGGCTGAAGTAGTGGCTGGTCTTCAAGATTTCTCTGGAAATATTTGAGGCAACTTTTGCTCAGCTCTGCCTGTGACTTGAGAAATTAAGGAGATATATCGGGAATTATGAAATATGAATCATTTTTATTAAATGTCGAGTCCGACTGGACATATTCAAAGTAAGTTGTTATCGATAACAGAAGCAGTGCTATCGATAGCACTTTAAACTCGTCTGCTTCTTCTATATTTAGTAAGTCCAGTGCCTTCCCTCACTTCCTTCACCTTCGCTTTGTTGATTTGATTAGACTTTTCCCTGACTAAGCAATATGCAAACATTTTCCAACACTTTTTGCTCCACATTTACTTCGTTTACTCGGTTTACTTGTATTTCTTAGACACTTCATTCTATGCATGTGCTAACTAGCCTGTCAATTACATAAGTTATTCAGATTTCTGTCACTTTCATGTTCATTTCTTTTTCTTCTATCTCTATCTCTTTCTTTTTATTTTATTTTTTTATGTAAGTTTTGCTAGTTGGCTTCATTTGTTGGCTTTGCAGTTTGTCTTGCAGTCAGGTAATAACAAGCTGAAGTAGTAGAAACAGTGTGAAGAAGAAGATGATGATGAAGAAGAAGAAGAGAGCGTACCACAATAATAATAATTGTGGTTAAACAAGTTTGGCTAAAAAGTTGGTTAACTTTTCAAAGCCATTTTCTCTAATTTTTCTTTGCGTTGCCTTTTAGCTGTTGTTGCTGTTGTTGTTGTTGTTGTTGTTGTTGTTGTTATCATTGGCAAATGACATTTATGCTTGTCGTTATGTTTGCCATTCACATTGTTGCTGTTGTTGCTTAAGAAAACTATAAATGAAGCAAGCAGCGACAGAACAAGTCAACAAAAGCCAAAGCAATTTGGCAAACTATGCGCAACTAAGCAACACAGACAAAGACAGCGAAAGGCCAATGTGTGCGAGAGAGAGAGAGAGCGAGTGAGAGAGAGAGAGAGCTAGTGAGAGAGAGGGGAATGTGAGTTTGGTTGAAGCGTAAATTGAAAGGACGATTGAGTGCTAAAGAGAACTGGCTGCCCGACGAGTTAGTAAGAAAGTTATGCCAATTCATTAATTAGCCAACACACACACATGCAGACACACACACACATGCACGCACACATCGCAGCTGTGACAGCAGTGTATATACATCTATGTAACTTGATATCGTCTGCTTACTTAATAAAAGGCAAACTTCTTGTTGCTCTTGTTGTTGTTGTTGCTGTTGTTGTTGCTGTTGTTGTTGTTGCTGTTGTTGTTGTTGCTGTTGTTGTTATTGTTGCTCTGTTTGTATTTTGACAGGCATATTCCATATTCAATGCGCGTGTGCCTTGTCACACCCCATCCCACACCGTGTCCACCCGCCCCGCCCCGGCCCGCTCCGCCCGACTCACGGTCGCATCCCTTTTGCGTTCATTTATTTCATTAGTGTGCGTGTGCGTGTGCGTAAAGTTTTTGCCAGCAAATATGGCAAACAATTTCACAAAGTGGCCAAAGCCAAAACTTTCGTCATCGGCATCGTCCACCGCCGTTCATCTGCAATTGCCATAGCCTTGGCTAATCGCTGACTTTCGCCCAGCTGCAGCCAATGACCACTCCCCCCGACCCCCGACTCCCGCCCCCTCTCCCTCCCTCCCACGGCTTTTGCAACATAAATTTAGCAAAATACATATATGGCATTATATTCCAGCTGCACGTTTTAGCCACCTAATTAGCCAACACACACACACACACACATAGGCACTTCTATTGATTTGCTTGCTTTCCTCTAGAAGCAAAGTTTGTTTTCTGCTTTAATTTACCAGAATATTCGACTCGAGTTTTGAGACTCAGCTTGACTAGCTAATTAACATATCGATAATAATCGATAAATGTGACATCCGCTCTAAATAGTTTTCACATCTGTACACAAACTTCTTCATTCGCTTCTCCGCTCATTTGAGGGCATTTAATATTCGGCTTTCTCAACTGTTTCCCTGTTGGCTTTTGGCTTGCTCAAGGGACGATTTTGGTCTCGCTCTTAACTCGATTCACAAACACATTTCAACTGTGAAAATACGTTTTGCCTTTCAACGCATTCAATTAGTCAATTTGCTCTCTCTCTCTCTCGCACATTATCTCTCTCTCTCTCTCTCTCTCTCGCTCTGTGTGTGTGTGTATCTATACATTTAGTATATTTACTTTGTTTGCGCTTCAGTGAGTTGAATGCAAAAGGCATTCGCTGAGCTCATCTGAGCTCCTGCAATTAACTCGTGATATGGCCACGTTCCCAAGTGGAAATCTTCTGCCCGGCACGTCCCACTGCGTATCCCGTATCCCGTATCCCGTATTCCGCATCCTGTTGCCCGTATCCCGTATCCCGTATCCTGCGGCTACTGGGAATGTCATTAGCATTCATTCAGTTGATGATATGCGTTAGATCATTGAGTGTGGCATTTCGAAATTATAATACACAATCTATATGGAAATATACGGCATTAGATGGCCATAATGTCGCTTATTATGCAGATAAATATATATGTGTATGTATGTATGTATATACCAACATATTTATAGCTTGGTCAGCGGGTCAGCTAGCGATAGGGCCTATCAATACGATTGCTAAATTTGCAATGGAATTAGTCAACAACAAATAAAAACGCTAATGAATTATTAATACACGCCAATTTCGATATGTATGAGTCTATATAAATATATGCATATATATAGGTGCATTGAATCAACAATTGTCCAATGACAGCTTGAATTGATTTATGGCAAATTATTTTATTATGTATTTGGGAGTATTCTGGTTATAAATCGCAGGCCAAAGAATTCCTAGAAATAGTTTTGAGGCTCTTCATAAGCAGCCATAGGAGCAATAATGTATTGCATAAGATTGAGTATATAGTATACTGTATACTGTATATATAGAGTAATCGATCACGTTATATGTAGTAATCGATGACTGTATAATAATCGATAGCCTTATGGTAGTTGAATTGAATTGAATTGATAAATTCATCAATAACTTAAATAACCTAAAAATCTCATAGAGTAGCAGCAATCGTAAATCATTCATTTGCTAGCTATCGATAAGTATATAAAAAAACGATAGCCGCATCAGCATTTGCAACTTTATAGTAATATTTAGCTTATGAGTAGCCGAACACGTAATTGATAGTTGTATACTCTCGATAAATCGATAGCAGCATGCTTTCGATAAATCGATAGCAGTATGTTTTCGATAAATCGATAGCAGTATGCTTTCGATAAATCGATAGCAGTATGCTTAACAGAGATCGATAAATGTGTGAGCTTGTGCTAACTTAAACGACAGCTGCATTGTAATCGATAGTTTTAAGGTACGCGAAGAGCATAGCCACATTTCTCTAGAGAAAGTCTCAAATACTTATAATTCCCAAATGGTTATTTCAAGCAGTTCTCAGGCGAGATTCGTGTCATTGCTTGACAAGTGCTGCCATATTTTTTAGCCAAAGCCGGGCAGCTATGCGCTATCAGTGCTGCCAGATCTGTGCAGGGCTTATATGTGATTGTGTGCGTGTGTGTGTGTGTGGCTGTGGGTGGGGGCTTTAACAACGTGCTGCGCTGTCCTTAAAGGCTTCGCTCGCAGTTGCCAGGCACTTAAGCGTGCGATAAGCGGACGCTGCCAACTGGCGTCTTGGAGTCCATGCGCTATCTGGCAACGCCATCGTTTCCGCTTTTATGCATTGGCTTCGCTGTTATCTAAAGCACACATCGCACACGGCTTGCATTTATCCAGGACACGCGTCCAAAGCACAAGAAGAAGAAGAAGAAGCAGCAGCAGCAGAAGCGAGTGAAGAAAACTTTCTGATGCCTTTTTGGGGTTTTCTTTTTGTGATTTTGCTTTTCTTTTCTTTTCTTTTCTGTTCTTTTTATTTTTATTTTTTCTCCTTTTGGTCTGTTGTCGCTGGCTTTTCATTAAAATTGTGCGCGCCTATCTGGCCAGCCAGATCTTTTGACTAGGCGACTAGTTCAACTCGCTCTCGCTCTCTCGCTCACACATTCGCTGTGCTTTGACTTTTGTTACCTTTGTCTAAAGCGCAAAATTGTCGAGTTTTGCAAAAATTTTATTGCTGAAAGGTGCTAAAAATGCAAAAGTGCTGATGCTGATGCCAAGGATGCCAAGGATGTTAAGGATATGCAGGATGTTGAGTATGATGTTGCCTCGATAGTGCCATAGCTCCTTGCCGCTCTCGCTCTCTCTCTCTCTCTCACTCACTCTGTCTGTCTACCTGCTTCCGCTATTGCTGTCCTGCTCTCGCCTCTTGCTTTAATTATTTAAATTAAAAATTGCCACAAAACTTTGCGACTTCGTGGCCTGTGCTGAGTCGCTCGAGAGTCTGGCACTTGGCACAGTTTTCAATCTTTTGCCACATGCACTGCTGAGTAGGCTCGCTGGGCCAGAGCGGGTGTATTGGCTGGCGCCCTGCAGCTGAGTAGTCACTGAATGAGAGTGAGAGTCACAGCTTTGGTTTGAGAGACATCTGAGACAGCTCAAAAAAGTCTCGAGATTTATTTGTGATTTGGTTTCAGGCGCTCTTTAGGAGTCACAGTTTTGGTGGTCAGTCATAGTCACTGTTTTCCCTCACTCACTGTTTGTAAAGCTATACCTTTGGCCTGTCACAGATGGGAATAGGGAATAGTAGTTCAGGCAGTCACTGTTTGCAGTCACAGTGTTGGTAGGTCAGTCACAGTTGTGAACAGAGAGTAGCAGTTCAAGCAGTCACTGTTTTTGCAGTCACAGTGATGCTATGAACAGCTCAGATAGTCACTGTTTACAGCGTCACAGTGTTGGTTGGTCAGTCACAGCTAAGAACAGAGAGTAACAGTTCAAGCAGTCACTGTTTTTGCAGTCACACTGATGATAGCTCAGTCACAGTTGTGAACAAAGAATAGAGAAGCAGATAGTTACTGTCACAGTAGTTGCTGAGATGAAGAACGAGATAGAGAGAGAGAGAGAGAGAGAGAGAGAGAGAGAGAGAGAGAGAGAGAGAGAGAGAGAGCGCGCTTTGGCAGTGACTGTTTGAGAATTACGAGCTCATGAGTTCATTTCACAGTCACAGTTTCAGGGCCTCCATCAAAAAGGACAGAGCGAAGCAGCTTTGGCGGTCACTGTTTAAGAGTCACATTTATAGGTGAATGAAGCAGCTTCGACAGTCACAGTTTGAGAGGCACAGCGCAATCACATTTTTGAACATCGGCAGATCCATACACTTCTGCTCTTCTGCTCCTCACCCTCTTCTCTCTTCTTGTGGCTCAACTTAAGGCCACCCAGTTTCACAGGATCAGCTCTATAATCACAGTTTTAAAGGACATTTGGGAGAGAATTCAGCAGGAATTCACAGCTGCAGTCACATGAAGACACAATCTGAGAGAAAGTTGGCTAAGAGTGAGCCATGTTTTGAGCCAGCCATATAGAGTTGCATTATCCTGATAGGCAAAGAGTTTCCGCTGTGAGCTAAGCATCAATGCGAATTTGTGCAAATCTCAACTAGAGAATTTCAGTTGTAAACAGAGCATGTGGCAGTTGGTGCTGTTTGCTGTTTGCTGTTTATTTGCCAACTTCTTCTTACGCTTAGTTGCAGCGACAACAACTACAACAACAACAACAACAACAACAACAACAACAAACGACGCGTTTAATTAAGCAAAGTGGCTGGCCAAGTTGCTGTCAGCGCTTTGGTTTTTTGGCTTCGTGCACTGCTTTTGCTTTTGGCTAACAGGATCTGGCCACGTAGCTACTGAGAGTCGCCCACGCCCATGCCGACGCCCACGGCCACGTTCCTGCTTAACCCTTTGGATGCTCTGCATTTTTGCTAATTTTGTCTAATTTTGCTTAAGTGACGGCTTCAGGTCGTTGCCATTTATGAGGGCGTGCGCGCACATCAGCTCGAGTTAACAGCCAGACGGACAGACAGACAGACAGACAGATAGACAGGCAGACAGGCAGAGAAACTATCTATTCAGCATTACCTCTGTCTCTGTTCCACTTCCACTCTCACTGTCTCCCTCTCTTTCGTTTTAGCTGCTCTGCGGCTGGCATCAAATATTTAATTTCTTTGCCGCTGCCTTTTGTGTTAACTACTTTCTGACTTGTAGTTGCAATAAGAACAACAACAACAACTACAACAACTGCTGCTGCTGCTGCTGCCTGCAGCTGGCAGCAAGATTTGCCTGTCTGCGCTTGAAAGTATGCAACATTTTTGTTCCTTGAATGAATCAACTTCTGAATACGGCGTGCTTTCAACTCCTTCTAGCTGGAAATCTGAGCTCTTTGAATGTTTCTTGATTTTAAGTGTTGCTCTAAATAACTAAATCAACTATCAATATGAATCGAGTGAAGGGGAATCAAAGCATCACAATTTTGAAACCACATCACGTTGCTTTGATAACTCATATATATTCTTTCTACTAGGTTCCTTAGCAGAGTTCAATCTAATTTAGCTTAAGCTCAAGTTTTATCCTCTAAGATATTGTAATATACCTGTATGATATACCATCACTTAAGGTATATATATTCTAGTATATATTCTAGCTAATATAGATGCAATAGGTACTATAGAGGCTATAGCTACAATCGGTGCTGTAGATACTCTAGGTAAAATGAGCACTCAAGTGCTTCTGAAGCGGATCTCCACGAAAAGTCTTGTATTATTCCGTTGAACTATTGAATTATCTATGTACAGTCGAGTCTCGATAATTTGTACGCCGCTAAATCGAGAATCGCGATAAATTGGAAATAAATTCGATGCCCTTGAATGAAATTCGATCTCAATCATTCTTGATAATTTGAATTTCGGTGTAAATCGAAAAAGGTCAATTTCGAATGATTGGGATTCTACTGTATTCTACTTTTTCTGCCACAGCTTTAATAAATATTTCGAATTCATTTCTAATTAAATTGAGTTGCCTAGAAGGCAGCAGGATGTGTGAATATTTCATAGTGATCTGAAAACCAGAGACTTGCCAGCTCAATTATTGAGTCAATGAAAAATAAATGCGCATGCTGGGACATATATAGAGGAGCATTTGGGAATATCAATGTTAAGGATTGAGTTAAGTATACGAATAGATAATAATCTGTATCTGGAATAATTCAGTCTCAGGATAGCAAGTCCTTGCCATACTTAACAATCATTTGCGGACTGAACTGCGAGCTTGAATCGCTCCTTCTCTTACCCTAATCAAGTTAATCGCACATATGACGACTATCGATAGAAATGAACTTCTAGATGCTTCCTAGTTGCCCAGGATACAAAGCAGCTAGCTGTAACCCACTTGGGCCATGCGGTCGAATTGACTGCCATTGGGCAATGCCCAGCTAAGCCAAGGCAAGGCAAGGCAAGCCAAGCCAAGCGATGGTGTCAGCAATCGATAACAAATCAGCATTGGATCCTATGGAAATTGCCATTAAACCCAGCGAGCTGCGCTCAATTTGTTTGACGTCCGCGATGCGGCAGCTCATGTGAGGCGTCAGGGCGTTGCCTGTTTAATATCCTGTCGCTTAATGTCGCATTCGAGTTGGCCCTCTGCACCGGCTGGCTGTGCGGCAGTCGGGCATGTCTTGATTTATTGGCCAAGTGTAAGTTGCATCATTCGGGCATTTGCTTGCTGCACGCCCCTCGCCACTCCCCAGCCACAATTTTCATTACATTTATTATGGATCTATATATATATATATATATGTTATATATATGTTGGTATATATACATTTCTTATTTCTCTCACAGCAGCGAGCATTTTCTTAATTTCACTTCTCTCGCTCTCTCTCTCTCTCTCTCTCTCTCTCTCTTCGCCTCTCTCTGTGCGCTCTGGCAGCAGGTCGCCCTTTTGTAGCGATTGAAAGCGCAGTCAAGCAGTGCTATGACTTTCCACCCCTCAGCCCCGCCCTCAGCCTCCCGCCTCCTGCTGCAGTGGCTGTTGCAGTCCCCTGCCTCAGCTAGCGCTCAGCATGAATTGTGCACATTTGGAAATTGAACAGCAGCTTGAAATATGCGCGACAATATTGTTGTAATACCCTGTAATTGAGCAATAGAGAGTCGCTCGGCAGCAGTTGTCTGCGTTGGCGTCGATTCGTATACCCTTTTGTGCTCGATTATTAGTATTATTATTATTTTTTTTTTAAATAATGTTTATTAGAGCCATACGAGGTACCCCAATAGGTCCTAATTATTATTTGACTTCAGTTAACTTTGAACTGTTTCTAATAATATTTTCACTCAATTTTTATTTGACTTTATGAATCTTTTACTAATATATTCAAGCTTAACTCGTAATTGGCATTTCTCTGCAAATTTTCTATTGATTGCTGCCAAGTTAACTCAGTTTTCTTCTTCATTTATAGTTTCTCCTTTGTCATTCTTTATAGAACTCCAGTTAGCAGCCTTTTCTTCAGCTTTTATTGAATAGAAATGCCCAGATTTACTCACTCTATACATGTATACAGCCCTAGGCGCAGTTTTAACTGCTTTACAGGGTATCTGCCAGTGTCATATGCCCCGTTGGCCATGTGCTTGCTTTGCTGCGTCTTTTGGCTGCTGATATTGCCGCGTCAAGCGTCGGCAATCAAGCCAAGTGCAGACGCTAGTCATTCCTGCGGCACTCGTCTTTAGCCAGCCCCACCCACTGCCCCCCATACACACGCACACACACACACACACACGCCTCCGCCCCTGCGCAATTTTGTTATACGTTTTTAAATCATATTTAACGCTCAATTATTGGCGCTCAAAGCCGAGGCGCTTGGCAACAGACAATGGCAAACTAATGGCCGTCGCTTCTCAGAAATGGCAAATGTGCTCGACTAGGGGTTGACTAGGGGCAGAAGAAGAAGAAGAAGAAGAGGAGTGGGATGGGCTTGGGTAAGGGGAGCTGCACTTAATACTCGTAACTCGACGCATCAGTTTGGGAGCTGCGACGCTTTGTGTGCTCAAATGACAATTTGTAAAGCTTTCATTGAAGAAGGCGGCCTATAAAATGATGCCAAGGCACACACAAAGACAGAGAGCGAGAGAGAGAGAGAGAGAGAGAGAGAGAGAGAGAGAGCAGCCAGTGACAGGCACACACAAATGACAGCCACTTTTGCTGACAGTGGCTGGCAGCAGGGGGCAGGGGGCAGGGGGCAGGCACAACGTGGGAGTCCTGCTCGGGCTCAGTCAGTAATCAATCACTCAATCAATCAGCAAATAATGTGCATTGAAAATTTTTTAAGTGTCCATAATGTTTGCCCGCCTGCCAAACTGTAGCCAAAGCGGACGACTAAAGAGGGCCACGGGCTGATGGGAGTGGGGGAGTAGGCGAGGGAAGGGGAAGGGCGAGGCAAGCCGCACAGTCAATTTAGTCAAGGAGAAAATAATATTTGTCAGACTGCCTAAGTAATTGTGTTGCGTGTAGGCACTGAGAGTGTCAGAGCGATTGCTGCAGGCCTCTTATTGCCAAGTCATTGTCTGTGCCGCGAGAGGGAGTGAGAGAGGGAGAAGGAGCGAGAGAACGAGAGAGTGGGTGACTAGACAAATGTCTTAAAGTGAAACAACGAATCCGCATTCGTATCCAAGTCAATTATTTTATGCTGTCAGGATTATGGCAAGCTCTATAGAAAAGAGACAAAGTCTGAATGTGGCTAGAGACAGTGACAGAAAGTGAGGGAGAGAGAGAAAGAGGGAGAGAGAGAGAGAGATGAGCAGCTTGAGCACAAGTCAAATATATGAAAGCAAACATTGGCTCAATTAGAGTTTTGTCACTAAAGATAACTGTGACAGCTTGAAAGGGAGTTAAGTCTTAAGAATTTGTGACAAATCACAGGAGAAGAGTAGAGAGAAGGAGAGTGAGAGATAGAGAGCGAGCATATGGGCAGCTATCTGCATAAATAATTCAAGTTTGTGTCAATTTGCTCACTACTCAAATCAGAGATTCCCGTTGTCTCTCAGAACAAAACCATTCCTAGCCGTTTCTCTTGGTTCAGTGACCCTGCGGGAAAGGCCTCAATAGCCATCTCAGTCTCACATAGCCAGAGTGCGGTAATAGCTCTCTTTGTCTCACTCACTCTGCTTCCCTATATCAAGCAATGGGATGGAACGGTTAATATTCTTAGAGTCTAGGCACAGAAAAACTCAGCGAATGGTCACAGACAAATCAGCTACAATAAGTCCATTGCCTCAAGAGCAGCGCCCCTTAAATGAGCAGTGCTCCATGAGCTCATCAAACCCCATCAGAATCAACTCAGCTATGAACTCGGTCGATTCATAATGACCTGAGCAATATTTTATGGAATTGCTGAAGAATCCACATAATAAAAGCAATTAACTTGCAAACATTTAGCTAGACTGGCTCACTCAACTGCTCAGCTCTATTCACATTCATTCTCAATCTTAACACTCATATATGATATATCCAATTTGGGTCTGCCTTTGATTTCATGTGCCAGAGTGGGACAACTGCTTAGACACAGTTTTGCTATTGCAGGATTGTTAAGAATGGCTACGATCATGTCTAGCTATATACGTATGTAGTAATAGAGATATTGGCTAGGCAGGTTTTGCCTTAAGACAACTGCCCTTCAATTTAACCCATATTAATCAGTTAAGTAGATATATATCTAGATCACAGCTTTCAGCTAACAAACAGCAGTCGGATACTCCCGACTGTTGTAGTATCAAGTAGAATTTTTCAATATTTTTTTAGTATAATTATATTCTAAAGAACTAAAATAGAAATTCAATAAATTATTGAAATATTTGATTCATTAAACAATTATAGTATATACAGTGGAATCCGGCTATAACGAAATAAATAGTTTCTGCAACGTACTAAACGGCGGCCCTTTCACATAAGTTTGTATGGGGAGCAATGAAGACATTGAATTTTCGTCGCTATAACCGGATGGACGGGCACTATAATCGGAGTCGTTATACCCGGATTCCACTGTATGACTCGCCCTTAGTCGTTGACTTTAGGTCATTAATTTCCCAGTCTCAAATAATTTATTGAATTTCATTTTGATTTCAACTTCCTCCACTGCTTCTTGGCTCTTTATTTGCTTTCCCATTTCTTTTCTTTTCTTTCTTTTTTTTTTTTTTGCATTTGTCGAGCTCTCCAATGACCATGCACATTTGACAGGCCGCGCCAGCTGTCCAGCTGTGGCAGCATTGTGGGGGAGGGGGTGGAAAGGGGGAAGAGGGCAGGAGGGGTTCGCTCTTACATTTTGCTTAACGTGTTGCAAAACTTCGATGATTAACTTTTTCGATTAACTCAAAACTCAAAGCAGACAAAGCACACACACACCTACACACAGACACACATATGCAATGAAAAATAAACAAACAACGGCAAACAAACAACGGCTGCTGCTGCAAACGGAAAACTGAAAACTTTTTCATGGCGATAAACAATTTTCCAACGTCCGCCCTCTAGCCTAGCCACCTTGCCACGCCTACTTGCTGTTGTTCTCCCTCTCACTCCCTCTGGCCCCCTCCTACTATCCATTTTTATACTCATTCACAAAAGTGAATCAGTATATTGGTTTTGTGCAATGTCCGTCTTGCTGTCCGTCCGTCTGTCCGTCTGTCCGTCTGTCCGTCTGTCCGTCTGTCCGTCCGTCCGTCTGTCCGTCTGTCCGTATGAACGCAATCTATTTCGGCGCTATTGAAGCTAGAGACTTGAAATTTGGAACACATACTCGTGTATATCTCCGATTTATAAAGTGTTAAAATTTTCCCGATCCGCCCACTAGGGGCGTGGCAAATCGGAAAATGCATTTTCCGATATACCAGAAATTATGTTTGTTGAAGAGCTAGAAAGCTGAAACTTGGTATGTAGGTCCGCGTTGACCACCCAAGAGCACGAGCTATGGCGGATATATCTACGCCCATTGGGGGCGTGGCTAATCGGATAAAACTGTATCTCCTAAAGTTGTAAACCTAGAATGCTGAAATTTTGCACGTCAGCTAATGGTATGATTCTATAAAGTCTGAAGATAAATTATAAGTCTACGCCCGTTGGGGGCGTGGCAAATCTGACCTGAAGATATAGTGATTTTTAAAATTCTCCTATATTTTGGACACTATTGATGGCAGAGACAAATTTTGTATATATACTCGGACTGATCACCCAAGACCAAAAAGTTTTGTCGGATATATGTCCGCCCACAGGGGGCGTGGCCGCAAAAGTTTATATCTCCTAAAGTATAATAGCTAGAAGCTTCAAATTTGGATAGTTGAGTTACTGGTAGCCTCCTCTATCGATTCCCCAAAAATAATTTTTACGCCTCTTTAGGGGCGTGGCATATCGAAAAATACCCTGTAATTTTCACATTTTTTTAGGGTAAGCATTCAAACTTTGCAGTTAGGGTAACGTTATCTCTTTCTAAAAACTGACCAAAAATGAGGTGTCTACGCCCAGTTGGGGCGTGGCAAATCGGAAAAACCTGTATATTCTACAGTATTAGAACGAAACTTAACTACTAAATTGTTGATGGGATGTGAATGAGTATTCCGCAGTCGGTAACGCCCGACTGCAACGTTCTTACTTGTTTTATAGCATAAATTTATTTTAATGCTTATGCTTAACAATTTGGCGTGCAGCCACCCAAAAGGCCGCCCACGCAATCAGCTTTAGCTCTAGCTGCTGCTGCTGCTCCTGCTGCTCCTGCTGCTGTAAAAAACACACACACACACACAGCAGAAGAAGCGGAAAATAGAAGTAAGAAAGAAAAGTTTTGGAAAACCTCCTGTCGAGCAGCTGAAACTTTGCATATTGATGCTGGCCTTATCATGCAGCAATGCGCACTGAGATAAAATACGTGAAAGTAGATTAAAGGCGCAGCAGCTTCCATGGCCCCGCCTCCTGCTACACCCCTTCTCCTATGCCTGCCCCTGCTGCTGCTGCTGCTGCTGCTCCTGCTGCTGTTGCTGCTCCTGCTCTGGCTCCTGCTCTGGCTCCTGCTCCTCTTTTACCTTCAGCTGAGGCCGATTGTGAAAGAATCTCTGATTGATGTCTGTCAGTTATGTGTGGCAAAAGGAATCCTTTTATCATTTGCCTCAAAGTGGGCGTGGCGCATGCATGCTTGTCAATGTGTGAGCGAGTGTGTGTGTGTGTGTGCTGTAATTATGGGCCATGTTAAGCCAGCGGCAATTGTTTGTGATGATAAATGATGAGCAAAGCAGAACACGAAAAAAAAGAAGATAGAGAATAGAATAAAATGAGATGAAAGCGGCTGAGGGGGCGGCGTGGTCTGACCATGAAATTCATTAAGGCTCCCACACACACACACCCACACACCCCTACACGCACACACATACACATATTCAGCTGGCCCCTGACCCAATTGTGAATGCTGCCTAATGGCCAACGCAGGAGTCATCAATAATGCTGCCCACAACAATTGAGGGTTAGATCGCAGCCGCCTAATGAGGCCCCGCACAGACTTTAAAGATATGCACACGCACACATACACCCAGTTCTACTCCCTCAGAAAAAATAGAAAAAAAAAGCAAAACAAAAGTAATTTAGCGCAAAAATAAAAAGAGAAGAGAATAAACCAAAAGTATTCCAAATACGAGCAACTGCAACTGCGTAGAGCCGAAAAAAACTTTGAGCGCGTTCGGCAACTGTGGGAATTGCGAAAATTGTGGGAACCGTGGGAACTGCGCCTACTTGTAGAAGAGGCGCCTCTAGCCACTAGACCAATAAAAAAAGAAGGAAAAGGGAAATACCAAAAACAAAACGAAAAGTTTCCCAAGAAAACAAAATTTCCCCAACGAGCCATTTCCTCACGTGTGTGTGGGTGTGTGTGTGCGGGTGTGTGTGTTCAAGCAAGAAGAAGCTCAAGCAAAGGTAAAGAGCGCAAGCCAAACAGAAAAATGAAATCCAATAGGAAGATTCGCTCGAGAAAAATTAACGACTAAAGTACACTCTATGTATGAGATGATTGATATGATGTACATGATCGATCAATAAGCAAAGTAATCAATCATAGTCAATCGATCACTAAGTTGTGTGCGTGAGAAATTTCGATCTAGTTCATCAATCAATCAACTGATCAATCATGATCACAGTTGACCACTGATTAGTGATCAATCATTGTTACCTATTACTAAATACATATGTTGCCCAATTGCTTATATGTCTGATCAAGTCATGCAATCATACACCAATCAATATACCAATCAATCAGTCAATCAAAAGATCAATACAAAAGTCAATCTGTCGATCTATTGCAACTTAGCTATCAAATACTCTAATCAGTCCCCCCCACACCTGCAATCAATCAATAAGTAAGTAAACTGGTCAATCAATCGATCAATCACTCGGTCAAATCAATAAAAATCTATTGCTATTCAGAAATGAAGTTCATTATCAATCATTGATTGACTGATAATTGATATAGTTTTGCATACATCTCTGTCCATCAGCTGAAATGTGCTTGATCAATCACACAGATTGCCTTCACGATCTAAAGCTCTTAAAAATTGATTGACTAGTGCAATATACCCCACTTGTCTCAACTAACCACAGAGTATAAGAAGCCAAAGTAGAAAAAATTAAGTAAAGTGTTTGGGCAAGGAGCATTGCCATTAAGCGACTATGAAAGAAAAGCCACGAAAAAAAGCCGATGGGAAGCAGAAGTGGAAAAACAAAAAGGAAATAGGCAACAGAACAACAACTTTGGAAACGAACGTGCGAAATGGGCGTTGGGCGTAGGCAAAGGGTTTTCCGTGGGCTCAGCGTTTACTTTTCAAAAAACTGTTTTAAAAGCTTAACCACGAAAAAGAAGAACAAAAAATTTGCGAATATTCCCTAATGACGGCCTCAGCCGTAAAGAAATACCACAAAAGCCGAGGGAAAGTAGAGGAATAAAATAAAAATACGACGCTAGACAGAGCAAGCGATAGTATGTTATAGGAAAGACAGCAAATGAGAGCGATGGCGAGGCAGGGAGAGAGGGGGTGGCAAGCGAAGTCAGCGAAGGGCGTGAGTTTTAGAGGTTGCACATGAAAATGGGCAGAAAGGGAAAACATTCAGCAGACGAACCGACAGTGATAAAGCGTTGTGATAAAGCATCAGAGTGGCATTAGCATGCGGCAGACATCTCACATACGCAGCTCTAGTTGAGGCCCATGAAAAAAGCGCTCTAACCGGGTATGCACGACTTGCAGTTACCCGCAAAAAGACAAAGTAGCTAGGAGAAACCGGGAACTCGTCCACATTCTGTATTCCTTTTTATAGGGTATACATAATATATACAGAAAAGAAGAAAGAGAGAGAGAGGGTGGGAGTGAGTGAGAGAGGGGGAGCTCTGCTGGCAGCGAGAGAAAAGTTAGTTGATTGCCACAGGCAGCGTCAAAAGCAAAAGTAGAAAAAACAACAAAATTTTTGCATGGAATGCGATGGAAATTCGTGTATTTTCCTTGTGCATTTCCTTCGTTTATTTTCATTGCGTTCCCTCTGGAGAAAAGTTAATCACAACGATCAAAAACATCTGGGACTTGCAGCAAATCTTCAGATGAGTAATGTAAACTCTAAACTTGGCTGTGCAGTGTCTGCAGGGTAGAGTATTCATTAGTCGACTTTAGAAAGAGAGCGAGAGAGAGAGAGAGAGAGAGAGACAGAGAGGGGGTCTATGTATATTTAGTTTACAGTTTCTCTAGACTAAACTGAAACAGCCCAAAATACGCCCATATCGTAACACTAGACTACACGAAAACGGGCCGAGAGCAGCTCCCTTTATCGGATTTGCTTTGTCTAGCCTTCGTTTTCCGATTTTTCTCTCACTTGGCAATGGCTCTAAGCAGCTTCTAAATATCTGGCTTTTTGGCTATTGTTAGCTGCGGTTGCTTTTTTATTGTGGCAGGCTAGCCTCAATGCCACGCCCACTCACCCACACACACTCTCTTAGCCCTTTCACAATGGAAGCTAACGCAATTTAAGTCAACTTCGACACCTGCAAAGTGAAATTGAATTACAAAAATAAAATAAAATGAAAGTAAAGAAAAAAAAAAAAAACTTTAACAAAGGCAACAGCAATGAGGAAAGTCAAATACAAAGGCCAAGCACACAGAGGGCGCTCTACGGCTTTCACCCTCTCGCTTCTGCCCCTCACCCTCTCACCCTCTCTCCCTCTTTGTCGCTTACTCTTTTACGCTTTCTACTTGCTTTTGGCAGCGAGTGTTAAATGTAATTTTTACACCTTCACGCTAAATTTTCAGCGTGCAGCAACTCTAGCCTCGGCCCAGCTGCTATCAGACAGCCACCCACTGGCCAACCCAGCCACGCCCCCAGCCGCCCCTCTGCGCTTCCTTTTGACTCGCTTATACAAAATGCTTGAGAACTTTTAGTGCGTCTCAATGCGCATTTTAAATAAAATAGAAATTCAATTTACTTTAAATAAGCGACAGAAACACAGCAAAAGCAGCTCGACACATACTTGCACAGACACGCACATACACACACACACACACACACATACTTACGCAGCTTGAAAGCGGAACAAGTGCCAAGGGGCTGGGCATATCTGAGAGCGCTTCTGCCGCGACGAGGTGACAAGCAGCAGCGAAACGTCAGTGACAGCTTCTGCTTCTTACTTTTCTCCAGCACTCTCTCTCTCTCCCTCTTCGCTTAACTATATCTCCCAGCGAAAGAGACAAAAAAAAAAAAAGCAGAGCGAAAAAACTTTTTAAATGAACTCAAAATTGACTAAATGTGCTAGCCAAAGGTGCGTAGCGAGCAGAGACGGAGACAGAGATAGAGAGAGAGAGAGCGTGAGAGAGAAACAGTCAGTGTGAGTGCGATTCCACTGGGGAATTTCAGTTAAAGTCTCCGACATTGCTAAAAAGAGAAGCGAAAAGTAAAAAAAAAAAAAAAAAAAAATACTGGAATATAATTAAGCGGCGTTTAGAACGCTTGTAAAGAGCGCGAGAAGTTTGCCTAATTGTTTGCCCGCGCAAAGGCGAAAAGAAAAACTTTCCGCAAAAGTTTAATTTAAATCTGAATGAGAATTTCATCTCAATTTTTTTTCCGTTTTTTTTTTTATGATTTGTTGATTGTTTTGCTTCTTTTCGTTTTTTAAGAGACACTAAACGCCATTTGACGCTGCTGATGTCATTTATTTTTGACAAGACTTCGAAATAATTATCGCCATCCCGAGCAAGCAATTCACTTAAGTGCGTGCAGGAGCTCTGAAACTGAGCGAGTGACGAGGCTTTCAGCATGTGCATCTGTATAACAGTTAAATATCAGCTCTATTTGCAGGTGTCTAGCACCATTATAGACCCATTCATAGACAAGTAGCTAAAAATAAGCAGTATAACAGATATATAACAGTTGTATAACACTTATTTCTGTTATAGATTTATTTTAATATGGGACATGCTTATGATCTTGCTTAGAAAGAGTGTAAGCCATGTAATATTTGTATAACGATTGCGAAATAAGTGTATAACAGTTAGTTTGAAAGCTTACCTGAATGTAAGCTCTATTACACTTTAGTCAAAATAACTAATGCCTTACAAGAGTAATATAACAGCTGTATAACAGTTGTATAACAGTTTTATACCATTTGCATGGCAATTAGTAATCAAATCAATTATCACCCAACTGTTATATATTCTATACCACTATACTCAATATAACCCACACAGCAGTATTATCCCAGCCCAGGGTATTGTCTAGTCTATCAGATGAAACTGTGGTTGGCATTGTCGCGCAGCTTATCTAGCATTATAAGCAGCTGCCCAGCTGCGGCAGCTGTCGCTTTGATTTCATTTGGAGCCAGGTGATAAGATATCTTCATACCACAATAGGCAAGGCTGGGCGACTGAGCGTGGGAGGAATGGGAGACTAGGAGACTTGAGGCGGTGGCTGTGGGTCTGGGTGTGGGTGTGGGGGTGTGGGTCTGGCGGCACCACAGCAACCACTAGCCTGCGGTTGATGCTAAGATGGGGCAAGGCAAGCATAATTATAAAGCTGTTCATATCAAGCAGCTCAAGTGCAACTGGCTTAAGGGCTAGATTGAAGACGGCGACGGCGGCGACAAGAGGAGGAGATGCGGAGATGCCAGCTCACGGGTGTTGATAAAGGGATGAGACTGGCGCCCAGCTGGCAGACGCCAACTAAGCCCCAACCTATCTAACAGCAACAGTAACAGCAACAGCAAAGGCAACAAAAAAGAAGAGGAAAACAAAGTAAATAAATAAAGCGACCAACACAAAGCGTGGAGCCCAGGGACTTAACGGAGAGCGACTAGAGCGAGTCACTTGGAAGCAAGTCGAGTCTGCTTCTTCTTCAATCTTCATTCCTCTTCCATTTTTTTTTTTTTTTTTTTTTTGCGTCACCCAAATCAATTTATTGAATTTATTTGGTGATTTTATTAAAGCGCGCAAAAAGCATCAAATGAATTGACACGAAAAGCTCCACGGCTCAAAAGGGGGTGGGGGTGGGGGTGGGGGTGACTAAATTCGATTGCCGATTCAATTGGCTGTCAAAAAACATGTATATATATATATGTATATGTATAAATATATATGTATATCTATAAAGCTAGAATGAGGCTGGGGCCTATCGTAATTAAGTTAGAACCTTTCCACAATTTTACTACAGACTCTCTCTGCTGCTCTGCTCTGACCCAGCAGCCACCCAGCCTGGCCCGGCCCGGCTTGGCCCGTCCCACTCTGCTGGTGAAAGAAGCGCTGATTGCGTTTGCCGGAATCGTTCTCGGACACGCCCCTGCCCCAACCGCCCCCTGGCTAGCCAACATCTATACGTACTTAGCCAAAGCCTAACAACTTTCAGTGCTAAATGCCTGCAGGCATCTAAATTGTTACAGCCAGCATAATAAAGCCCTCCCTCCCTTCCTCCTCCCCCACCCCCTCCCAATCTCACACCTTTTGACCAACATTTGCAGGCTTATTTCATCTGTCCGAATTGTAAGTTCTTTAAGTTCTTTTAAAGTGAAATGTTATACAAATACGTAACGAATTCCTTGCTTTTGGCCAACTTCAATTAGAATGGGTCCACCCTAAAGTGAAATTTGAATCTCTACATCTACCTTGTGCAAAGGTTTTCTGCTTTACTTGATTTTCCATTAAAGTTAGTTAAAGTTGTAATAGTAGCTAAGCTGCTAAGCTTCAGTTGCTGTTATACCGTCAGAGTTTTTGCACATGATAATTTCGTATAACAGTTTGTTTTCAGCTATACTTTTAATTGTAATTCTTAAACCAAAAAAAAAAAAATAAATAAATAAAAAAATCGTTCTAACTAACTTGTCATAACCTAACTAAATGCCTGCAAGGGAAGAAAACTTGTATAACAGTTTGAATTTAAGCAGATGTTGATATACTATATTAGTAAGAGGAGCTACAACTTTGTTTAGCTTATTGAGAATTGTTTACCTTTACCATACGATTACAGGTTTATAGTATACCAGAGTATAGTATAACAATGTCTTAAAAAGCCTAGCGACAATGCCCAACTTCTCGAATGTTTTACATATAACAACGTTTGTATAACAGTTTCTCTTACTTTACACTTTGTGGCCCATTTAATATGAGATTATAATCGCGCTGAGCCTTACCACAACTTACTGTATATAAAACAGTTTTTAAATACTTTTGTATAACAGGTTTTTTTTGGTGGTTTTTTTTTTTTTTTTTTTTTTTTTTTATTGCTTATTATATATTATATATTTATATTATAAAAAAATATAAACATATGTTAGAGAAACCATTTATCAGCAATAACTTTTATACTTTTTTTTTTCGTATAACAGTTTTTGATTTCACTTTTAAGGTTAATTATCCGTGGAAACTTTACGAAATAATTTGTAACCACAATTAACTGAATATTGAATATCATAAATGTTAAAAAAAAAAATTAATAATTCAAAAATAATTGGATTTTTAATTGTCTAAAAAGTGAAACACTAATTAAATTCCCATTTTTTTGCTTTTGGTATATTTTTCATGTAGCTCGTCGGCGGTGAATTCGATATGGAATTGAATTTTGTGATACAGGATGCGCAGAATATAAAGCATATGCTGGAGCTGCTGGATCATTGTCCGCCCAATTTGCAGGTGAGTTGCGATAGCGAACATAAAAAGAAACTGGTGTGTGTGTGTGGGTGTGTGTGTGTGCGTGTGTGTGTGTGTGTGTGCTCATGTTGTATAACAACAAATAAAAATTTGATGCCATAAAATTCAATAAAAAATTGTGTTACTTTGCGTCATCAAAGCCAAATTAACCAGCTACATAAAAAAGGCGTTTGTAGCTGTATCTGTCTGGGTGTGTGTGCGTGTGTGTGTGTGTGTGTGTGTGTGGGGGCGGCTACAAATTGTGCGTAATGAAAGCGCAACATGAAATGCCTTTCAACTGTTTTTACTTTTGCCGCGTTGTCATTCGCCTCGTTGGCGACGCGACGCAATCTTGTTTTCTCTCTTCTGTTTTTTGATTTGCATATGTATGTCTGCCTGTGTGGGTGTCACTCTCTGTGTGTGTGTGTGTGCGTGTGTGTGTGTGCGCGCACATTAAACAATATTTTACACCTGACGCTGTGTGTTGCGCGACGGCGCCATCAAATTATTAGCATGAATGCTGGCAAAGGATATGACGCCCGACCACGTCCCCAACTGGTGTGCTGCTTCACTATGTGTGTGTGCGTGTGTGTGTGTGTGGGCTGGCAGGAAGTATGCTCCTCTCATGCGACATTCGCCCCAGCTTCAACTTTTGCCGCTGTGCAAGAGTAGACGCCGGAAGTTGAGTAACCGTGTCAGCAGCAGCAGCAGCAGGAGCAGGAGGAGCACCATCAGCAGGAGGAGGAGCAAGAGTCAGTCAGTCAGCCAGCCCGCTTTTAGGGGGCTAGCAGGCGCACCTCAGTCATCTCTGACAGTTTGTGGAGCCGACAAAAATCGCGCCAATGTTGTCGCTTAATGAGTTTGTTTCAAGTTTGCTCCAGCGCTGCGTGCATTCACCTCGCACACAGTTGCACAGAAAGAGAGAGAGAGAGAGAAAGAGAGAAGAGCTCAACTAAGAGATACCCTGTAATACCCAAGAGATACTCTACAATCTACAAATCTTCATATGCAACATTTAAGTCGAGTTTCGCATGGGAGACAAATTGATTGATGTAAAAAGTTTCAGATTTGACTTTGAGCTGAACTTTGGATGCCGACTTATATGACCGAAGCCACGTATATAGCATATAGAATATATTCAGTTAAGCTAGCCAAGAATTTATGTACTATTGAGTCAGTGTACGGAACCGGTTCGGGTGCTGAACCGTTTAAAGACTTTGAAATTGTTGCTGCGTGGAGAATTTCTTATTTATGTGCTATAAAAAGAGATAACAGGTGGCATTAGAGAGAGGGAGAGAGAGAGAGAGAGAGAGAGAGAGAGAGAGAGAAAGGTAAAGAAGGAGTGAAGGAGGAGAGGAAGAAAGGGAAGATGAGATGAGTGTGGGTAGATCAAGAGGGAGCAAGGGAGAAGTAGAGCGCGGCTGAGAGAGGGACTGAGAGCGGCTGAGAGGAACTGAGAACGACTGCTCGAGGGAGAGCGAGAGAGACAGAGACAGAGGGTAACGGTATTCTAAGCAAAGCTAACTTTGTTTTCTTCAGACTCTTGGCAATTGCTGCTGCTCGAAAGGCAAATTTTTGGCTCAGGTGTAGCTGTTGGTGTGGGTGCTACTTCTGCTGCTCCTGCTGCTCCTGCTACTTCTGCTGCTGCTGCTGGGTGGAGCCATTTAAAGCCACTTACATATGCGAGCCATTAAAATGCCGCTTGGTGAATTGCGTCCTCAGTGTGCGGCATGTGGGAATGCCATGTTTACACACAAACACACAGACACACATACATATGTGCGTGTGTGTTTGCGTGCCTGCGTGTGATACATGGTCCGCTGTTGTTTCACGGCGTGCGCAACGTCAACGGCATTCAACGTCAAATAGTTGCGGCTCGGCTGTGCCCCAACGAATTTATTTAGCTTTTTAAATTAATGAAAATTGTCACTGACAAATGTTGTGCGAGTGTGTGTGTGCGTGTGTTGTTGACTTATGTAAAACACGCATCAAATATGCATCATTGAAGTGCCAGCAGCAGCAGCAGCAAGAGCAGCAGGAGCAGCAGCAGTAGCACCAGGAGCAGCAGGAGCAGCAGGGGCAGGAGCAGCGTCATTTGAGGCGGCGCAGCTCAAAGAATTTGCCAGCATATTGGCTCTGCTCGCTTGCTCGCTCGGCCGCCCGCTCAATTTGGCATGCTAAGCAGGTGCCACGCCCCCAGGCTGCCAAGCCCCAGCATGTACCGTTACGTGGCAAGTGGAAATAAAAAGGAATTTACAGCCATTTTATTGCCTGGGGACAGCAACAGGGCGCAGTTAACGGGCCGCCGTTGCTCGCTACAATTTTGCATAGCTCGCAGATACACCTGTACACACACACAGGCACACACACACACATAACTGTACAACAATCATAGCTTGTGGAATACTTAAATGATTTATGTGCTTACCAGCACCGTCTCTGCGTCCGCCACTCAATTGATTCGGCACGTAACCGGGCCAAGTGCAAATAACTGTTTCAGTTACCAACCGACACCCTCTGCCCCCACTGCCCCCACTGCCCCTCTTGGCCCTTGTCGGTCCATTATGTATGCGGCCATTACATTTTATACTTGACAATAAATTTTCGGCGTGGCATTCGGCTCGAGCCGAGCGCAAATCAAAGCCACGTTATGGCCATATCCCAGCGCTGTTGCCTGACTTCTGCTCCAACGGGCTATAGCCGTTGCCATTGCAAATTCCCGTTGCCGTTACCGTTACCGTTCCGGTTCAGCTTTGGGTTCCGCTTCTGGCCGGCACTCGCTGCTCCGTGCAACCGCACGCTGGCAACGCCTTCGTCGCTACGGCCACGCCACGACCTCTGCCACTCGGTATGCTCAATAAAATTTTACAGCCTTTGCCTTTGCCAGCGCAGCAATTTGCGTAACTCTTCCTCTTCCTCAAGCCCCCTCCTATTACTAACAGTAGCTATCTCCCTCTCACACACACACTCTCTTCTCTCCCTGCCTCCCTCTCCCCCTCTGGCCGTCTGGTTGTCTGGTCAACTGGTTTCACCTTTCGTCAAAAAATCTACATTTTGTGTTTGCTTATTGCGCCACCTGCCGGCTGGTAGCGGCTTTGAATAACATTGTTAAGGCTCCATTCATGCGTGCCACGCCTTCTGTGTGCCCCGCCCTCTGAATTCAACTTGTTGGCAATTTGCTTTAAAGCAAATTTTCGCTTCCTTCTCTTCCTTTCTCTCTTTCTATCTATATCTATCTCTCTCTCTTTCTTTGTTTCTCTCTCCATCTTCGTTCAACACTTTTTTTTGTACTATTTATGCTACATAAATATCTTATTCAGCTCTTCCAGCACATTGCATTAACAGTTGCTTTTTATGCTAATGAGCTGTTAACTTTTTAACAGTCTCTCAATGTAGAACAGCTGTTGCTTTTCATTGATTAACATTTACTACGCTTTCGACTCGTTCGTAATGAGCAAGGAGCTATATTAGTCGAGTGTAATCATCTCATTCTGTCCATTTTGATTAATCCTAGAGACTTTATGTATGTGTTATATATACTACATACTACATCTATTTGGGGGCTTGGGCAACTGATCAAGGCTCATATAATATCTGATAACATTAATATTTTCCTCTGTTTCGTTGTGTTACTCTTAGGTCTTATTCAATTCATGTTCCCATAGCTAACCCTAAAGTTCTACTAATAAAAGATCTCCCTATCTCGCTCTCTATTTCTATTTCTCTCCTGCCTTCTCGCCCTTTTTCCCTTCTCTGTCATTTCATCTATTTCCCCATCTCGGTCCCTCTCTCTCTATTTTGTATGTGTCTCTCTCTCTCTCTGTCTATTTCTGTCTCTTTCTCTCTCTCTCTCTATCTCTCTTTCTGTTTATTTCTATCTCTCTCTCTCTCTCTCTCTCTCTCTCTATCTCTCTTTCTCTTTATTTCTATGTGTGTCTCTCTGTCTCTCTCTATTTCGATGTGCATCTCTGTCACTCCTTTAATTTTTAGCTCTTGTTAATAAACACTCATATTTGTAGCTCACTTGATGCAGCTCATATGGCATATGAAAGAGACAGAGACCGAGAGAGAGAGAGAGAGAGAGAGAGAGAGAGAGAGAGAGAGAGAGAGAGAGAGAGAGATAGGACATTGTGGCATTGACTTTGTCAAGGAATTAACTTGTGTCTACACAAGGCCTCCGAGTGTGGGCAGCACCATCGGCAGGGGCGTGGCAAAGCTGAATGAAAAGAGAGGAAAAACAAAAAAGTTTTGCCGTCGCAGCATTCAGCGGCGACGACTAAGCTGCAGCTTAGCGGCGTGTTAAAACCAGATAAAAAGAAAAAAAAATGAATGGAAAATATAGAAGAGAGCGAATGGGGAAAAAGTGGCTAAGTGGGCCAACATTGGTGGGCGGTGGCAGCCGGTGGTTGGGTGGTGCGGCTGTAATTATTCGAGAGCAACAAAATGACGATGGATATTTGCAGAGAGCGCAGATCTGATGAATGGGGCAACAGTTGCCCACAGCTCCGCCGCCCTGGCCCTTGCCCCCGCCTGCTCCTCCTCCGCCTCCTCCTGATGAACAAACAGCGGCAGCACACAAAAGCCCAGCGGCAACACATTACAATTTATTCATGAATTGAATTTGTATTCGTTGCAGATATTTCTATAAGTTCGCCATTTGCTCTGCCAGACAGCTGCCACGCCCAGCTAACACCACGCCCCTCCACATCCCCATAGCCATGTCATGCCCAATTTGATGGCAACTCTTCTGCCTCTTTTCCATCATTTAGCCAAGTGTTTGGCATGCACAGTATTTTATTTGGTATTTAAATACCATTTGCATGTTGCAACCGAAGAAAAGGCAAATCGATAGATAAACAGTTATAAACATGTATATTTCACAAAATATATGTAAATATATAGAGATAGTCAAGTTTAGTTCGAGCTTCTTTCTCTTTGCCCTAAGATACTACTCTCTCTTCCACTATCTCTCTCTCTCTCTCTCTCTCTCTCTCATTCTCGTTCTCTCTCTCTCTGTCGTTCTCTTTCTCTCTCTCTCTCTCTCTCTCACTGTCTCTTCAATCAGTTGCCAAAAAACACATAAAATTTCCACTGTGCAGACAGCAGATTCTTCTTCTACTTCTTCTTCTCCTTCTTCTTCATCGTCTTCTGCTGATTTTTTCTATCAATCGAAGCTGGAAAAAGGCCAAAACGAAAGATACAGAAAAGCGAGCGCTGTTCATTAAATATGAATGATTGTCGTTCGGGGTGCCAATCGAACTGAGTTCCATGCAAACAGAGTTGCCACACACACACACACACACATACACATACATGCAGAGAGAGTCACACATTTTAGACCTAATATTAGCCAATTGTGTTTGCATTTTTTTTTTTTTTTTTTTTTTTTTTGTGGAGCGCCTTTTGATGTTGCCTTGGCCGGACTTTCATATAGCCGAGTTTGTCAGCATCACGTATACACACACACACATGCATACACAGGGTGTTCCCTTTGCTTCATCCGGCTGTTGGCTGTGCCTGAAAAAGCCGCCGCAATGTGAAAAGGTCATTTAATTTCTTTTTGATTTGTTTTTTGTTCTGTTCACTCGCTGGCATTGCCTCTTCTCCCACTCTTCCTCCTCCTACTTTTTGTCGTGCCATTAAAGTGTAAATGTATTTTTAAGTAGGCATATAAAAAAAAAACAGCATACACAGAAATACCAAAAAAGAAGAAGAGAAAAGGCGCTGCAAATCTATAAACAAAATAGAATCAGCCCAAAAGACCGTAAAGCCAAAAAGCCGCACAAGTTTAAATTTGGCTCCCCGGTTCCGAGTTAATAGCATTTTAAGTACAATACAGCAAATACAACAAAGGCAAAGGGACTGTCTCCAACAAGAGAGAAGAAGCAGCTGAGCAGGAGCAGCAGCAGCAGCTGGAGTAGGCAGAGAGTTGTTCGAGCCTCGCAGCTGTTAAATCGACATTAACTCGAGACTCGAGACTCGAGACTTCAATTTCAATTCAATTCACGAAAATTTCATTTGTAATTAGAAACAAAATGAAACAGAGCTTTATAGCGTACATATGTATATATATACGTATGTATATATATGTATATGCATATATAAATGTTTTAGATAGTATTTTTGTATTTTAGTTGAAGTGACTTGGTGTTGAATAACAAAAGACAAATAAACAATAAAACTTAGAAGCATATGTTAAATTAATATTAAATATAAATAAATAAAAGTTAAAAAATTAGAAATACTTTAAATAAAAATAAAAATATAAATATTAAATTCAATTAAAAAAAAAAAATAATAAATAAATATCAAACAAAATAATTATATGAAAATAAAATATTAATAATGTATGTATCTAATGCAATTTTAAATATTAACCAAGTATATAAAAAATATATTAAATAATTCAAAAAATTATATACAATAAAAATGTATGGTCTATAAAATTAAAAACAAAAAGCCAAATATATATGTATATATATAAAAATTGATTTTTATAAAAAAAGATTGAATTTCATAAATTTTAAAAATATCAAATAGTTTATCAAATAAAATATAAAATACGTAAAAAAAAACTCTTATTAGAGATTTCAAATCAACTTAAAATTCGAGTATAAAATACATAAATGTATAAATAAAAATTTTGTTCAATGACAAGAACAAATAAATAAATAATTACAAATAAATAAAAAAATATATATATACATATTATTCCTTCATTTGCTCCGTTCATTTGAATAAGTTTAGATTTAAATAGTTTTCAATGTTGAATTTAAAATTCAGCAATGCCTCTGGCCCCATTCAAATCGATTCATAAAAAATTCGAAATGAATAAAAAATCATAAAAAAGTGGATGTTTACGTTTGAAGAGCGCCCACGACGACAGGTTCTTCTATTTCTAACTACAAAGTAGAAAAAATATTTACTTTTTCTATTTTGTCAGGTCCTAAGTGGTAAATAACTTCAAGAGGGTATATGGGTTTCAAGAGGCAGCTGAAGCTATTTTTGGGATAACGATATAAACTGGAAGAGATCTATACGAATATCAGCTAGAAAGTAAACGGAGTTGATCAAGGAAACAGATGAAAACAGTTGAGCTGCTGCGCATCATAAACAGAAATGACTAATGAATATTCGATTGCAGCACACGCTTAAGTACAGGGTATCTGTTATCTGTGTAGCCTTTTTTTTTTTTTTTTTTTTGTTGTTGTTGTTGTTGCTCTGCTCTCACTGTCATCAGACATGAAATATGCATAAAGGTCTGTTAACAATTCTGCTTTGACGCGAACTGAGACACAAATACTAAGTCCTAAGGGCAGGACACATGAGAGCGCGTGGGCGTGGCTGGAGCGTGTGGGCGTTCGCTTTTGCTGTTGGGCTTGTGAAAACAGTTTGGAATACTTTAGAGCTGCTTTGCATTTTCAGCTTTCGGGCTTAGTGTGCGTGTGCTGTTTGTGTGTATGTGTGTGTGTGTGTGTGTGTGTGTGTGTGTGTGTGTGTGTGTGTGTGTTTGGCTTGCCAAAGGATTGAAAGCTGTCAGAGACAAAGCAAAGCGGGCGGGGCTCGTCGAACAGCCGCCCATGCGTTTTGTCATTCAATTTTGAACGCATCGAAGGCCCCGAGGCGCCGTATGCCCCGATTTACGCCTAGACCCGAAAAAATTTGCGTAGCTGTTGGCATCATCGACTCATCAATATGCAAAAAAGCCTCCAAAGCCGCAAGGGCGGTCAGTATGCTGTGGGTGGGGCGGGGGTTGTTGTGTGTGCTGCGTGAATAAAAGAGTTCAGGCCAGACACACACACGAACACGCACACGCACACACGCACACACACACACACACGAGTGTGCACTGCTGTCCCGTTAGTCAGCCGTGCGGCAAGAGCAAAGCAAACTTTTCTTGCTTTTTATTTTTGCGTGTGGCCGGAAAAGAATAATAAAAAAAAGGGGCAATAACACAGAGAGCGAGAGAGAGAGAGAGAGAGAGAGAGAGAGAAATGAAAGAAAATTATTATGGAAATGTCAACGTGAAACTTTTGCACAAATTCAAAGCCTCAATGCCTCCGCCTGCCAACGAGCCCAGCGCCTCCATACCCAACCGCATACCCACCCCACACCCCCAATCCACGGCTACTAAAAGTGAACGCATATGCCGCACTCTTTGGCGAGCTGCGTCCATTTTTGTTGGCTCGCATTCCAAACACAATTGAATTTCATGTTTGACATGACCAATATCCACAAGCAAGCCGGGCTGATGGCTCCCTCCAGCCGCATTCCCCCTTCGCCCCCAGCACCTTCAACCACGCCTCAGCGTCAAGTTTTCATTGTTTAGCTTTTCCTTTTTTTTGTAGTGGGGGATTTCTGGGTTTTTGTGCCCGCGAGGCGAAAAATATTTAATGCGATTTCCATTGGCTTCCAATTCACAAAAACAGAAGAATTGACAGACACGCACACATGCACACCCATACACTGTAGTATGTAGAGCTTGCTCAAGTGCATGGGCGTGGCAGGCTTTTGGCTTAGCAGAGATTTGCCTTCTGCCAAATATTTGCATATAAATTAATTTAAAGCGTGCGCGCGTTTAAAACCGCGTGCAAAACGCGTCACTTACCACACACACACACACACATTGTTCAAGCATGTGTGCGCGTGTGTGTGTTAAGTGCGTGTGTGCGCACTCTGTCAACAATCTTAATCTGGAAGCTGCAAAGCAAAACTTCAGCAAAAATTAAATAAAAAAGTTTGCTAAAATTTAAATAAATAAATTTTTTAATGAAATGCAAAAAAATTAAGCTGAGAAGTGGAAGTGCAAACGCCACGTAAATAAACAATTTAGAAACTTACAAATTAATTTAAATATAAACAAAATAATGTACAGATTTATTTAGAAAAAAAAATCTTGCTTAAAGAAATGGAAAAACTTGAAGCAAATTTATTTATTTTACTTTGTAAAAAAACAAAAAAAATCTTGTTTAAATATATATCAAAACATTTTTAAAGAAATGGAAAAACTTGAAGCAAATTTATTTATTTTACTTTGAAAATATAGTATATTAAATGATATATGAATTATATACAAAAAATGAGCGGAATAAATATATAATTTATAGATCTTAGAGCCCAAATTTATTTCTTTTTTAAGCTTGCCAGATTTTGGCAATTATTTTTACTTTATTTTTTACTTAATAATTTTTTTTTTTTTTTTGGTTTTTTTTCTTAGAAAAAGTTTTGCTTAGGCGGAAAAAGGGCTTTGAAAGTCTCGTTAAAAATTTGAGCCGCTTTTGAGGCCGAGATAAAGATATCAAATTACTTAGCAGATCGCACCACGCAAAGGTCTAAAGCCAACTTTTTGAATATGACTCTGAATCAATTCGCATTCAGCCTAAAATCACATCAATCTCTAGAATGCCTCACGCTGTGTGGGTGTGTGTGTGTGTGTGTGTGGGTGTGTGTGTGGTTGACAACCCTTTTTTTCTCAATGAGCTCGCTTTAAAGTGGGCCACTCAGGTGGGTCGTGCTGGGCGGGGGGCGGTGGTACGGCGGACCAGCTCGGAACCACTCAACTGTTGACTTTTGTGACACCTTCTTATAATTCAATTTAAGGCACGAAGCTGGCATCAAAAGGTTGCTGATGCGGCTCCTGATTCGCATCGCTGGATGCGTTGGCTGCTTCGCAACTCTTTCTTATATATAAGTATACATATATATATATATATATATGTATATATATGTATGTATATATATACCCTTTTTTGTTGCTAGTCCCCGCGCGACTTCAAACGCGTCGCTGGAGAGACGCGCGCGTTTTTCACAACTCGCGCACGATTTCTGACGCCTTTTCGGGCGACTGAGCCTCGAAACGTGCCCGCCCCGGCCACTTGACAGCTGAAACCCATTCCCGTTCCCATTCCCCTTTGCCCCCTTACCACCCTCACTCCCATTTGCTATCCAGGTTGAATCCCATTGCAATGCGAGTCAAATAAAACCTGATCGCAATGTTAAAGTTGCGGCTAGGCCATGAATATTAGATGAGTGGTGTTGGTGGGCCTGAGAGAGGGAGTATGCGTATAAGTGTGAGTATAAGTGTGTGAAAGTGACAGCTTAAGCTGGAATATATTGCACGCATACTAAAAGTAGAATTGGCAACGTAGGCATAAATTCGTATGTGTATAAGTTTGAGTATAAGAGTGATGAGTTTAAGTATAAGAGTGATGGAAAGTGTGGATGCGAGTTGAGTTGAAGTGTAGTAGAGTATAAGGGTACAAGAGTGAGTATAAGTATTGTCGTGAGTATATGTTTATGGGTATAAGTTTGAGTATAAGAGTGAAGGGAATGCTAATGAAGTAGATGAGTAGAAGAGTGGGTATAAATATTGTTGTGAGTATAAGTGTGTGTGTATAAGGGTGTGTGATGGGAAATGTGTGCAGGAGTAAATTAAGGTGAAGTGTATAAGAGTATAATTGTATAAGAGTGAGTATAAGCATTGTTGTAAGTAAAGGAAAGTGCGTGGAGTATAAGTACACTAAATGAAAAATTTAACTATACTATAGTATAAGAGTTGATATAAGTGTGATTGTGAGTATAAGTCCAATAATGAAAGAGTAGTGCAGGCAATACCAGTGTATGCATACTAGATATACAAATGGAGAATTGAGAGTCATTTGAGTATAAGAGCTATTATAGCAATGTTTCAAACGGGTAGTATAATTGTATGAGTGAATGTAAATGCAAGCTTATGCTCCAGTATAAGTATCATTAGCTCAGAGAGCTCAAGTGATAGAGAATTTAATTATAAGCCCGAGTATAAGACTGAGTATAAGTCAGGGTAAGCACTGTAATTACTCATTCAGCTCTAATCCAGACAAGAAATGGATCTAACTGCCACACTCCATAATCAAAAGTAAAAAGCTGATGAAGGGGAAGAAGCAGAAAGGGCGAAGAGGGGAAGGAAAGGGCAGCTGACAGCATTGAAAGACTGCCGAAATAAAAGCCAGCCCCAATTTAACAAATAATTAAACTTTAAACCTTTTTTTCCACTGACGGAGGCATTAAAATATAAACAATGGCAAATGTGGGCAAATGTTGACTTTCTGTTATTGTTTCGGGCCGTCCTTTTGTGAGTGTGGCAACCCTGGCTGTTTGCGGTCGCTGCGGCTGAAACTAATTATATTAATTAAAATATAGCTAAAAATAAATTGAAATAAAATACTTTTGACAGTGCGACGGGCGGGCTGAACCTCTCCCCCTTCGTTCTCCCTCTCCCTCTATCTCTATCTCTGTCTCTGTCTCTGCGGAGGTCAGCAACGGTCACAAGTGATTGCCCTTTGTCACTTGCCACTTGCCACTTGCCACTCGAGTGACTGAGTGAACTGTGAGTGAATGACAGCGGCAGCTGCCACACAAGCTGCCCGCTCAGCTCAGCTCGAGTCCTTTTTCCCTCGTAGCCAGCAAAGTGCAATAAGAAGCAGCAGCACGGACACTAACTGCTCGAAGGTTGGCCAGGCGACAAATGTGTCAGAGCGAGCAATTAGCAAATTAGCAAATGGAGCCAAACACTCATTTACTTCATTATTTTTAGATGTACTCAGTTGACATTTGCTGTGAGTGCGCAAGGAATATGCGAGGACTATATATATATATATATATATATATATATATATATATATATATATATATATATATATATATATGGATAACTAAAGAAAGTGATGATAGAGAGTAACAGGAACTGAAATCTGGCAAAAGTCAATATGGAATTTATTTCTCCTCTCCTATCTTTGCTTTAATCTTAACTATCGCATCGAAGTCACTGCTAAATAAGAACTTGAACTCTTGCTCAACTATTCCAGAGAACTTTCTACTTATTTATGGCTCATTGGAACTTAGCTAAATAAAAGAGTACTCAACTTCTACTTGCATTTATATACTTATACTAGCTTAAATTTTGTAAACTCGCATTTGCATAAAGCTCACTTTCATTATCAATTATCGCCAGCGATTAATTTCAATGCAACTCGATGATCATCGTAGCAATTGATTTCAAATATTTCGCATTAAATTCGCATATGCATCGTGTGCAACAATTTGTGGCATCCACGTGAAGTGAAAAATAAAATTGTTCAATTAATGAATGCAATTGAAATTTTATCACAATTTCTGAAATGAGCGTGAGTATGTATATCTCTCTCTCTCTCTCTCTCTCTCTGCCTATCTCTCTCTCTCTCTCTCTGCCTATCTCTCTCTCTCTCTCTCTCTATAGCTCAATGCACACGCAAATTGACAAATTTGTCGCCTGTCAATTGCTTAGCCATGGCAAACGTTGTGAATGGCGCCATCGTCGCGTCGCTCGCATTCAGCTGGCAATGCATTTGCCTCTGCACTTTGTGTCAATGTTATGCTCATCACAGCAACGCCAATGACATTCACTAACTGCGCCATTCGTATGGCTCCCCAAGGGCGTGGCTGGAGCTGGGGGCTGGGGGCGGAATGGAGCCGGAGATCGAGTATTGGATATGGAGAATGGCTGCTGCCAGAGCCAGAGACAGAGGCCATGCTACTTAGCCAGCAAACTGCTGACGCGGCAGCCACTTTTTACACACACAAGCACACGCATGCATAAGATACTCTCTCCCTCTCTCTCGCTCTCTCTGTGTGGCGCCTCCTGCCGCTTGTTTGCATTGCAACGGCAGCTGTTGTCAATAATAAATTTCCGTTAGAGCTGCAGCAGATTTTGTAAGAAAAAAAAAGGAGTTAGAAAAGAGAGGGCGAGAGAGAGCAGGCAAGAGAGCAGGCAAGAGAGTGACTGAGAGAGAGAGAATGCGAGAGGGGTAGAGGGGAACAGGACACGCAAATGGCGCAAAGGAAGGAAGGAAGTGCATAAGCGCATAGCACGGCATGCCAAAGACATTGACATGGACAAGATACACAGAAGAAGAGAAGGAATGAGAGAGAGAGAGAGAGAGAGAGAGAGCGGGAGTGGGAGTGAGAGACAAAGAGAGTTAAAGAAGAGCTTTGCTGCACGGCACTAAAAAGATGACATAAAATAGAAGCTGAGCGGCGGGTGATGAAAATTGAAAATGGGAGTGCGGAGAGGGGCAAAGGGGGCGGGGTAGCACTGCTGGCATGCAAAAATGTTGTTGCTACTGCTGCCACCCATCTGCTGCTGCTGCTGCTCCCTGCCCACTGCTCCCTGCTCCCTCCTCTTCTCTTTTGGCTTGCATCTTCTTATGGCTGCTGTTGCTGCTTCGCCCAAGTGGCAGAGGCGCGTCTTGCAGATGGAGCTTGATAAATTTATTGAAATTCTATTGAAACGAAACGATTTGACTGCGCCAAAGCTGTAAAAAGGGCTGCACAAGTGGGTGGGCCGTGGGGCAGTGTAATCAAATCGCTGATAAAGTGGAAAATAAGCGACAAAACAACGAGGGAGAGGCACAAACACACGCTGACTGAGAGGGGGCGAGAGGGAAAGTGAGCGATTGCGAGAGAGAGATGGGCAGAATTTGAGTAAACCAAGGCAAATGCGTTAAATTTATTTCCAACTGCAAGCAGCAAATCATGTGGAAATATTTATGCTGCCACGCAAGTCGACTTGTTGATGCTCTACAGAAATTTTGGATGCATTTTGAGTAGGGCTGTGCCAGATATAGTGGGGAGTTGTAAGTACTAGAATGTAAAATGTGAAAAGTGTAGCGGAAAGTGGATAAAGGAAATGATATATGCAATATATATGATATGTGTTACAAGTGGTATATACGATATATGCGATATATAAACTATACATTTATATGTACAACAAATGAGATATATACCTTGTGACGAGACCAATATATATGTACTATATTAAATATAATATATGCATGCACGGTATATGATATATGATACACATACATATGTATGTACGATACACGTATGTGATGTATACATTGTGACCCTTACATAGTACATATTGGAAATATAATATATGTACGATACATGTTATACGATACATATCAGCTTTTATATATGATTGCCATACGATATATGTCATACATATTTACCATATATTATATACATACATACGATATATAATATATACTATTATAAAGTCAATGCGATACATATCGAATTTTATATATGTTATATACGATATATAGGATATCGTAAAGATAAGATATGAAATATACATGTGTTATATATAAGATATACTCGTATACAATCAATACGATGCGAATTTTATATATGATATACATACGATATATGTATGCTATATATACGATACATTATATAATATACACGAAAGGGTATATACGTATACAATATATATCATAATAATACAATAAACACGATACATATCGAATTTTATATATGATAGGCATGTGATATATGTATATGTATATGGCATAGGTATATGTATAGGGTATACTCGCATACAATAAATGCGATATATATGCATCAATTAGTATTTGGCATTCAGTATCTTTATCTGTCTCTGTAGTATAAGAAAGTGAGACAAAACTCTTATGACAAATTCTGAAATGGAGTCCAAATGACTCCAAGCGGAGCTCTACGAACAAAGTTGATTCCAACTTAAAGGCAAAGAAGCAGCCGAAGAAGAAGGTAAACAGCAAAAACTTCTGCAAGATAGAAAGCAGAAATATTTTCTTGTGCCAATTAAACTTTTGCCATATATCCAAGAGTTGCTCTTCTTCTGCTTCTTCTTCTGCTTCTTCTTCTTCTTCTTTTTTGCTGAAAAAAAAAGAACAACTTTAAACTCTGAACCCTGAACGCAGGAATGTATTTCATTTTTAATTTTTCGTTGTCAAATCTGGGCCTGACTTTCGGCCGGACGATGCTCAATTTAACCTTAGC
This sequence comes from Drosophila arizonae, assembly GCF_054131065.1. NCBI lineage: Eukaryota > Metazoa > Arthropoda > Insecta > Diptera > Drosophilidae > Drosophila > Drosophila arizonae. The sequence goes on along the minus strand of NC_142927.1, from coordinate 12,888,357 downwards.
AACAACAACAACAGCAACAACAATAGACAGTCGCCGCTTCAGTGCGTCGCAGCTGTCTCTTTCATACACACACAGTCTCTGTCCCTCTCTCTCTCTCTCTCTCTCTCTCTCTCTGTCAGAGTGTGTGTGTATGGCCCTCCCGCATGTGGCATACATAAGAGCGGCAAGATAAAGCCATGAAAAAAGCCAACAAACAACAACACCAAAAAAAAAGGCTAAAATTTAATTTGTGCTCAGTGGCCCTTGTTGTTGTAGCTATTCTTCTTCTCTTGCCAGGCATTCTAGTTGCTGTTGCTGTTGTTGTTGTTGTTATTGTTGCTTCATGCAGAAATTGCTACCCAATTACGTAATAAAATCTGACTGAAGTTTTCTTTCTCTTTTATATTTAATTTTTGTCTTCGCTCTGCCCAGCGATATTTCTTGCTTGCTTCCATTCATTTTGCTCTCTGGCTGCTGGGATTTAGTTCAGCATAGAGCTTAGTGGGCGTGCCGGGGGAGGCATTGGTTGGAGAGAGAGAGCGAGAGAGAGGGTGAGAGAGAGAGAGGAGAGGCCGCTTGGCGCTTATTAAGAAATAATGCTGTAAAAAACAAAACGCAACGGCGTCAAATCAACTTTGTATTTGGCTATGAGCAACATTTTTGCAAAGAGAGAATACAAAATTAAATGTGCCAACTGAGAGTGTTTAAGACTAGGCAATACCCTGGCAATGCACCTAGAGTGGAGCACACGATTAAGGAAAATATTCAAGAGAAGATTGAATGTAAGGAATGGAGTCAGAAGTCAAGTCGAAGTAGAGCAAAAGTCGAGGCGAAGCTAAGGCTACACAAAAAAAGGTTTCCATGAGTGGAACCCTAAAGCTTAAGGCGACTGGGGAGCACAGCCCAATAGCTTGGGGCGCATTCAAATTACAGGGTATAAATATAACTACGAAATGGCAAGCGAAAACGAGCAGCTGAACGAATTGACGGGGAGACGCATTAGGCTGAGCGCAAGCAGTGCCTGGAGGCAAGCAGAGAGCTGCTCTGATTCCCATTCTGTAGCTGTGTGTGTGTGTGTGTGTGCAGAGGTCTTTTTGGGCGCAATTGGTGGCAGAGCTGATCAAATTACCCGCAGCAACGCATGTCCACTTACACACGCACACACACAGGCAAATATATGCATATACATGTATTTTCATACTTGTATATGTGCATGAGGCGCTTGCTTATGTAAATGCGTATTTGCGCACAGTCCAAAAGCCGCTTTGCCGCGACAGCTGTAAAGCGGCAAAGCCCGAGCGAGTCCTTGGCTGCATAATGATGTCGAGCAGGCAGGTAGGCGTGGGCGTGGCCCACGGGCTATGAGTGAGTGAATTTTTGTTGGCAATTTATGAATCGACGAATTAAATTATGCGTGCAGTACATTAAAAAACAACAACAGCAGCGAGAGGGAGAGCGAGAGCGAGAGAGAAAGAGCAAGAGCAAGACGATAAGCTAAAGAAACTGGCTAAACGGATGCTGAGCGAAATGATGCGTAAAACGAGCTAAGCAACAGATAACGTGACGATGGCAAGAGAAACGGCAAGAACAACAACAAAAGCAACATGGAATGAACGAATAAAAACAAAATCAAGAGGGGAAGAAGAAGAAGCAGAAGAAGAAGCAAAAGACGCAGATTTTCACACAAATCCAATGTGGAAATTAAGGCGAAAGCAGAGCCAAAGCTGGCGAGAAAATTTAATGAAATTCCCATGAATTAATGATTGAACAATCGATTAACTATCGCTTAGCATTCGACAATGAGCCAGATCAAATGAGTTGACTGATGCGAACTGCTTCACAATATGCAGGCATCGATTTTGGAATGGACAAACTGTATAAAATAAATGCAGCTAATTGAGTGTGCATGGATCTTGTTTAAGAAAATGAATCCATTAGAAAAAGGATAAAGTTCAGTTCCGTTCATTGAACTAGTGTACAATCAATACAATAATATTCTTTCCTATTATATCAAAATCAAAAACTATTCTCTGACGAGTTCTATTTCTCAAGCTTAGATCACTCAGCGAATGTAGGTCAGTTCATATGAACCAGTTGCTGTTAACTCTCGTTAATTGCTCTTTTCCGCCAGTGAAGTGTTCAATTCAGCTCCGTAGAACGAGCTCATATTGAAAGTACTTCTCTTAATAGATCCATCTCTCCAGCTTAGCTCACTCAGCCAATGTTCAAATGAAGCAGTTGCTCTTAATTCACGTTAGTTCCTCTTTTCAGCCAGTGAAGTGTCCAATTTAGTTTTGTGGAGCCAGCTTACATTGAAAATACTACTCCGACTAGTTCTAGTTCTCAAGCTTAGTTCACTCACCCAATGTTCATATGAACCAGTCGCGCGTAACTCACGTTACGTTACGTTTGCTTTGTACACACTAAAGACTGAACTAAACGCGTTCAATTCAGTTCAGTTCATATTGGAACTAGTTCGCATTTAAATAAGAATATTCTGCAATGCCCCCGCTCATCAGCTCCAGCTCCAGCTATGCCCAAGTACACTCGGCGCTCTGCTCCCAGCTTCAGGTTAATCATAAGCCGGATTCCATTACAGCTTAAAGCACTTTGCAGCACTGTTGTTGCTTCTGTTTAAATATCACGCATACGCAGCGTGGACCGCAAGCTCAACTCGAGTGCTCGAGGTGCTCGAGTGCTTGGGCGTTCAGCTCTCATTATAAACACTCAAAACGTTTACATTTTCATTGTCTGCATTTGTCAGAAAATAAAACAAAGCAAAAACAACAAACAAATGGAGAAGAAACAACAAAAGAAATATAAATAAAAAGCAAAATAAATAACAACAAGAAAAATATATATGAAAAGAAACCTAACGAAAATTATATGAATTTTATACGTATATGTGTGTGTGTGTGTATATATGCAATAGCCAGTCCAATGTGCAATCTCTACTGAATGTATGTGTGTGTGTGTGTATGTGTGTAAGGCAATAATCATAAAAACCGCCAAAACGTTTTTGCTTCCTGCCAAAAGTGGCTGCCGCACAAATATTGCGGCAATAATACATTCACAGTCAAGGCAAAACGACTGCCACGCCCCCCTCCCAGCCCCTAGCTGGCACAGCGGCAGCTCCCCAGTGAACTGTATGTATGTATTCGAGTATATTCAGCTCTCTATATATACATATCTACTCTGTCTCTGGCATTTGAAAGTCGAAACAGCAGCAACTCATGAGCCGCCGAGCCGCTGAAGCTGCTTCGTTTTGAGCTTGCGATTATTTTGCCATTATTTTCCATTATTTTACTTTATTTCAATGACTGTTTACATTAGGCACACACACACACAGACACACCTACACAGAGAGAAAGAGGCGCTGCAGCGCAGCATAAAAAATGTTGCATACTTCTAAGCGCGCGAGCTGCTCCGCTACATATATGTGATTGTATGTGTGTGGGTGTGTGTGTGTGTATGTGTGTCACTTTACTCTGCTTATTGAACAGGGCAGACATTGAAGCAGCTACAACAGCAACAACAACAACAACAACAATAGCAGCAATCGCAGTCATTTCTTTGATTTCGTAATACGTTTGCTACGGGCAAAACTTTTTTTTCTCGTTTTTTTTCTCATTTTTTGTTGTTGTTGTCTGCTCTGCTTTGCCTCTGGCTCCCTTGGGTACTCACGCCGGGGAATCGAGTACTTGATATATCAGTGCATTGTAAACTTTTGCCTTTGTGACTGCTCAGCTCACTAATATCGCTTTACTTATATTCACTCCATCTCCATCTCCATCTCTTTCTCATTTTAGGCCGAGATCTGGAGCGTTTTCATTGCGATTCTGCGAAAAAGCGTTCGCAACCTGCAGGCCTGCACAGATGTGGGACTCATCGAGCATGTTCTGGTGCGATTGCAGCGCTCCGAAACGGTTGTGGCAGGTAAGTCGAAACAGCACGGAAACACTCACACACACACCCAGACACATACACTTCCACAACAGCTCGTTAGCTATGTAAAAAGCAGTAAAGCACAAGAGAAGTAAATGAAGAGAAAACTATTCTCTGGGATGACCAAATAAAAGCTGTGGCAAAAGAAATTGCTATCATAGAGGAAAAGGTTTCAGATATTAAATGGGTTTTATTTTGAGACTTTTTCCTTTTCTCTTTTATAGAAGCCCTTATACATGAGACAACAGAATATCAAGTGGAAGAAGTCCTATTTTAAGTGACTCACTTGAATATATGTATATGCAGCTCAATGCTGGGAGGTCTCTTATATGCGATGCTGCTTCACTTGGCATCATTCTCAGTCAGTTAGATCAGTTATTATATTTTAATATTTAATGTGTACTGTTTTGTTTTAAATGTATTGTTTTCTATGTAGCCAAGTGTAAAGCTAAAAAGGTCACGAAAAGTTGTTTAGTTTTTAGTTAAGCCTTTTAACGGAAAATCATATTGAAAGTATTTAAAAATTCAACAGAAACTTTGCACTTCAGCTCAAGGTCAAAAGTCGAGTTCATAGGGGCTTGGATTTGGTTTTACATTCTAATTATTTGCAAATGAAACACTTTTTTATTAGACAATAAAGCTAGCTGCTAATGGTAACTTGAATGTCCCAGATCAAGATAAATTCTTTGCATATAGAGGAAATCTAAGGGAACTGCTTAGAGAGACCAAGACATGTGACTGAGATAGAGGATGAAAAATGAAAACCAAAACAGAGAAAATAATTGGAAAAGAAATGAATGAATGTGAATTGGAATTGTTCCTATAGCAAAAGTCTAAAATTAAATAAATCTTAAATAAATTGAAATGCAGTAAAATCGAACTTTACACAAAAAACAAACCGAAACTTTTTATCTAAATCAAAAATTAATTCACAAATAAACGAAGCTCAAAAATTTTAAATTTGAATTATCGAAAATTATTGAGAATGAAGTTTTTTCTAGGGAAATGTTTTTTTGCTTTTCAATTTATCGAGACTCGACTGTATATATTCTTCTAACTCCCCTTCTGGTCCCCTCCTCTGTCTGCTGGTCTATTCAAAATGGTCAAGTTAAGTCAGCTTGAGCTGAGCTTTGTTTTGGTCACGCATTAACTGGACTGGAACATGCTCTCTCTCCCTCTCTCTCTCTCTCTCCCTCGCCCTCTCTCTCTCCCTTTATCTCTCTCACTCTCTATTTATCTCTCTGCCTGTGTCGCGGGCTACTTTGTGATTCCTGCCATGTGGCATGTGTCCAAAAAATAAAGCAGTCGAAACTTCGCGTCGCATCGCATCGCATCGCTTTGCGTTGCGTTGCTTTGCTTTGCTTTGCTTTGCTTTGCCTCCCTTTAGAGTGGGCCGTCGAATTGCTTTTCGATTAATTTCACGCTTGTCAGCGGCTGTGATACGCCCAGTGGACCGCACTGGCTGCGTTTGGCCCGCGGTGGCTGCCATTTTTTGGCCATGCCCACAGCGCCCACATGTATGCTAAGCATTCGCCTGCTCCACAACTCACACTCGCCCTCTCTCTCTCTCTCTCCCTCCTGCCACTCTCTGTCTCGTATCTAAACTCACGCTCTGCTCGAATGTATCAACAGCAGCAACAACAACAACAATAACAACAAACAGCGCAGCAAATTTTCTGTTCATTAGCGAACAGCCAACTGACACTTACATCCACTCCCCCATTCGACCCTCCAGCAACCCCTACGCCCGTCTGGCCCCACACATCCCCTGTTAAGCTGCCAGCAGCGTGTGCGTGCCTTTGGCTTTGATTTTGATTTTATTAAGTCAATGACACATCTGCGGTCTGGCAACCCTCTGGCACGTCAGGCCGGGCCTTGCCAGACTCCGGACTCCGGACTCCCGCCAAACCTGCTACCCCTATTACTCAACCCCCATGCCCTAAGCCATAAGCCCCAAGCCCAAAGCCCGCCTCATTCCCCCCACTCCAGCTGGCATTTAACGAACTGTAACTGCTGTCAATTTGCAGTCGCTGACTTTTGAGCCATAATTTCATATGTGTGTGTGTGTGTGTGTGTGTGTGTGTGCGTGTGTGTGATGGAGGTGTGTGCGTGTGTGTTACCTGACAAATGTCGAAACGTGACACTTGCCAAGGAATTACATGAGCTAAAACTTCTCTCCCTCTCACTCTCACTCTCTCAGTCTCTTCTGCTTCTTCTTGAATTTACAACGGTAAAAACTTGAGCAACTTTGAGTTTCTTTTTCTGCCTGTCTAAAAGAGAGAAGACTTTTAGTTCCATTAGCTACAATTATAGCTAATTTGATAATAAATTGAAATTAAATTTTATCAAATATTTAGGTATCCATTAGCTACCAAATAGAGAAGAATGCTTAGGTGGGGAGTGCTCGACTAATAGATACCTTAGTTGGTCGGCATAGGGCGAGATAGGTTGATGAATTCTTAGAGTGTTTGGATTGCGAAATATACTTTACATATATGCTAGATCGAAATGAGGAATGCTCGACTAGAAGATACCTTGTCCAACTGAAGATTCATTGAAATTCTCTAGAATATATTGTATTTATGAGCACGCTTCTATCTAGGCGTCCATATATGAGGGCCCAAAAGAGTTTGTAACTCGAGTACGACGGCTACTTCGATTTTCATGCTATTGTCTATCGATTTCCATGTAATCGTTTATCGATCATAATGATGCATTATCATCTCTCGCACACTTAGGAACTCGTGAGCGACAGCTACTTCGATTTCCATGCTATCGTCTATCGATTTCCATGTTATCGTTTATCGATCATTATGATGCATTATCATCTCTCGCACACTTAGGAACTCGAGAGCGACATCTACTTCGATTTTTATGTTAGCGATCGATTTCTATATTATCGACTATCGATTATTATGATGCATCATCTCTCGCACATTCAAAGCATTTTCAACGACTGTGTTGTATGAATTGTGATCTGGTTTTATTTAATTTGGTAATCTTATATCGTTCCTTGGCACATTTCCCGTTGTTATGGCATATAAAAATTTGGCTAACATGCTCGTCTTAAGTTTGCTTTATATCTGCCTGCTTGGCTCTTAAAACTATCTGGAAATTTCATACGGCAAGTTTGACTTTTTTATTGCTCTTGATGAGAACTTAACAAAAAGAAAAAATAAATACAGCGAGATACAACTGTGGACGGGCGTAGGTCTGGGAGACATAAAAAGCTGTCAAGTTCTCGCACTTTGGCTTTTTATGAGCTGCAGAAGATGCCAAGATATGCAAAAGGCAGTTAAACTTTGACGGGCAACCAGGGATGGAAGAAGCAGGAGGCGCGAGGCAGGAGGCAGGTGGCAGGAGCCAGCAGGCAGATGGATAGACTGACAGTCGGATAGACAGATGAAGCGCTGAAGGATTCCTAGTCGCATTGTCATTCCGCTTCAAGCCATTGCAGCAGACGAAGACAGAGCTGGAGCAGGAGCAGCAGCAGCAGCAGGAGCAGAAGCTCTAGAGTTGGAGCATGGGCCAGAGATGTGTGTAATTAAATGCTGATGCTGATGCTGTAGGCGGAGCATGGGTTGAAGGGCCAACATTGTCCTGGGACTTCAAGCTATGGCTGTGGGCGGCGTAGGCCGGCGGGGCAAGCGGGTGGCGGGACGTGGATGTTACTCAATTTCTTAATTTACGCTACCCGAAACGTGTTGATGGAGGCGCAACTGGAAACCGTGTAACTGTATAAAGAGTGAGGGGCAGGGAGAACATTGAGTAGGAGTGGCGAGGGCGACGGCGAGACTTGACTGTCGCAATGGCTGTTCGGCTGGTTGGCTGACAGCGCCACAGCTCCTTGGGGTAATGGCCCAGGCAACCGGCCAGGCATTAAAACGGCCCGTGCGTCCCATTTCAATTAGTGTGCATTACAAATGAAGTTTGGGAATAGCACGAGAGTCGAGGCCGTCCTGCCAAAGGCTAAGGTGAGCGGCGACACAAACACACACACACACACGCAAAACGTGCCAGTCTGGCAACGCTGCTTGCGCTGCAATTTAAAGCCAACTGGCAGCACGTGCGACCACCACTCGATACGTTACCTTTTTTCGATCTGCCCCGTTCTCTCTCTCTCTCTCGCTCTCTCTCTCTTTCGCTCTCTATCTCGTTAGCTGGTTTTATGCCACATTCAATGACAGTTCGAATTCAATTTCCAGCTCGCCTCACGCACTGACCTTGATGTGTGGCTGTTTGATGAGTGGGGGCTCCTATAGCCTTGCCACGCCTACCAAATGCAACCGCTGTCGCCGCCTGGCTTTAAGAGCGTCCTTGCCGCTTCACTGCACGCGCTCAGCTCGCAGCTATCTCGTTTATTTTATTTGCTGACTGCACTCGCCGAAAGTTCTCTAGTGCGCAAACAGACTCCGCTCTAAGGACACTGGCCGAAAGTGTTTGACTGTGAGTCGCATTGCGATCTTAGCCTGGCGAACTTTCGCCTATGCCTTTTGCATTTTGATGTAGGATGTGCGAATCAGTTGATCCAAAAGGTCAACAGAAGCTGAGATAAAGGATTAGAATATAATTTTCTATCAGCCTTTCATTTGCTTAGTTTGTAGCTGAAAGTGGTAGAGCTCGGGATTTTTCGATACTCCAAGCTGGATACATTTGGGAAAGTGTTCATTGAGAGAGACAGGGATAAGAAATACATATTTCAGTTTATTTTTTGAAGTTAACCCAGACTTGATTATGAACGTCTTCACATTATCAAAGTCTTTTGCACTTCCATACGATTTCAATATGCTTTAGCCCAGTTTTAAGCTTGTCTGTATAGGGGAACATGTTTTCGTGCAGTGTAGCTCGCATACACCTGATATTTGCGCACGTTGCATCCCACGCTGAGCTGTCGACAACAGTTTTCAAAGCCATTAAACATGACACGCACAGCACAGCACACCACGCCCACTCTGATGCCAGGATGCCATAACTAAACCCATTCTCTGTTCCGTTCCATGTTGCAGATCTGCTCATCGAGATGCTGGGCGTATTGGCCAGCTATAGCATAACGGTCAAGGAGCTGAAGCTGCTCTTTGGCACGATGAAGGCCAACAATGGCAAATGGCCGCGTCACTCGGCCAAATTGTTGAATGTGCTGCGACAAATGCCGCACCGCAACGGACCCGATGTGTTCTTCAGCTTTCCCGGCCGCAAGGGATCGGTAAGTCCATATCTAATAATAATAAACAACAGCAATAATCGATTCTCGTTTTATTTGTGTACCCTGTGCTCATTGAGAGCGAACTATGTGTGGGTATATTGACTAGGGGTGGCCTACGTAACAGGCAGATTGCCTCTACACATTTTATATTGTCGGAATGTGATTACCATGAAAACTTTGGGATGATCAAAGTCCAGTATATATTTATCCATATATATCTTGTGTAGGACATATGTAGCTCTACTGGCCTGCCTATCTCTTTCATTATAAGTTGTAATCCAGCTACTTTTAATCTGTTTTTGTCAAATCGATAAATATCGATTATCAGTTAAACCTGATAAATAAAATCTTGGAGTAGAATTTATATTAGCTTGGAGCAATGTTCATTTTTAGCATTATTCATTGGTCATTTATTTGGCAATATTTTCTTATTGCTTAAATCGATAAAAATGGATTCCGAGTCATTGGCATAGAAGCCCAACTAAGAAATAATTAAGAAATTATATCACTCAAACTCAACTTTTAAAATGTCTTATAGCATATATATTCAAAATTATTAAATCGATAAATATCGGCAGAATGTATCTATCGATTTATTAATATTTTTTTTCGAAAGTCAACTATATTTAATATATATGCTATGACATATAAAAGATCTGCTTTTTCATGCATATAGAGTATCTACCAGTTGGGCATACCCACCCTAGGTGGATTTACTCCCGCTTGCTGCTGGCTTCTGGCCGAATTGCAAGCTGGCTTTAAGTGCTGAGACATTCCGGCCGCCTCATCTATAGCTCCAATGGCTAGCAAGCACTTGGAGCACTTCAGCTCCAACTACGCCCTGTGGCATTTCTATAGCTGGAGGTTTAGGAGGTTCGACTAGATAGAGTGAGTGGGGTGGGGTGGGGTGGGGTGGGGCTCGGGCTGGGCTTTTATTTTATTGCGTCGCACTTAAATCGAATTCGTAATGTGAGCTGTCCATGTGGCATGTGCCAACTCTGCTGTCTCAGCTGACACACCCCCACCCCTGGCACTCAGACACACACACACACACACACATACACACTCAGACACACTCGCTCGCACCGTGGGCGACTTCTATTGCTATCTGTCTATAGGATAAGCACATAAAAAGTTCCATAAAGCGAATTGGAAGTCAAATGCGATACGAAACGATGCGAAATGAAATGAAATGAAATGAAACAAAACGAGAGACTCGCAGAGCAATTGTCACAAAATGTTCAATAAACAGGCAGGACATGTTACCCCCCCAGATCCCCAATCGCACCCGACTCCCAAGCACTAAAACGCTCAGCTCAATGGACATGTGCTGCGCCTCCTGCTCGCTTCTTCTCCTGCTTTTATCTCCCCTCTATTTTCTATTTTCTATTTTCTCTTTCTTTTTTTTTTTTTAATTTTCGCTTAGCGCACTTTTAGACTTTAATGTGGGTTGATGGCTGTGCCTCTAGGTCCCGGCGTTGCACTAATGAGACGCCCCCAGCCAGAGGGTCAGCATGACAGCAGAAGGAGATGGCACGAGATAGACAACGAGTGAGGGGGAGAGGGAGCGAGGCTGTTGGGGACAGTTGGCAGACAAAAGGCAACAATGTTAAATCATGTGGCATGCCACATGCCACACAGCATTGTTGCACTTTGTTGCACAATCGAGTGAGGCCTCAAGACAATATCCGTGCCACACGAAGCTCAGTCCGTCTGCGCATACAAATGAATGCGAACTACGAAAACGAATACAAAAGCGTATAAATGTTAAATGAATATCATAAAACGAACACGACACACTCTGTCGCCCTCTCTCTCGCTCCCGCTTCCTCTCTCACTCGGCAAGTGAATGTTATGAATGCAAATACAGCTGGACGCTTAACAAGTATTCATACATTCAATACAGCTCGATTTTTGTGGATAAACTTGAGGCTTTTGAACGAACTTTAATATGGGCAAATGAAAAGCCTTCTTCTTTTTTCCCTCTCCTCGAAAAACAAGGATATTCATGAGTCCCTAAACAAATATTCTGAATAAAATGCATGTGTAAAAGAACAGCAGGAGGAATCGTTATTGTGAATGGAATCCTTCATTTACTCAATAGATTCTTTATTAAACGGTTTTGATTTCGAAATTTATCAGACAGATTCATGAAATCAAAGAAATTTCCACAGCTCTTAATAATTGGAACTAAAAGTAAAGTTATACTCTCTGCCTTCCAAGTCCACTCACAAATTGGAATATATCGAAATACATTTAGTACTTCGATATATTTTGATTCGCGAGTGGACTTGTCCGAGATTCACTGGCATGATTTATCTTCAAGAGACCATTGCGTTATCCAAGTGTAAAGTTGTTTCAAAGAGAATTCCTGGTCTGTACTTAAAAGAGCCTTATGTTCCATGGAACCCCACGATAATGGAGATGCTATGGAAGAGTTATGTTTAGATTAGGTGAGAGTTTTAAATAAAAGGTATTGCTCCTCAGAGTATCAGTAAGTTTATCAAAATTGTTGAGTCTAGTTATTAGAGGAATCGGAAACTCACAGGAATCGGAAACCCATTCGAAAACTGGATAAGCTATACGCTAAACTGGATAAGCTATAGCTATATATATAGCATAAATATATATTGTTATCTCTTCCTCTTACTGCTTATTCGAGCTTCACTCACATCTCTCATCTCACTCTCACCCTCTCCCCCTCTCTTTCGCTCTCAACAGTTTGCAATTAAGTTGGCTTAATTCGCATTTGCGAATTACCCGAAATTTGCCAAAATGCAAAATGCAACAAAAATGTCGAGATAATCAAACGGATGCGAATTTGCTGTTGGTTCAGGTGTTATGAATGGGCAGACAGGAGAGTTAACATTTAGATAGCTGTCCTCTTTCCTTTTTTTTCTCTTCTTTTCATGTGAGAGGTCATTTAAACATGATAAGAACAGATATTGCGAGCATTCGAAATGGGCAAATAAATTTATGAAGCTAAACACGCAGCTAAGCGTGCGAATGAGTGTGTGCGAGTGTGTGTGTGCGAGTGTGTGTGTGTGTGTATGCTCTATCCATGTGTTTCTGCTCGGCCGTAAAGCCACAAAATTCATGATAAATCAAAATGTGCTCATTTCCTTTTAATTTTGGCTTCATTTCTGCTGTCTGGGTTTTATGCTTTGCCTTTGCGGTTGACTTTATTGGTATGTAAGTGTATATGTGTGTGTGTGTATGTATAAAGTAACAATTGAAGGTAGCTTAAAACGAACAGCAGCAGCATCCGCAGTTGTCTCTGACTGAGCATTTCTCAGAATGGCAATTTTCAGAACAAAACATAAATCAAATCGATTCATGCATGGGAAATCGAGGCAAGCGAGAAAGCCAATACACCCGCTGCAGGGTACAGCTGGCAGGGTATCAAATATGCAGAAATTTGATTTATGCTCAGTTTCGGCCTGGGGTCTGTTCGTTTGGTTCATTTGGTTCAGTTGGTTCAGTTGGTTCATTTGGCTCTCAGTGCTGCGAGGCTTTACGCTTGACTTTGTGACTTTTGTGACTTGCAACCAAGTGTTGCATGCCACAAAAAGGAGCTTTGGCTAGAGAGGAACTTGTGTGGCTCACTTAAACTGACCAACTGCTAATTGAGATTTAACAGGCGTACTCCCTCTCTCTCTCCCTCTCTTCTGTCTTGGTGTGCGGCTAATTGTGGCACATTTGACTAAAGTCTCTGCTTGTTCTTCTTCATCCACAGGCAATGGTGCTGCCGCCGCTGGCCAAGTGGCCATACGAGAATGGATTCACCTTCACCACCTGGTTTCGATTGGATCCCATCAACTCGGTGAACATTGAGCGCGAGAAGCCCTACCTCTATTGGTGAGTAACTGATACAGCCTGCGCTTGCCACTAATTGTGGCACGCACTAATTGTGCTCATATATATTTCACGCGTGCTAATATCTCTCTCTCTCTCTCTCTCTCTCTCTCTCTCTCTCGCTTCATCTTAGCTTCAAGACATCGAAGGGCGTTGGCTATACGGCCCACTTTGTGGGCAACTGCCTGGTCCTCACATCGATGAAGGTCAAGGGCAAGGGCTTTCAGCATTGTGTCAAATATGAATTCCAGCCACGCAAGGTAAGTGCCGCTGCTCATCCGGTTTGTCCCCCATCTTCAGCAGCTAATCGTTACACCTGTGAATTACGACCATTAGCTACCGACACAGCACAGCACACACACACACACACACACACACATGCTCGTCTGGCTGCCCAGTTTCAATTTATGGGCGTGATTTTGGGTCTGCCAAAGTTTAATTAACAGCACATCGAATGGCCAACAACAGGGCCTAATTACCTGCCCGAAGCAATTGAAATTTGTTTTGCGACCCGAATTAACTGCACAAACTACCAAAGCTGGCAGCGGCACATAAAGAGCCCAGTTTATACGACATGCCGTCGCCTCCGACAGGAGCCGAAACTTGCGTTAAGCGAAAATTAATTTAGAGTTTCGGCCTGCCAGGATTAGAGATACCTGAAATCTAATTTTGGCTCAGTGTGTGAGACCCAAGCAAGTTGTGCTCTAATTGCAGCAGGACTTGATACGCACATATATGTGGATATAAGAAACTTTTAATTCCTCGAGCTCTGCTAGAGCAGTGAAAAGCTCGTTAGATATAGATATAGATATAGATATAGATATAGATAGATATATACAGATATATGGATGCAGATAGATGTAGATAGACATATAGAGAGCCCATATACTCTTAACTCCTCTCGTATGAGCATCACATAGAGGGGCTTAGTATGAGATCTTAGCGTGCTGCAAGTAATTTATCAAAGCTGGAGCTGATATTTGCGTATCGATAATTATATATATGTAGAGATAGACAGACATGCATATAGATATACATAAAGATATATATACAGCTGTATGGATGCATGTGTATACATATATAGATCGTCTCTAGATGTAACAGATTGAAGAGTTCTATGGGTGCGATAGATATAGATGGATAGAATAGATATACATATAGATATACTTATAGAAATACATATAGATATATGTATCTACAGATATATGGATATCATTTAGAAACATAGAGAGCTAGTAAGGAGAAAATAATTCAAAACCTATATACTCCTTTTACTTCTTGAATGAGCATAGCTTAGAGCGGGTTGGTATGAGAGCTTCGTGTGCTGCTTGTTCTCTATCAAAAGTTAGAGTTGATGTATGTATTAGACATATAAATAGGATAGTTTTTGGGGCTCGATAGATATATACTGATGAATATTTGAGCAATATATATGTACAGTCAAGTCCCGATAATTCGTACCTAGCTAAATCGAAAATGGCGATAAATCGAAAAAAATTCGATTCCCTTGAAAGAAATTCGCTCTGAATAATTCTCGATACTTTGAATTTCTGTGTAAATTGAAAAAGAAGTGACCCCCCTGCCATTTCGAATTATCGTAACTCTACTGTATATGAATATATACATGAGCAGGATTAAGCTGAATATATATTGTTATTAATTTGGATCTCGATATTGAATCACTTAGTCTCCACATATTTTACTGTCTACGGTGTATATTATATAAACATAGATTGATATATGTATAGACAGTTCGTAGAAAAGGCGTACATTAAAAAAAGCCAACGAGCAAGGAGTAGAGTGTGAACACTTCTTTCAGATCCCCAAGTTTGAGTGGATAGAAAACCAACTCTATATGGCATATTGTTAAGTAAACATTTTCTTTAACTATTGCTATCTCTCTCTCTCGCTCTCGCTCTCTCAGTGGTATATGATTGCCATTGTGTACATATACAACCGTTGGACAAAAAGCGAAATCAAGTGCCTCGTAAATGGACAACTGGCGTCTTCAACTGAAATGGCCTGGTTTGTTTCCACAAACGATGTAAGTAGAGGCAAGGAAGGTGAACAACAATAGCCAAAACTCACTCTCTCTCTCTCTAACTCTCTCTCTGTCTGTATGTAGCCCTTTGACAAGTGTTATATTGGCGCCACGCCCGAGCTGGACGAGGAGCGCGTCTTCTGCGGCCAAATGTCGGCGATTTATCTGTTCAGCGAGGCGCTGACCACACAGCAGATCTGTGCCATGCACCGCCTGGGGCCGGGCTATAAGGTAAGTGGCCGCCGCTGGGCTCAAGCGTAGCACTGTACACCACCGTAACCACTGTGGCTGCACCGCCAACTGAACCACAGCACTGCAGCAACAGCAGCACCTTTGTCCTCTTTATTGTGAGAAAATTCTACGACAACAATAATTACATGTATTTTTTTCCAATTCTTTTTTCTTTTTCTTTTGTATTTTACTTGTCCCCGCTCTCTCTCTCTCTCTCTCTCTCTTTCTCTTTCTCTCTTGTTCTCGTGCCGCACCAATTTTGTGTCCGTCATCCACACACACACACACGTCAACACCAACACACACACACACAGTCGCAATTCCGCTTCGATAACGAGTGCTATCTGAATCTTCCGGACAATCACAAGCGGGTGAGTCACTTTCAACTAACAAGCAGTTTGGGTGGTGCGCTGCTGGTGGGCGGCGATGCTGCCGCAGCGAGCAGCAGTGGCAGCAGCAACAGCAACAATAACAACAGCAGCAGCGGCAGCAACAACAGCGCCCAGCAATTGCAGCAACAGCAGCAGCAACTGTTGCAGCTGCAATTCCAAACGCTCGCCGCCGAGCAGGAGGCGAGCGCCATCGATTGGTCCGACGAGCGGCTCGACCTGAGCGCGGCCTTTGTCAAGATACGAGCGGTGCTCACCGCACGCAATGCAGTTGCCTTGGCATCGCTAACGGGTGCAGGTGCTGCTGCAGGTGCAGCAGCAGCAGCAACAACAACAACAGCAACGGCAACGGCAGCTGTTGCCGCCGCAGCAGCTGCAGCGGCAAACGCCCCTGGCGCGCCCAACGATGGCAGCAGCAGCAACACCGAACAGCAGCAACAACAATCGAACAGCAACAACAGCAACAACAACAACAACAGTAGCAACAATCACAGTGCGGATGATCCGCTTGGCCATTTGCCCACTGGAAATGCTTCTTTTGGTATTTATGATTTTTATGTGTGCGATTGGCTCTCGATTTTCGATTCTTATGTTTTATCGTTTGTCGGTTTTCGTTTCCGTTTCTGTTTCCGTATCCGCTTACGTTTATCGTTTCACCCTTGACCTGGGCGGGGCAGACCAGCTGCGTCGCATGTCCAGCTTGACCAGCCTGAGCTCCATGGGCGTGGCCGGCGCCGCTGCCATCGCCGGCGACACTGAGGAGATCAACCAGCTCAAAGCTGTAAGCAAATATTTTATTTCTTTTCAATTGTCAGCAAGTTTTATTTACATTATTTTACTTTGAAATGCATTTCTCATTTAAGTTTAGCTATACCAATACATTTGTAAATTTTTAATTTAATTTTTTATATTTGTTACATTTCTTTGAAATTTTTATTTTTAATTATTATTTTTTTAAATAATTTCTAATGCATATATTTACATTTTATAGTATGTGAAGTATTCATTTCAAAACCATTTATATTTAAATATTATTTTTATTTATTTATGAAAAATTAATTTTATAAAATAATAATATATATTTATATTTTTATATAGATTTAATTTTAGATTATTGTCAGTCTTTAATTATTTTCAATATTACTTATTATTATTTAATTTTATTTCATTTCTATTGTTAATTATATATTCATTTATATTTTATTTTTATTTATTATTATTTTTTTTTTTACCACTTTTACTTATTTTAAAATTTTTATTAATTGTCTCACATCTTTTTATATACATATATATTTTTTGTAATTAATTAACTTCCCCTATCATTGAATCATTGAATACTTGTTTATTTTCGTTTTCTGTTTATTTTCATTAACTCATAATTATTTTCATGTTTTTTCGGGCTTTTTTTTTTAATTTTCGTGTTAAATTGAATCACATGATGATGGCAGATAGCTTAGCCAAATGCTTGTGCCTCTACAAACCAACTCAAGCGCACCCGTGCACCCACTGGCCCCATCGTCGTCGCCCCCAGCGACGCCTCTGGCTGCGCTGGGCTAAGCCGGGCTGGGGTTGGGTTGGGCGTTACGCCAATTAAAAAGTTTGCAGCGTCGCCAGCGCTGAACGTTGCCAAATCCGCAAGCCAATCGCATCAAATCGAATCAAATCGCATCGAATCGTTTTGAATACAAGCCGATGCCGGCCCCCAGCCGCCCTCACAATCTCTGCAAACGGCCTCAAGCGCCCGCAACCCGCAGCCCGCAGCCCGCAGCCCCCACACACAAATCGCACACTCGGCAGCTCTTGGACTAAAAACTAAACTTCAAAGCCAATCAAAATGTTCCCATTCATTGAAGCGCAGCTTGCGCAGCTCTTCTATTGAATTCTCAACTGTGGCAAGCAAACAGCCCCAGCACCCAGCACCCAGCCCCAGCCCCAACCCCAATACCAATCCCAGCTCAAGTCCTAAAAGGCCTGCCCTAGCCCCGAAGCGAATCGTAATTATGAAAATGTTTGTAATTTTGTGTAGAATTTTAAAGTGCGCCGCCGCCTTTAAGGGCGGTTCCCATAGTGAACGAGCTGAGCGCGTTGGGCGTGGCGGGTGTGGTGGGCGTGGTGGGCGTGGACCGTGGCGCTGGAGTTGCGTTGGCAACAATGCGCGGCGCAGGGCTTTCAAATAAATGTTGCATACTTCGCAGCGCACCTGCCACGAGAGCAAAGACAAAGCGAACGAGGAATGCGAACGGCAACTGCAACGGCAACGGCAATGGCAACGGCAACGGCAACTGCAAATGTGGAAGCATTTCTTCTAGTCGTACTTCTTGCTCTGGTTTTTGTTCCTATTTCGTTTTTGTTAATCTTTTTGTTGTTGTTTTCCATTATAATATGAAGACCCCTCACCCCAGCCCGCCTCGGCGCCGCGTTGCCAGCTCGCAGCATTTGTTTGGAATCTATGGAACGGTAGAAGCTATTCCTTGACTCCGTCTTGGCTCCTGCTGCATTTCCTCGCGATTTCTTTGCCCGATTCCATTCAGTTGACTTGGCTCGCACTTTCACTACTATTACGATTATGATTATGATTATGATTATGATTATTATTATTTATTATGGCTATGGCTATGGCTATGGCATAGCGCGAGCTTGCCTCTATGAAGTGCATTTCTCTTGAAAGCTATTCCATGTTGCTGTTGTTTCAGCCGGGGCATTCGTAGACCCAACTACAAGTAGCAAACAGCGAAAACTACCCAAATGGGTCAAGTTGTTAAGAAAGATTCTGCGCTAAATGGGTTACCAGCTGGGGCGAAGGAAATGTTAGGCTGCAGAAGAAAAAGAATTAGACTCGAATGATGCGTGAGGACGGCAGGATCAGAGTTAGACTCATGGGAATAGCCTAAATGGGCACTAGGAATAGGTTAGTCCAACCTCTTTGGGCATCTCTGAGCTCGATTTGGAAACTAATTCGGTTTCAGTCCAAAGTTTTATCTCCCATCTTGACCGCTTTCCTTTTTTATGAGTAGCTAAACAGTTAGATAAGCTAACATTAGGGAAAGAAGGGGATCTGTAAGACTTATGGCATCATTAATACGTGGAAGTTGTTTAGGTCAAGACACGATCGAGCAGGTCTTGAGGGGTTAAGTTAATCTCTTTTATTTCTTTTCGTTCACCTTCTGGGCTTAGGTTTTTTTTCTTTCTTCTAGAATACCGAAATTCCAACTTTGTTTTTATTTTCGTAGTATTAGCTACATTTAAGCAAAGATAACATTTTTTTTTTTTTTAATTTATCTTCTTCTGCATAAAAGTCCCGAGAATATTTTCATAGTTTATTTTGCAGCAACTACTTTGAGTTCCCATCAATTGAAGCGAAATTCTTTAAATGTTTTTTAGGAATTCACATTTTTTTATTACTGGATTTTCCAATCGAGCTTTAAGCTTGCTCAAAATAGTCTTCAGCTGAAACAAATTATCTAAGCTATTGGAAAGGAATTAGAGGCCTCGCATCAGCATTGCATCTATAAAAATAATTTATTTAATAATTTCTTTAATTTTATATTTTTAATTTTTGCTTTCATAAATTATTATCGTTTATTTAGATTATTATCATTATCATTATTTGCCGTATCATTATTTCTATAGTTTATAAAAGGCACCAACCGTAGCCACAGCTACAGCTAAGGCCAGCCTCGTGAAACTCTGCGATTTTCATTCACAGCTATTTTTCTCCAACATATTTTTCCGGCAATTTGAGCTGAAACAATTCAATTTGAACCACATAAATTGCACTTCGAGCGAGCGAGCCAGCGCTTGGCTCAGCATTAATTTTATAAACCAAAAACTTTTCAATATATAAATAAAAAAATATATATACATATATGTAGAGGATATTTTGTATGGCATTTCTTGCTTACATTTTTCATAGTTTTCTTTGCTTTTTCATTCTCTTGTTCGCTCATTTTTGTTTCTTTTGTATGTCAACGCAAAGAAGTATTTTTAGCAGCAAATTATGCAGCCAGCGAATTCACACGCACGGCTTACACACCCACACACACCCACACACATGTACCTGTTTGCTTATATAGGTATATTTAAAACATTCACACACACACACACACGCTACAGCAGCCGCTGCAAGAATATTACGCATACGCCTCATATGACGGCGCCAGCTAAACAACAAAAAAAGTTGCACTAAAAACCAGCGAAAATAAATTTGAAAAAAGTAATATATATATTTATATATAAGAAAAAAGTGTATAAAATAACAACAACAACAACAAAAAGAACAGTAAGAGCCAAATGCCAACGCAGACCAGCCACGGCTAATGTGTAACAAGAGCAATATTTTAGTGTGTGTTTCGTCTGCTATATACACACATACATGCACACCTCTGTGTATGTGTGTGTGTCTATAGATATTTTGTACATTATGTGTAAGCTATAGTATATAAGAGTACTTTATATTACTTGTATATATACCTACTATATATATATGTATATATATATATAGATATATAGAACTATTTGTGCTGCTCGCTCCTCGCTTCAAGCAAAGGCCAAAAGCAAAAGTAAATTGTCAGCATGACCGGAAATAATTTGCCGGGCTCAGAGCCTCGAAGGAGCCGAGCTCTACGAATGACTTGTTGAAAGCAGTGCCTAACTAATGCCAACAATCTACTCTCTCTCTCTCTCTCTCTCTCTCTCTCTCTGTCTATCTCTTTCCCACTGCAGGTGCTGTACGATGGCAAACTATCGAATGCCATTGTCTTCATGTACAATCCGGTGGCAACCGATGGTCAACTTTGTTTGCAGTCTTCCCCCAAAGGAAATGTTTCATATTTTGTACACACACCGCACGCGCTGATGCTGCAGGTAAGTAAACACTCACACACACACACACACACACACAGACACAGAGAGAGTCACACTCTCTATATATGCTCTGGCCATGCCACACAATCCCCTTGAGCTGGGCCTGTGTAAACGGCAGGAATATACGAGTAAGTCCCCCAACTTATTTCGTATACGTAAATGTACATAGCCGTAGCTAGTTCACTTCGCCTTAGTTCATTCCATTCCAAAGCTCGAAGACACACTGCTGCATACCAAGGCCAAAGACTAACACACACACACACACACACACGGAACACACTCTTACATACACTTAGAGCAGGCACCACATAAATTTCAGGCAGCATTTTACGACTCAAGCGCATGCTTTGGCATTTCTTATTAGGTACAATCTTTGTCCGCCTCCCTCTGTAGGTTTCCATTCCGCTCCGCTCCACTCCGTTCCGTTCGAGCCTTATCATGCTTAACAGCTGGCTGGCACTGCTGCGGCCACCCCACTGTAGTCCGTTGTGCTTGTAGCTGGCAACAAAATTATTCAATAAATTTTGTAGTAATTTCTTGTACAAACAACACAAATCATAAAAGACCAACCACAACAACGACAACGCGACGAAAATGCCATCGAAATGACCCCAAGACATGCCCATAGCGAGCCCATGCCCCGCCACAGCAGCCGGAGAATCCTCAGAGGTCGCACAGTGGTGCTGGGGCGCACAAAAACCAATTTAATCGATAAACACTGAAAGAAACACAAATTTATGCCCCGAACTTTACGCAAATTGCCAGCTGAAAAATGGT
This sequence comes from Drosophila arizonae, assembly GCF_054131065.1. NCBI lineage: Eukaryota > Metazoa > Arthropoda > Insecta > Diptera > Drosophilidae > Drosophila > Drosophila arizonae. The sequence goes on along the minus strand of NC_142927.1, from coordinate 12,867,074 downwards.
TTATCAATAGACAATCCAATTTCCGTCCAAGCAATCGCCATAAGATTAGTCGTTTCAGTGGGAAATCGAACGACCAAACCCACTTCAGCGGAATATCTATAATATCTGGAGGCTCGTCTAGAGTCGCTGATGTGGCAGAGCTCGAGCATTGAGAATATCTCTTGAATCATATCATTGATTTTCATTTCGTTTTGGTTTCATTTCAAACAGGACGTCAAGGCGGTCGTCACGCATTCCATCCACTGCACACTCAACTCGATTGGCGGCATTCAGGTGCTGTTTCCGCTCTTCTCTCAGCTGGACATGGCGCACGAGGGCATAAGCGATATCAAGCGAGATCCGACGCTCTGGTAGGTTATGTTCTTGCTCTTTAAATGATTTCAGTGTAAATGCAGTGGTTTTGATAACAACTATATTTCATTCTCATTCGGTTTACTAACTTCTGTTTCGTTTTAGTCTCATTCGTTTCACGTATTGATTTATTACCTCATTCTCACTCGTTTCATACTTTCCATTCAAGTCTATTTGATTTTATTTTGTCATTACTTTAAATTGCAATATGAAATGCGTTTCATTCTCATTCGTTCCACTCTGTTTCTGCAATATGTATTTCTTACTTAAGTTTCATGGTCCTTAGCACCATTGCCCGTAAATCAATACACGTTAAGAATACTTAGCGTTCTAATTCCATTAGTTCCTTTAAAATATACGTATAGTTAACATTTTCTTTGTAATGTTTTTTTTTTTTTTTGTTCTACTAGCAATATACGCTCTGTAATGCTTACTGTTTCAATTCCACTCGTTTCTGTTCCATTCCCACGCGTTCCAAACCATCATGCAATCAATTTTAATTTAATTTTACTCTCTCGCTTCACAGCTCAAAGCTTTTGGGCTTCATCTGCGAACTGGTGGAGACATCGCAGACTGTGCAACAGCACATGATACAGAATCGAGGCTTCCTCGTGATATCCTTTATGCTGCAGCGATCGTCGCGCGAACATCTGACACTGGAGGTACTGGGCTCGTTTCTCAACCTGACCAAGTACCTGGTCACGTGCCTGTCGGCCAACAGCGATCTGCTGCTCAAGCAGGTGAGTGGGCGCAAGGCCCAAAACGAATTCGTTTGCCTCTACGACTCTACTAGATATACAAAATATGCCGCTCTATGTTAACAATGAAAGTAAAACCAAACACGATGATGCATACAAATACATTCAGTGTACGATGCATTATCGGCAAATGAAATGCGCGCTTTAGCATCGATAGGCATTTAACAATGATTAATCGATACCCGATATTCATCGATAGCATGCGATTGAACCTTGAGGGCCGCTGTGACTTGGCAAGCATGCTTATTAATTGTTACTATTCTGTATTTACGTTTTAGCTATGTCTCTATCGTTTAGTATTTATGTATATGTATTATATGTATATGTATATATACATATGTATATATGTCTGTTCCTAAGTTCGATTTAAGTTGACGCGCTATGACGACTGCATGACAAATGCCTCGCGCTGTAAGTTTTTTACGTTCGATCAGTTTCGATAAGTTTTCAGTTACAGCTCGATCAGATTTGCAATTATTATTATGAAGCTATCAACGTCCCACTTTCATGTTTCGCATTCATGGAGAAGAAGCAGAAGAAGTGAAACGAATGCTCTTGAGTGTGTCTGTGTGGCATGTTGAACGCCTTGACAAACAAATTTCAAATGATATGCGAAACCCACTCGCGACTCATCTGCTCTCTCATTCACTCTGTCTCACTATCTCTCTCTCTCTCTCTCTCTCTCTCTCTCTCTTTCTCTCTATTTATCTCTCTCTCTCTTTCTCTCTCTGTTTTCTTTTACTTTGTCTGGCCTATCGCACTGCGTGTGTGTGTATGCGTGTCTTGCCTTTCTGTTGCTCTTGTGTTCTTTATTTTGGTGTTGATGTTGGCGCCTGCTGCTTCTGCTGTTACGGCTGCTCCGGCTGCTCTGGCTGCTCTGGCTGCTCCGGCGCACAGTTGAACACGGGCCTGCGTAATCCTTTCAAAAAAGTAAACACAAAACGTAGCATATCAAATACAACACAATTTTGCAGCATTAAGTTCTTGTTTTCGTTACCCGCTACCCATTATCCGCCACCCTCTAACCTCTACCCGCCACCCGCTACCCGCTACCCGCTATTCGTTACTTGTAGCTGCTTTGGTCACACTCCCGCAGCTCCCGCGCTTCTAGCACTAATCCCCAGCCATATATCCGCTACATATGTATATGTATATGTGTGTGTGTGTATATATGTACATTTACTTATATATCCAACATGTATCCAGCTCGTGCTTATCCTTTTTTATTAACGCTTCGCCTCTTTATTTGCCTAGCACAACATAAACCCAGAAATGGCATAGCAACTGCCTTGAAAACTACTCGAATGTGTTTCCCTTTTCGCTAGTCCGTTTCTTGGCTAAGCTCGTAATTCACATGATGGTGAATCGGAAATAGGATTTCGTTTAGATGCGAGAGAAAACTAACGAAAATACGCTAAATACTTTAATGAAATACCGAAACTCAGCTAATCTTATAGTGATTCGTATATTCGTATAGGCCTCAAGTTTAGACTCCAAATGCTGAAAGGAAAACAAAAATGAGCAATTAAAGTTGGCTTATGTCTAAAATGATAAGTGAGATGGTCTGAACTAGGATTAGGAATAACGCTTTAACTCCGTAAGAGACGGCAGACCCAGAACAAAGAACAAAAAATATATCTCAATAATTTAAAGCGTAGATGGTAAAGGATAGTCAAATTGTTAGGGATAGCTTTAAGGCATAAATGATAGAGAATTCGTTAAGGATAGCTTTAAATGAACTTTAAGAGGAATATATGAGCCACAGCTACCAATCCAATCTCCTACCCCAACGACTTCGGCTTAGTCGAAGCTGTTCTATACACATTTTTCCTTCTTTATTTTGTTTCACTGTTGCATGCTTTTTGTATAGCACTGTACACGCGCCTAATTCGCTTACCTTTTGCTTTCAATTGGCCAGCAATTAGACATTTTGTTCGCTTTTGTTGCGCTGCTTATGCACCAAATGTTTGTCATGTCTGCACCTGTTAATCGAAGAGCTAATGCTTTTTGATAGTCCAGCCAAGATTAATCGAAATTTAAATGTGCTTTATACCCAGCTGATTCGCCCAACTATATAGAGCTCAAAAGTACAAAAAGAATACAGAAATTGAAGAAGCTTTTGACATAAATGTATTTACGACTAAAACTAAATTCTTCTACTTTGTCTGCTCTCTCACAATATTTATATATCTCTCTCTCTCTCTATTTCTCTCCCACTCTAACTTGTTATACGTTCCTGTTCTATATTTTTATCACACACTCTCTCTCTCTCCCTTTTCTATCTATTTATCTGTTTCTTTCTCCCGCACACGAATTTTTTACTCACGTACACAACCCGCGCCCGCTCTCTCCCCCCGCTCATCGAATAAACTCGCTCATTTTACTTATGCTTCGTATTGTTTTAATGCTGTTCCTCGCGACAATCCGAATCAATCAATCAATCGATCAAAATTGTTGCATCTGAAACGCTTCTTATCAATCAACACACAAATAAACAACAACAACAACAACTACTACTACTACTACTACTACAACTACAACTATAACAATAATAACAACAACAACTGAACTTTAAACCAATATCAAATCTCTACAACAGTTCTACCAGGTGAAGCTCAATTCTCAAATTTCTTTTACTGAACTATCGTATTGTATACACTATATAAATGTTCCTTTTCGTTACGTTCCGTTTCATTCCGTTTTGTTCCGTAACTGTATGCGCGCGTGTATGTGTGTGTATGTGTGCGTTTGTTTCGTTTATGTTTCCCGGCGTTCTTTTATACTAAATTGTTCAATTTCAAACCTTGTACAGTTGACTCAATGGATGTTTCATTTCAAAATGTTCCACTTTATTGTAAGATATACATATATGTAAATAATTATTGTCGGTAGCTCTTCGAGCATTTTAGGTAAATGCCATTTGGCGTATATCAAAGTATATATGTAGTTGCTTTAGACATGCTGTTTCATTTCACATTGTTCCACTTCAATGTAATCTTATCAATAGATATCATTGTTGGATATATATATTTCTTACAGGTGACATAGTTGGTATTTATAATTTAGTTGGACTTACTCATTCTTAATGTTCCATTCCATATCGTTCCATTTTATTGTAGTATCATTTAGACTCATTGATTGATTGTCTTATACTTTTAATACTTTTGATTCATATAGTTGACAGACTCATTCTGGATGTTTCATTCCACATCGTTCCATATTACATTGACATACATCATTCGTATAGCTCTAATATTTTATATTCATAATCTAGTTTACAGACTCAATATTGATGTTTCATTCCATATCGTTCCACAGTCGCTCAGCACTCGCTTAAAGTTACTGCTGCCAGAGCAGTTGCTATGTTTTTCATTCCACATTGTTTACCCATTAGTCTTAACTCTCGCAAATGCGTTTTATGTGTTCGCCGCATTCGTATTCAATTTCATGTTCCATTCATGTTTTCTCACGTTGGTTGTTTTATAATTTGTTTAATTGGCGGTTGACTTAACACCTTTGTTCAACTTAAGCTCATTTGTGCAACGCGCAACGCAACTCATCAGCATACATATATACATATATATATACATATATAAATGTGTGTGTGTTTGCATTTGTGTATATACAATATATTCGGTTAAAATCTGCATAAATTCGCCAGGCGCAACTAAAGTTTCCTTTTTCGGCATTTCCACTTCTCGCTCTCTTTGCCACGGAATGTTTTTTGCATATTGCTGAATCTGTTGTTTTGGGGCTTTTGCCAGCTCTCGGCTCAGCTCTCGCCCTCGTGCTCAGCTTCCTTATTATTTCACACTCGTGCACAGTTTTTAATTGGGAAACTTCTGTCGGTAGTCGGCTGCCTCCTTTTGGGGGCGGGCCAGCGCCGGGCGTGAGCTACGTGAGCGGAGCCACACTGGGTGTTGCATTGTTATGCTTGCTGTGCAGCCATTGGCATTGGCAACGGGCGAAGCCAGCGACGCGACGCGACACAAGGCGAGGCGAGGCGAGGCGACGGGAGCAGCGGAGCCACACCAAAAAGTTTGAACACTTCATGGAGAGTGGTCCGAATTGAATTGAAGTGCTGCTGGCCCTCATAAGCCAAGTCATGTGTGAACATATCCCATGCATCTACACACACCCGTTTATACATCTATGTACACATATGTATATACATATATATGTATATTTATTTATGTATGTACATTTGTGTGTTTGTCTGTATTTTTGACAATTAAAATTTCGACCAATGTTTCCCAAAAGTTGGCGCAGATGTCGAATATTAAAACAATTGCAATTCATTGCAATTGCAACTTTTTCAATTTGAAACGATTTAAATAAATTCAATTAGGCGCTATAGAAATTTATAATTTAACTATCTCTTGGCTAGCCCAAGCACATGTTTAATCGAAATCATATGAAAATGGCTGAGTACATATATAAATTGCATTATAAGCTGATAGTTCAGGTCAGTCGAAGTTTACGTGACTTTGAAGCGCAGCGAATTGAAGGATTTCGTTTTCTGGCATAAATCAGCATTGCTTTCATCATTGTTTTTACAGAGCTCAGAAGAAGAAGAGAGCGATTCTCTCAGCCCAAAACTCCGCTCATTGACATACACTTTACATCGTATCTAATTTTATGTATTTCTAGTTAATCAAATAAACATTTATAGTCAAATATTGATTAAATATTATATTTAGCCTAGCCAAAGTACCATAAGCATAAGATCATTAATATATAAATAAATACTTTGAATCTCTAGCGTAATTAGATCTAAGCTTAGTTTAGTTCTCGTTCTCGTTCTTGTTCTTTTGGAATGCCATTCAAAATATTAACTGTTCCTTACTTTGTTTGTTCATTTCTCGTTTTATGTTTTATGACAAATTTGATTGCTGTTTGCTGCATGTGTAAACGTTATTCAATATATATATGTATCTATATATCGAATCCTACTACTACTACTACTACCAAACCTCCAAACATATATATGTAAAAAAAAAAAAAAAAAAAATATGTATTTAAATATACATACAACAACCCTATCCAAATCAATCGACAACAACAACAATCAACATGAAACTCATGTAAACGTATGTATAAAAAAATAAAAAAAAAAAATAAAAATAAAAACCTCATTTGCTCTTGTGCTACTCTACCTCTTTCTATCTCACTCTCTATCAATATATCTATCTCTCTTTTTATTCAACTAATCCAACTATTTAATCAACGCAACTAACTTACTATCGATTGTACACTCTCTCACACACCCTCACACACTCACACCACATCTTCAATCTCTTGCAATTTCGTTGAGTCTACCGTAACTGAGGACAGCATAAGTTACTTGACTAATTTGCCGCAGTTGTTCTGTTTCTCGTTTCTCACGTGGCAGCTGCTCGACCACGTGCTCTTCAATCCAGCCCTGTGGATCTACACGCCGGCCAATGTACAGGCACGCCTCTACTCGTACCTGGCCACCGAGTTCCTCAGCGACACTCAGATCTACAGCAATGTACGGCGCGTCAGCACCGTTCTCCAGACAGTTCACACACTCAAGTATTACTATTGGGTTGTCAATCCGCGTGCCAAGAGCGGCATCATACCAAAGGGTTTGGGTGAGTCTCACGATGGAGCGGCGATTGGGGGAAATTGGGATTTTGATGGAGGAAATCATTTCAACCATTGCAGATGGCCCGCGACCGGCTCAGAAGGACATCCTGGCCATACGCGCCTACATCCTGCTGTTCCTCAAGCAGCTCATTATGATCGGCAATGGCGTCAAGGAGGATGAATTGCAAAGCATACTCAACTATCTGACCACCATGCATGAGGTGAGTGCATCCAAGTCAAAGATGTGAAGACGTTGGGGAAGTCTTTTACAGTGGGGACAACTGCCTGGGTCTAGCTGGGGCTCCAGCTAGAGGCCCCTGTTAGCCAAAGAACCTCAACGGGTTGCTAACTCCCTTCTTTGTTCTTACCTCTGCCCTTTCGCAGGACGAGAATCTGCACGATGTACTGCAGATGCTCATCTCGTTGATGTCGGAGCACCCCAGCTCAATGGTACCTGCATTCGATGTAAAGCACGGCGTGCGCAGCATCTTCAAGTTGTTGGCGGCCGAAAGTCAATTGATACGCCTCCAGGCGCTGAAGCTGCTCGGCTTCTTCCTCTCGCGCAGCACACACAAGTAAGTAGCACAATGGCTGGGGTAATTGTGGTTAACGGGTAATGGAAATGGGAATGGCAATGGGAATGGCAATGGGAATGGCAATGGGAATGGGAATGGAAATGGAAGCTGAGCCTAGCCCTGAGTAATGGGACTTCGGGCGAGTAGAGGCGCGTAGAGGCGAGTAGAGGCGCGTAGAGGCGCGTGGGCTTCGCTCTCGTGCCTGTTCTCGTTCTGCTTCTCATTCCGTTCCTCTCCGCTTTGACAAACTGCCGTGTAATGCACATGCTCATAAATTTTTGCATGTGTCTGCTTTCTATTCCCCTTCTAAAATCGTGTTCAACCCGCGCTGGTGTAGACGTAAGTACGATGTCATGTCGCCGCACAATTTGTACACGCTATTAGCGGAGCGTCTGCTGCTGTACGAGGAGTCGTTGTCGCTGCCCACATACAATGTGCTCTTCGAAATTATGACCGAGCACATATCACAGCAGATATTGTACACGCGCCATCCGGAGCCAGAGGGCCATTACCGTCTGGAGAATCCAAGTGAGTTATTCGCTAGCCTAAGCCTCTATTTCAGCTCGTAAAGAGACAATGACCTAACCTCACTCATTCCCCACAAACCCCAAACCGCAACTAATTGCCGCGCAGTGATACTGAAGGTGGTCGCCACGCTGATTCGCCAGTCGAAGCAGACCGAGTCCCTGATCGAGGTGAAGAAGCTCTTTCTGCAGGACATGACGCTGCTGTGCAATAGCAATCGGGAGAATCGGCGCACCGTCCTCCAAATGTCCGTCTGGCAGGAGTGGCTCATTGCCATGGCCTACATCCACCCGAAGAACACCGAGGAGCAGAAGATCAGCGACATGGTCTACTCGCTGTTCCGCATGCTGCTGCACCATGCCATCAAGCATGAGTACGGCGGCTGGCGCGTCTGGGTGGACACCCTGGCCATCGTCCACTCGAAGGTCTCCTATGAGGAGTTCAAGCTGCAGTTCGCCCAGATGTACGAGCACTACGAGCGACAGCGCACCGACAACATCACCGATCCCGCCCTGCGTCAAGCCCGCCCCATCAGCACCATCAGCGGCTGGGAGCGCGAGGAGCTGCAGCAGCAGCAGAACGGCCCAGTTGCACCTCAGCAACAGCAGCAACAGCAACAGCAGCAGCAGCAGCAGCAGCAGCAGTTGCAGCAACAGCAGCTGCCGGCTATAAAGAGCGCCGTGTCTGTGGCCTCGCTGGAGGATGTGCCACCCGTCGAGGAGGAGGCCGAGGAGCTGGAGCTAGAGAGCGTCGAGGTCGACGCACAGGAGCTGCAGCTGAGCGAAGAAGCTGCCGCAACGCCTGCCGACTCCTGCGCCTGCGCAGCCAACGGGCAGCCAGCCGAGGCGGCTTCCGTGGAGGCGACTGAGCAGCAGGAGCCGGTCAACAAATCGGTGATTGCCAACATTTCGGATGTGTACAATGAGCAAATCAAAACGGATGAGGCGCTGCAAAGCGCTCCGGCGGCGGCCACGTGCAACGGCAGCCTGAGTCCCAGTCCCTCGGAGGAGAAGTCGCAGGAGGCCGGGCAGCAGGCAGCTGTCGGTGGCCAGGCGGCGCTTAAGAAGATGCTGCAGATAGAAGAAGACCTGGAGGAGCTGGAGCTGGCGACGGCCAAGGATGCGCTCGATGTGGAGCGGCATGTGGCCCAGGTGCTGCAGGTGTCGGAGGCAGCACTGAATGACTGCAAAATGGTCGTGGACGATGTGCTGCAGGAGTCCTCGTCGGTGCTGAAGGACGAGGAGATCGAGCTGGCTGTCAACGAGGTGGTGCAGGGTGTGCTCAAGAGCGAGAAGAAGACGCCGGCACAGGACAATGTGAGTCTGCTCAACAGCAAGAATCTGCTGAACAACAACAACAACAACAACAATAACAGCACCAGCGAGCCAGAGGAGCTGCAGCAGCAGCAGAAGGAGAAGGAGACGGAGACCAAAGCGACAGAAGCCGAGGTGAATGCTAATGAAATAAACAGCGACGAGTCAACAACAGCCACAACAGCGCAGCTGGAGAAGAGAGACGGCCCAGAGGGCTCCGAGCAGGAGCAGGAGCAGGAGCAGGAGTCGTCGAACACAGCAGCAACCACCAATCAAAAGACTGAAGATGCGGCCAACAAGCTGAACAACAACGAGAAACTGGAGCTCAGCAACAGCTCCAGTCCCAGCTCCAGCTCCAGTGCCAGCGCCAGGTCTAGGTCCAGCTCCAGCCAAATGCCAGCAGCCAGTGTCGAGCAGGAGCTGAGCTCAATGCTGAGCAGCGAGGAGCTAACGGAGTCGACGGCAAAGGCGGGTCTGGCGACCGCAGAGCCCGAGCTGGCTGACACGACGGAGGATGTGGTGGCCACAGCGGTGCGCGACATTGTGGAGCAGCTCATCGACAAGGTAATCGATGCAGCCGAGGCGGAAACGAAAGCCGCAGACGCAGCCGCAGCCGCAGCCACAGCTGAAACCGCGACAGCGCCCGATATCGAAAGCGAAACCAAAACCCAGACCCAGACCCAGACCGAGAGCGAGAGCGAGACCGTAACTGAAACTGAAACCAACAACAATGAGGTGCAGAAGGAAACCACAAAGCAGACAGCCGCAGAAGCCGAGCCCAAGCCCGAGCCCGCGACAGAGAAAGAGACAGAGACAGCGACAGAGACAGAGACAGCGACAGCAACAGAGACAGGGAAGGATGTGGAAGAGGAGCAGGCAAGCTTAGCCGCCGCCGCCGCTGAGGAAATAGTTCATGAGGTGGTCGAGGCGGCGCTCGATCTGGCCGAGGCACAAGCTCAGCCCCAGGAATCCGTGGAGGATCAAGTGCCGGCCATTGTCAATGCAGTGCTGGACACGCTAGTGGATGAGACCGTCAAGGCCGTGGCCTCCGAGCAGACCACACAGACCTCACCAACGCCCGAAGAGCAGCCGGCGCACATCGAGCCGCTGGCCAAGTCCGAGGAGTCGGCACCGATTGCGTTGCGCTCGAAGCCCAACGAGGTGGACTCCACGACGCAAACAACGCCAAAGATCGAGGCGGACACACACAAGGGCCTCGACGAGCTGCCCGGAGCCGAAGCCGATGCGGATGCCGACGTCGATGCGGATGCCGATGCCGATGCGGATGCCGAGGCCGATATCGAGGACGATGCCCAGGACACAACCAACGCCGACGACGACGACTACGCCGTACAGCAGTCGCAGTCGCAGCCGGCAGCAGCCCCGTCCGCTGTCAGTGCAGAAGGCGCCGCTCAGATGGAGGGCAATCATTATGGTAAGTTGAGGGGTAGCTCGATGCTCCGGGGAGAGCAGATCGAATGTATTTCGCATGTTGCAGCTGCAGGCGGCACAGCCGGCGTGGAGGGGGGCAAACAGCAACGGTCCAAGTCCGGCTCGACTCGGCCCATGTTCAGTCCGGGACCGACCCGTCCGCCGTTCCGCATACCGGAGTTCAAATGGTCCTACATACACCAGCGCCTGCTGAGCGATGTGCTCTTCTCCCTGGAGACCGACATCCAGGTGTGGCGCAGTCACTCCACCAAGAGCGTCCTCGACTTTGTCAACTCGAGCGAGAACGCCATCTTTGTGGTCAACACGGTGCATCTGATCTCCCAGCTGGCTGATAATCTGATCATTGCCTGCGGCGGACTCCTGCCGCTGCTCGCCAGCGCCACATCGCCCAATGTAAGTGCCGCAGTCCCCTACCCCACACATCTTCCAGCTAAACCCTGGCACTCTTTCAGTCCGAGCTGGATGTGCTGGAGCCCACACAGGGCATGCCACTGGAGGTGGCCGTGTCCTTCCTGCAGCGCCTGGTCAACATGGCCGACGTCCTCATCTTTGCCACCTCGCTGAACTTCGGCGAGCTGGAGGCCGAGAAGAACATGTCCAGCGGCGGCATCCTGCGCCAGTGCCTGCGCCTCGTCTGCACCTGCGCCGTGCGCAACTGCCTCGAGTGCAAGGAGCGCACGCGCTACAACGTGGGCGCCCTGGCGCGCGATGTGCCCGGCGCAGCGCATCTGCAGGCGCTCATACGCGGCGCGCAGGCATCGCCCAAGGTAAGCTGAGCACCGTCTCACCTGGAGCACTACAGCACTTTACAACACTCTTTTCCGTGTTTTCCTTTTGCAATACTTGCAGAACATTGTGGAGTCAATCACCGGTCAATTATCCCCCGTCAAGGATCCTGAGAAGTTGCTCCAGGACATGGACGTCAATCGCCTAAGGGCCGTCATCTATCGCGATGTGGTAAGTGCCAATTCCAATCGTTCCACTGCACGTCACCCCCTTCACTCGGCTGTAATTTACGTTACCGAATGTTTCATTTCACATTCCGTTTTGTCTCATTTCCATTTGTATAGCCTCTACCTCATACATAATCCGTTCTCTCTCTCTCTCTCTCTCTTTCTTTCATACCTCTCGCCCACAGGAGGAAACGAAACAAGCGCAATTCCTATCGCTGGCCATCGTTTATTTCATTTCGGTGCTGATGGTATCCAAATATCGGGACATTTTGGAACCACCCGCAGAGCCTCAGATTCAACGTCAATCCCCGGTGCTGCAGCGCAGCGCGGGCAGCGGTAAGTGTTAAACGTTAAGAGCTCTCGATGTAGACCCATGAATAATACGAAAACACTCTCGTACCTAACGGCATTTGCCACGACTTGCAATTCGCTTAAGTCTCTCAATGATATGATATACTCGTCTATTCTTATCCTCGGGAGGGTTTCTCCAGTTTCAGTTTCAGTTTCAGTTTCGAGTTTGATTTTCGAGTTTTCAAATTTTGTGTTCGATTCGTTTTGCATTTCTCATGCGTTTTATTTGCATTTCTTAAGTTGCGTTTGTCGCTTGTCTTTGTCTTTGGCTCTGTCTCTGTCTGCGTCTCTATTTCGTTTCGTTTCATTTCAGTTCGTTTCGTTTCGTTTTCGTTTCGCTTTACGTTTGCTGCACCAAAGCTACACAATCGTTTATTGGTTCTCTTTTCTCTCTAACTCTCTCGCTCTCTAGCCTAGCTCTATATATAAATATTTCTCTCTCCGACTCTCTCTCTCTCTCTCTCTCTCTATCTCTCTCACTGTCTCTCTCTTCTGTCATATAAAATTTTCTGAGTTTTTGTTTCATTTCTGCGTTCCATTTCGTTATTCGTTATTCGTTTATAGTTTTGGCTTTTCCATTTCGTTGAGTCGAGTCTTTACCTCTGTTAATGGTAGTAGTTATATCACTGCCACAGACCACTAGCAATCTTTAAAGAGCACCACAAGCCACCGCCACTAACGGCAAACACCACCACACTACCACCAGCACCGCCACCACTAACACCACCACCACCACCACCACCACATGTTAGTATCATTCCAATGCAAGCAGTCTATAAGCGTGTGCGTGCGTGCGTGTGTGTGAGTGTGTGCCTGCAAGTGTGTGTGTGTGTAAATATATATCTTACAAATGGCGCACACCCGCCCCCCCCGAACACCAACTTGACCCCCAGCAGCCGTCCCACTCTCAAGACGTACCACTTAATCATTATTAGCCTTAAGTACACTCATCAAGCCCATTGTTGGAGATATTATTCAGTTCTTTATGTGGTTATTTTCATTGTTCCGTTTTCTAATAATTTCATTTCACGCTGCTTTTTCGGATTTATTGTACAAAAATAAACTACCAAAAAAAACAAAAAAACAAAAACCAAATAAAAATACTTTTGTAATCTAATACCAAATTAAACGTAAAACAAAATGCTCGCCACGTCACAAAAAAAAAAAAAAAAAAAAACAAACAAAAAAACTACAAATATTCCCATGCTCCCACCAACAATCCAACGCAACCCATTTTGCTCTGTCTCTCTATATATGTGTGTGTGCTTATGTATATATACATGTGTATATATATATGTGTTTGACAACCCTGCCAACCCAACCCTGCCAACCCAACGACAACTCTATAGAAGCCGCCAGCGCGCGTCCCTTGTTCCCGCAATGGTCGCACCACGTCTATCCGCAATTTCTGCCCGAGTCGCATCAGAATCACGTGAGCAACGTCTCAATGCAGCAGCAACAGCAGCAACAGCAGCAGCAGCAGCAGCAACACTATTATCAACATCAGCAACACAATCACAGCCATCATCATATGACCGCTGCCTACTATCAACATCAGCAGCAGCAACAGCAACAGCAGCAGCAGCAGCAGCAGTTGGGCAATATATCACCACCTCCTCCGCTGGGCGGCACACACTCGACGAGCTCCTCAGCCAGCTCGACGGGCACGTCGCAGCCAGCGTCCAGCTCGTCGCTGTCCTCGCTGGCCTCGCAGAGCCAGCAACAGGTGCCGGCCGCAGCAACATTGCAGCATCGTCAGCAGCTGCACAAGCAGCAGCAACATTTCCATGCCCATCAGCCGCACTATGCGCTGATCAATGGCCACCAGCAACAGCAACAGCAGCAGCAGCAGCAACAGCAGCAGCAGCAACTGCTTAATGGCAAGCACAACCACTATGGCGGCCAGGTGGAGAATGGCACCACTGTGGGCGGTGGCTATCATGCGCATCCGCATGCCTATATGCGTGGCATGCAGCTGAATGGGGAGCAGCAGCAACAGCAGCAGCAGCAGCAGAATGGCCTGGCCGCTGTGGAGCATCATCATGCTGTTGGTGTTGGTGGAGCGCTGCTCAATGGGCATGCCAGCGGCAATGGCAATGGCAATGGCAACGGCAATATCAACGGCAATGGCAACAGCATTGGCAGCAATATCAACAACTACATCAGCAACAACAGCAACAGCAGCAACAACAGCAACAACTTGCGCAACAATTTGCGCAATGGCGGAGCAGCAACAGCTGCTGCTGCTACTGCTGCTGCCGCTGGCGGCAACATGGGCATGGGCATGGGCATGGGCATGGGCATGGGTATGAATATGAGCATGGGCGTGGGCGTAGGCATGAACATGAACATGAACATGAGCGGCTTGGGATTAAGCGATGGCGGCAGTGGCGGCGGCGTTGGCGTCGGCGTCGGCGGCGGCGGCGCTGCATACAAAACGAATGCCATCAATAACAATTATCGCTACAATGGACGCAACGCAAACGTAGCTGGCACCGGAACAGGTATCGCTCGCTATGAGTGTCGTAGTATGTAGTCTAATTCACGCTCTAACTAACTTTTTATCTAAATATCACTGTGTCTCTCTCTCTCTCTATCTCTTTCTATCGATATGTGTATATATATGTATATTGTATATATAGCTACTTGTACTTGTATAATTAGTTACTCTCTCTCTCTCTCTATCTCTATCTATCTATCTCTCTCTCTATATAAATAGTTATATATCTGTCTTTCTCTCTCTCTCTTTTGTTTGTTTCGAACACACTTAAGTAGTTTGTTGTTCACTGTTTCTTTACCGTTTCGTTTGAGTTGCGTTTCATTCCATTCTGTTTGCGTTCGTATTGTATTCTTGTGTTCCATTCCGTTACGTTGCGTTGCGTTGCTTTTCCCACTCATTTCATACCATATTTGCCTATCAATGTCTAGCTTTAGCTGTAGCTTCTATATATTCTATAGCTATGTCGTCTATACGAATCTATATAGATTTATAGATGTATGTATATATAATCTCTCTCTCTCTCTCTCTCTCTCTCTGACTTTCTATCTCTGTCATATACCCTCTTGCTCGCTCGCTCTTGCTGTTTATATCTTTGAATCGAACATTTTAGATACGCACAAATGTGCTTCTAATGCAAATGTGTGTCTGTGTGTGCGTGTGTGTGTATATATATATAGGTGTGGCTCAGTGTGTGTGTGTGTGTCTGTTATCTGACATCATACCAGCCCTGCATATGTATTTAAACAATTACCCTGAATTTTCTCTCAGTGTAAATTGGCATAATTACACGCACTCTGGTCTCTCTCTCTCTCTCTCTCTCTTACTGCCCCTCCCCTTCCCCATTTATTTTATGCCTAATTTTAATTTAATTTCAATTTTGTATTTTTTTTATCGCTTATTTTTTAGTTTTTAATTTGTGCTTAAAAATGAAATTGGAATTTAATTTGCATTTATTGTCCGCCATTTTGCGCTCATTTAATTCGATTTTATTAATTGCATTTGCAAAATGCGAACACAAGTGCTCCGCCATCTGCTTGAATTAGTTTCTCTTTTCGGTTGTTGCTGTTTGTTTTTTTTTTTTTATTATTATTATTATTATTATTATTATTATTATTATTTTATTATATTTTTTTGTTATTATGTTTGGAATTGAATTGAATTATTTAATCAATTGAAGCGGCGAAATGCTTCAATAATGCAGCATTCAATAATAACAATCCTCTTAGTTGCCTCCTCCTGCTCCCCCTCCTTCTCGCTGAGGCCGCTCACTCAGCTCGAGGCGGCAGCTATTCGAGTGAAATTATGGGCTCGGTCCGAGATCCTCAAGATGAAATTCCATTTGGCTGCAGCAATGCCAAGCACTTATTGAAATATATCTATATAATATATATGTTTGTGTATATGTATGTGGAGATTTAGTCTTGTTGGAGCTGCAAGGCGAAAATATTTGCAATAATTTGGTAGTGAATCGAGGATGTGATTCATGTTGTCTGACTAAGGCAAATAAACTTTCAGTTCGGCTAATTCGGTTCCAATTCGCTTCAAACTCTTACCGGAATCCTGACTGAACTTAGGACTCCAATGATATTCCTTGCATACGTCCAACCAATACGAAAATTATTTCCAGTTGGCAGTCTAAAACTTCTTAAAAGATTATGTTAAAATCAGTTTCTGGAAATATCTAACATTTTGGCCCTATTTACTCTTTGGATTTTGTCTAAGCAATACAAAAATTGTATTACGTTATAACGTATTCCAATTGTATTTCTTGGTTGCGAAAATAATTTTCAGTTAAAACTCAAAAACTTTTTAAATATTTTGGTAAAAAAAAGTTTCTGAAAATTTTAACATTTAACATCCAAATTTGTTCTTTAAAAATTTTTTAGGCCATACAAAAATTGTTTCCAGCCCAAAATAAAAAAAAAAAAAAAAACCTTTTCATATTCCCTCTTTAAAAGAGTCCATTAAAATATTTCAAGACTAAAAACTCTCTCTTAAAAAAAAAAGAAGAAAATGTAGATGGAGCTGTCTTCTATACAAACAATCAAGGTATTTCCCCAACAGAAAGTCTGGGAAAGCCAACTAAATTTCAATGGAAATACTTTATAATGATAGCATTTGCAATTGGGATCGGATGGCTGCGCTTTGCCACAATTGTGAATGGAACTGTGGGATTCTTGGAATCCATTTTGCAATAAATAAATACTTAGTCTATGCATATATATGAATAATTTGATTGTTATTATTTTGTACAAGCTGAAATGAGTCGACGCATTTGCGATTGTTGTCGCAGCCAAATTGAATGCGCAATTTTGTTGCGCAGTGTTTGCCGCTTGGCTGGCTCCATTTGAGCCTCGGGGGCATCCATTGATATTTTTGAATAAATCTCATTGAATTGTTTGACATTTAGCTGCACAATGCACAATTTACTTTTACACACATACACACACACACACACATACACATGCATTTATTGATATGTGTGTTTGTGTATGTGTATTTGTATTCTATAGCAATTTGATTTTATTTTAATGCCGCTTATGCAATTATATTGTTCTGTGAGTCAATTATTTGATTGCAAGTTAAATTCATTGGCTTTGTTTACATTTGAATTTTTCGTCTTCTTCTTCTTCTTCTTTTTTTGCTGGCCTAAAATGTTGATTCGATTTATGTGTTGGATTTGACAAGCGACGTTTGCTAATGTCCAGTTGACAACGACAAAGACACAGAACACAGGTTGTGTGTGCGGTTGTATGTGTATGTGTATATGTGTATGTGTGTGTGCTGTTGTTGTTGCTGGTATTGTGTGAGGTCATGTAGCAAAATGCTATCCATTTATGCTTTTAAAAAGTGCAATCTATCTTTGTTACTAGACATAACAGACACACACACACAAACACATAGACAACACACACACACACACACACACACACAGGCACACACACATGCAGTGCAGCCACAATGACAGCCTTATTTTTGACACTTGGTCCTGTTAGCGCTTGGGAATTTAGGCGAATAAAGGGCGTACGACCCATGGCAGGAGGCGTGGCTGGGGGCTGGGAGGGCTGGCTGGCTGCCCAGCGGCTTTTACTCGTCATTTTCGTGTGCTGTCAGCACAATTTTCATTTCATTTATCTTCATTTTGCGCACCGCATAGAGCCAGCTGACAGCACGAAGAAGTTGAGTCTAATTCGTTAATTTTCCATACCATAAAAATGAATTAACGGTATTTTCAGCATTCATTATTATTTTCGTAGACGGGCGTAAAATATTGGGCCATAAAACGGAGCGAACGACATGCGGCACGCGTGCATTGCTCTCCTGGTCTTCTTCTTCTCTTTCCTATTTTTTATTGCTGCCTGGACACACACACATACACACACACACACATATACACAGAGAGCATTTTTTAATGGCAGCGACAAAAATGTAAATTAGTCGCAAAAAATAAAGGCAGGCAAACGAATATAAATTTTGTGACTGAGAACGAGAAAGGGAGAGAGAGAGACAGGACGAGGGCGAGAGTGAGAGCGGAGGAGCGGGTGGCAGGGGGACAAGGGCAGTTGTAAGAGCCGATAACACGTTTGCAATGTTGAAACAAAAGTAATTTGTGGCCTGCACATAATTCTCGTTGACTCTCTCTCTCTCACTCACTCTCTGTGTGTGTGTGCGTGTGTGTGTGTGTGAAAAATCGCCACACTGGGAAATAATTGCAAATGAAGCAAGCGAGAGTGTGAGCCGTGTGGCGACAGGCGAAAAAGTGTAGCATACTTAAGAGCGCCGGGCATAAATCTCAATTAAGACATTAAGCAACACTGAAAAGCAGTTTTGGACAATGCACGGTCAGTGCTAACCGCAGTCCAGGCAATTCGCTAATGAGTCGGCTAAAGGCCGCACCTGCAAATAGCTTTCGTATCTCCCGATTGCATTATGCATCCATGAGACTCATTCGAGCAGCTGCTGCCACTGCAACTGCAACTGCAACTGCGGCTGCAACTGCGGCGGCAATTCACTGGTCGAACAAAAGCCGTAAGCCCCGGCTATGGCACTCTTAAAACCTTACAAATAACAAAATTACCAGCCAGCAGGAGGTGCCTGAGCTGGGCAGGGGCAGCAATGTGAATTAGGAATTCAAATGCACAGCAGCAGCTGCGTCCACAATGCAGAGGATATAAGCGTGAGAGTGTGGGAGGAGAGGGAGAGGGAGAGGGAGTGGCACAGATTGAGCTAGCAGATTAGTTTGCAGCACTTTAGATGCCATAAAGAAAAAAAAAAAAAAAAAGTACCGAATGCTGTTGAAAGCAGTTGCTAACTATTAAGCTATGCATATTCGCTTTGCCTCTCGCCCCTCCCCCTCTCACTATCTCTCTCTCTCTCTCTCTGTTTGTTTCTCATTTTGGCCAGCTTGTGTCCTTGTGTGTGTGTGTGTGTGTGTGTGTGTGTGTGTGTGCTTAGGTATGCAAATTTGAGCTCTTGAACATCAACTACATGCAGTCAAAGCCATTTGACTAATTAATGCAAAACTCAAACAATTTCCACACCTCAAAAGTGTCAGGCAACTAGAATATTGTTCTCTCTCACCCTCACGCTCTGTCTCTATCTCACTCTGCCACTCAAATACTATAATAAATTGTCAACTTTGCCAACGTCCATTAGAGTGTCGGCACTCTGAGTGAGGCCGAGGCTTTACCCTTTAGTCCAATGCATTAAATTGGATTCATTTGCTGAGATTTTCTCATTGCTTTAATAAAAATATGCCCAATCTCTGCCGGTTGACAGGCACTTTGACAGCAGCTGTCAGGCTTAACATGTTGCTATTGTGTGTCTGAGACAATTGTCTAGTTCTAATGGGTTTTAACAGGTCACCAAAGACAGTTGCTCTTATGCAGCTGTCGAGCTATAGCACCCACTCGATCTGCTGTCGATCTGGCAACACTGTGAGGTGTTGACAGTTAAACTGCTTGTCAAAGGTCAAATATCAAATTGGAAACTGATATTTCTACATGGAATTCAAACTCCCTTCTATCGCCTCGAGCTCTTGTTTCTACTTCTACGTATACTATATATCATAGCTTAATGTATTTAGCCGATATTTTGTTGGTATTTCTTTCGTTTTTAGTTCTGTGTGCTCGTCCAGTGCTGTGGCACAGTTCGATTGATGTAACTGTTAGAGAACTTGCCGTATATGAATAGCCTAAACACACAAATATTATTACTCTTGTTTTTGTGCCTAAATATATCAAACGTAATGAATATCTACATGAATTATGAATTATGCTTTCTATCTAGACTCTATTTATATATATTGATATATATGTGTATAAATACCCATATATCTGCATTCGCATGCAACTCGTATTAATCCGGCTCTCGTCTTCTTTCTGGTACAGGCGGCCGTCAGATTCAGGACAGCGACTACGAAATTATCGTCGTCGATGAGAACAATCCGTCGGTGCTCGCTGACAACGACTCGCACTCGAGCGGACCGCCCTCCATAAAGGTGAGTGAACAGATTCATGGTGCTAGGCGTGAGTGTGTGTGTGCGTGCGTGAGTGTGTGTGCGTGATATCAAAGGGGCTATGGATTATGCAGCTGGGGCCGGAGCAAGCTCAAGTTTCTAGTCTTAAGATTGATTTCTTCAGTTCACTTTGCATGACGAATGAAATCTTTTCAACTATGAATCAATTGGATGTGTATGGCTGAGTGTATGTTTAGCTTAGTTTTAAATTGTAGCTAGCTTTAATATAAGGAAAAGAACCAAAAAAAAAAAATCGAAGCAGTGAAGCCAATTCATTTGCATGTTTTTCTTATCGAAATCAAAACACTAAAACGATGCAAATCAATCAATACAAAATGTCACAGGCTCATAACAATAATAACAACAACAACAACAAGAACAACAACAATAACAACAACAACACTAAGACAACAACCGCAACAACAACTACAACAACAACAACAACTGTAAAATCAACCAAAGATTCAATTAAAATTCAACAACAACCATTGTCACCTCCCAAGCCAATGGTTCCACAAAAATTACCAAAGGTAAAAGTAAAATCATAAAAAAAAAAAAAAAAACATACTGCAACAGTTTGACAATAACAACAACAACAATTGAAGTCAACTCACCTCACACACATTCACACACACACACACACACTTACGTACAAAGAAACGCATTTCGTGCCGCTGTCACTCACCTAAAGACTCTCACATTTTATTGCACTCGAAATATATACTAAAAATACCAAAAATACCAATTTCAAATCGGTTTACCGAGCTCTGAAGTAGGGCCTTGCAGTAGAACAGCAAAAAAGTCTTTGGAATCTATTTAATTTATTAAGTCAGAAGGAGAAACCACAATTCAGGGACGAGGGCAAATGAAAAGAAAGAAATTCAAAGGAAAGCAAGAAAGAGCAGGAGAGAGCGGAAGAGAGAGGGAGAGAGAGAGAGAGATATAGAAGCGTTGTTGAAAATTTGATATAAACGAAAAGCAATTACCTCTTCAAGTTAAGTGAAGCATGCCCAAAGAAGCAGCTCAATTAAGTAGCTAGTTGAGAAAAGTTGTAAAGGGATAAGCAAAACAATAAGTTACACAGCTGATCCCAGCGGCCATTTGAGTATAAAGAGAAGCGAGCTCAACGTCGAGTAAGAAACAAAAGTATTAAGGCATAATTCGTGCTGAGGCAACAAATGAAAAATACAAAATTGGAGCGAGCCAACAAAGAGCAAAGGAGACGCAGACAAGGCAAGGCGTGGCGAGGCAGGCAGGACGGGCAGCCGGACAGAGTAGAGTAATAAGAGTAGTAAACATAATTAATTGTGAAGTGAAAAGCGTAGTGAATCGAGCAGCGTAGTTAAGTGCAAGCCAGGCCAAGGTATTACTCAACACTGGACGGAGCAAACAGCCGAGGCGAAGGCGAAGGCGTAATAAGCAAATTGCCATCAAAGCAAGAAGCATTGCTCGAAAAGCAAAAGGCGCCTGCAAATTACAGAAAAGCGAGAAGCGCAGTTAAGTGTAGAGCCAGGCTGGGTGTAGAGTAGGCTGGGCATGCACCTAGTACGAAGCAAAGCAAGCGACAGCTGCAAGCTGCACTTGAGGAAAGCAGAGAAAAATCAAGTAGAGCGAGAAGCATCAATAATGACAGAGCCTGTTAAAAAGCGCAATCAAGTGTGGATCAAAGCAGTAGACAAATCGTCGATTGGCAAATCAAACGGAGATCAAGTGAGAGAAAACAGAAGCTTCAAATTATGCAAAGTGAGAAATAGTCAAAGCATTTCAGCAGAGAGAAGCAAAGTTGGGTTTAAGTTAAGTAAAGCGAGAAGCATCAATAATGACAAAGGCTGTTGAAAAGCGCAATTAACAGAGATCAAGTGAGAGAAAACAGAAGCTTCAAATTATGCAAAGTAAGAAATAGTAAAAGAATTTCAGAAGAGAGAAGCAAAGTTAAGTTTAAGTTAAGTAAAAGCGTCATCAAAAAGCATTAATAATGACAAAGGCTGTTAAAAAGCGCAATTAACAGAGATATAGTGAGAGAAAGCAGAAGCTTCAAATTATGCAAAGTAAGAAATAGTAAATTATCAACAGAAGCTCAGCAGAGAGAAGCAAAGTTAAGCTTAAAGATAGTCTATTGCCTTCAAGGTAGTCACTAGCAAAAAAAAAAGACAACTAAAGAAACGAAAAGTTAGGCAGCATGAAAAATACCAAAATAATCTATGGAGAGAGAATCAAAGATAAGTTTAAAGCAAGTCTATAGAGAGGGCATTCACTTGCAACGTAAAGACAGCTAAAAAGAATCGAAAAGTCGAGTAAGAAGCTTATATAATATCAGAGTAATCTATGGAGAGAGAAGCGTAGATAAGTTGAAATCAGGCTAGATAGCATTCACTAGCAAAGCAAAGACAGCTAAGAAGAATCGAAAAGTCGAGTAAAAGGCATATATAATATCAAAGTAATCTTTGAAGAGAGAAGCGTAGATAAGTTCTAAGGAAAACTATAGAGACGACTTTAATCAGCAAAGTAAAGACAGCTAAAAGGAACCGAAAAGTTAAGCTAGAAGTATACTTGAGTCATCTATGGAGAGAGAAGCGAAGATAAGTTAAAAGCAAGCGAGAGGGCATTTAATACAAAGCAAAGACTGCTATAAGCTTCACTTAAGGACACTTGAGCTAAAATCGAAACATGAGTAATACCAAAAGAAGAAGAATTCAGAGGGAAGCTAAAAGCGAGAAGCGAGCAGTGAGAAGTGAGAAGTGAGAAGTGAGAAGCGTAGCCATCCAGGCAGAGTATACTAATGCCTTCTGAAGCAGAGAAAAGGCAAGAACGACAAACTAAACATAGCTGGTTGCATTGAGTGAAAGCCATTTAATTAGAGAGAAGCAGGAGGCACTTAATGGACATTTGCGTTGCCCAATCAGTATTTGAACACATTTGCAAATAGTAGCTATAATATGATTTATATATACATATTTGTGAATACATATAAATAGCAGATATAATTTGGTTTAGCTTTCCATATATATTTGTGAATATATAAATTGCTATGCAAATAATTGCACGATTAAAACTCTCTGCAAGGCTGCTATAGGCCGGAATCCGATACACCCACACCCACACACACACACATAGGCACACACACACACTCACATGAATACACACAAGTATATAATTGAAAAGTTCATAACGTTTGTTGACATTTCGTGTGTTAATTAGTGCACAGGCCACGCCCACAGAGCCAAAACACACACACACAGCGTACACAGAGACCACTCTCGGCACAGAGCACACAAATCATGTGAAATTTATTTAACTTTTGTTTCTCTTTTTCATATCGCTTTTGTTCGATTCGTATTCGTGTGGACGAAACATGTTTTTCACTATTTTTAAATCGATTTTTCATATTGCTTTCACCTCGCACTCTCTCCCTCTCTCTCTCTCGTTCTTGCTCTGCCTCTGTCACTCTTAATGCCGTGTTTGTTTGCCAATTTGTAATTTAATTTCTTTACTTTTGTGGCCTAACCAAATGTGACATTGCATAATTGCAAAGGCAGAGGTAGGGGCAGAGGCAGAGGCAGAGGCAGAGGCAGAGGTAGAGGCAGCAGCATTGACTAACTGAGCCGAGCTGAGCCGTGCGCATTAATGCAATCAATATTGCAGCAATGAGCCAATGCAATCAATTAACCAGCACAATGCAACATTTGCCCTCCGCGTGCTCCTCGGCCCGCTTCGCTATCTATGGGACTTACAGCTGGCCACACAAGCAATTCTTAATTCCCTCTGCCGCAGCTGATAAACTCCCTAAATGAACTTTAAGGCGTTGCAGATAATTCGAGCTGGCATGCCACAACTGATGCAGCATTCAGCCCTTCTCTCTCTCTCTCTCTTTTTTCTCTCTATCTTAAGCCAAGCTAATTAGCTTGGGATTTTACTGGCTTTTGCTAGTCGAGAGAGAAACTTGAAGCTCTAAAGTCAATCAAGCATGAACTCAACATTCTATTTATATAAGCAAAATGACTATATACGAGAAATAACGAGATAGTTGTTATATAACTGTTAACTTGCTTCTGTACGAAGCTAAAGAAGGCGTGGCATATCGTGGGCATATCAAGTCCATCAATCTGTCTGTCTGTTTGTCAGTCTCCCTCTTGCCTCGCTTACCTCGTTACCTCTTACACTCCTTAAGAGCCACAAATATCAAATATTTTATATTCATATTACATCCTTATTATATATTCTAAACTAGAACTTTATGCTGCGTTTATATAAAGAACTATATACTCTTTCTGAGTTCTCTTGAAAACAAAGGCTATAACTTTAATGTCGAATTGCAAAGCGGGAGTTATTTTACAGGGCATCTATAGGGTCGCGCATACCCCTTTTTATTCTTTCTTTATTTTCGTTGAGATTTGCTAAAAAAGAAAAATGGAATACAAATTGAATTGCAATTAAATGCAATCAATATATCATTAGGCTATCTCAGCGTAAGTCCGCGCCTACACACACACACACACACACACACACTCTCTCTCTCACTCACACACACACAGTTACAGCACTCCAGTTCGATTTGGCTGCGTGCGCCACGTGATTTGTTGTGTGTCTCATGGATTTGTTTGTATGTGTCTTGTGATTTATATATGTTAATGTCCATGTATATGGTATGCAATTAGTGTTACAAACTAGAGTAAGAGCACACACACACACACGCACGCACACAGCTTTCATTGTGCGGCAGTCACGACGTGCCGTCTTCCGGTTTTGGGTTCTTAATGAACTGCTTGCATTATTAATATAGCAAATCCTGCTCTGCTCTCGCTGTACTCCACGCACACACATGCGAACAGTTAATCATGTAGCTCACACACACACACATGTTTGATGTCATCTGTGTGTATTCAATTTTGGGCCAAACAAAAGGCGATTGATTTTAGTTGCTGCACAAACATTCAAGCAGGATATTGCAGCATATTGCGTAGGCGCAACAGCTGTCACACACACACACACACGCACACACACACATATGGAAACAGCTGTGTTAACACCTACTCAGCCCATTTCTGCTCAGCATTTGTGTTTGACAGTTGACATTTGTCAAACGCTTTAACAAATTCTGCCATATGACTATCCGTTCCATAACCTGCCTTCCGTCCTGTCTGTCCGCCGTGTCCATTCTGGGTAATGCTTTTCGGATGAGCTGAGTTACGTAATGGCGAAATTTGTTTAAGCGCCAGCACAGTGAGCGAAAGAGATGGGTAGAGCGTGGGAGCAGGAGAGCGATAGAGTGCTCTGGATTGCCTTTTATGCAAATCACAGTCAAACAGGGACTGAATGTAGCGGGTAGCTGAGAGAGGGGAAACCGGAGAGAGGGATGGTGGGGGTGGAGTAGGGGTAGGGGTAGTTTTCTATATAGAGAGATCTGTAGATAACATTTTGTGCGTGGCGTTGACAAATGCATGTGTTGACAAGAGCATGCAGAGGACGTGGCTGGTCAACAGGATTCGGGCGGAGGATGAGCTTTGCTTAGCGCACTGGAGATTTGATTTATTGTTCAGGGTGCATAATTAATGTGCAAACGATACCGAAAGCGAACGCATACACACGCACACATGCACAGCACACACACACAGAGATACACACAGGGATACTCACTGACACAGCACAGCAGCAAATTAAGGGGACGAAAGTCCAGTAATCGATAACTATCGTTAGCTAAGTCGTCAAACTGAAATGATAAATACCGGTAACTGAGTAATCGAATACGAAAGAAAACTATCGTTAGTCGATAGGCAACTGCAAGTGATAATCTAAAGCATCGATGTTGCAGATTGCGAGTTTACTTTGGTTGTGTAATCGATAAATGCAACTTATCGACTATCGAAGTCTCTAAGAGTGTAGACTGTAGACTAACTTTGACTACTACTGTAGACAGTCATCACATATATATCTATATGCATGGCTCTGTCACCAATCGAATTGATTACAGCAATGTATCGACTATCGATATCATATAGCTTTGATTACCACTAAAGAGTGCCATTATTTACATATCTATATACACGCTATTAGTTCTGTCACTAATACGATGTTAGCTCGTCACTCGAATAGCCTATCGTTTATCGATAGCAGCACTATCGATAGCTATGCAGCACCAGCTATGCAATGTTTCACATTCAATGCACCCACCCACTGCCCACCTCACCCACCCCAGCACCATTTTATTGTCCACTGTTTTCGTTATGTCGAGCCCACACAAAACAAAACGCTTCAGCTTTGGCTCTCACTCCTGCTTAATATATTGAAATGTATTCGTTGTTCCCATGTAATCCTTGAACCGTTTAGAGCGTGGACTCGGATGTGGTGTCGCTGAACATGAACTCGACGGAGAACGAGGTGCCCGAGGTGGAGTCCTCCAGCGATATTTTGGCCGACGATCACAAGCCGAGCAACTCGAACGACGAGAGCTGGACCGATGTGAATCTGAATGAGGACGCCGCCGTGCAGGCGGCAGCCAGTGCAGGACTCGTTGTCGGCCTGGTGGATGCTAGCGACAGTGGCAAGCATGACCAGCACCAGCAGCAGCAACAACAGCAACAGCAACAGCAGCAACAGCAGCAGCAGCAGCAACAGGGCGTCTCACGACTGGGCATGGTCGTGGGCAGTGAGCGCGGCGATAAGCCCGATTCGGAGATATCGGTGGTGCGTGTGCCGGACGGCTATGGTGTGGGTGGTGCTGGCATTGCCGCTGGCGGTGCTGGTAGTGCGAACACCGTGCCTGGCGCACAGCAGCCCCAGCAGCAGCAGCGCACGCGACCCGATGAGCTGCCCATGAAGCCGCCGGCGCTGGTTGCCCAGCTGCCGCTGACGACGCCGTCGCGCGAGGCGAGCCTCACGCAGAAGCTGGAGATAGCGCTGGGTCCAGTGTGTCCGCTGCTGCGCGAAATCATGGTGGACTTTGCGCCCTTCCTCTCCAAGACGCTGGTCGGCTCGCACGGTCAGGAGCTGCTGATGGAGGGCAAGGGTCTGACCACGTTCAAGAACTCGCACTCCGTCGTCGAGCTGGTCATGCTGCTCTGCTCGCAGGAGTGGCAGAACAGCCTGCAGAAGCACGCCGGCCTCGCCTTCATTGAGCTGATCAACGAGGGCCGGCTGCTCTCGCACGCCATGAAGGATCACATTGTGCGCGTGGCCAACGAGGCTGAGTTCATACTGAACCGCATGCGCGCCGACGATGTGCTCAAACACGCCGACTTCGAGTCGCAGTGCGCCCAGACGCTGCTCGAGCGGCGCGAGGAGGAGCGCATGTGCGACCACCTGATCACAGCCGCACGCCGTCGCGACAATGTCATCGCCAGCCGACTCCTAGAGAAGGTGCGCAACATAATGTGCAATCGGCATGGCGCCTGGGGCGATGCCAACGGCATTGGCTCCATCACCAGCTCGCTGACGGCGACCGTGGGCCCGCTGGCGAAGACCACCTACTGGAAGCTGGACGCCTGGGAGGACGACGCACGTCGCCGCAAGCGCATGGTGCAGAACCCGCGCGGCTCTTCGCATCCGCAGGCCACGCTGAAGGCGGCGCTGGAGAACGGCGCCCCGGAGGACGCCATCCTGCAGACGCGGGACGAGTTCCACACACAGATTGCGGTGTCCCGGGCGCACCCCTCGTCGCAGCACAACAGCGAGCTGCTGGACGACGCCGAGCTGCTCATCGAGGATCGTGAGCTCGATCTGGATCTAACCGGGCCCGTCAACATCAGCACCAAGGCGCGCCTGATAGCACCGGGCCTGGTAGCGCCCGGCACCGTCTCGATCACCAGCACCGAGATGTTCTTTGAGGTGGACGAGGATCACCCGGAGTTCCACAAGATCGACGCCGAGGTGCTCAAGTACTGTGACCATCTCCATGGCAAATGGTACTTCTCCGAGGTGCGGGCCATCTTCTCGCGCCGCTACCTGCTGCAGAACGTGGCCCTGGAGATCTTCTTGGCCAGCCGCACCTCCATCCTGTTCGCCTTTCCCGACCAGCACACCGTCAAGAAGGTGATCAAGGCGCTGCCACGCGTCGGCGTGGGCATCAAGTACGGCATACCGCAGACTCGGCGCGCCTCGATGATGTCGCCGCGCCAGCTGATGCGCAACTCGAACATGACACAGAAATGGCAGCGTCGCGAGATCTCCAACTTTGAGTACTTGATGTTCCTCAACACGATCGCCGGCCGCACGTACAACGATCTGAACCAGTACCCGATCTTTCCCTGGGTGCTCACCAACTACGACTCCAAGGATCTGGACCTCAGCCTGCCCTCCAACTACCGGGATCTGTCGAAGCCAATTGGCGCACTGAATCCGTCGCGTCGCGCCTACTTCGAGGAGCGCTACGAGAGCTGGGACAGCGACACGATTCCGCCCTTCCACTACGGCACCCACTACTCGACCGCCGCATTCACTCTCAACTGGCTGGTGCGCGTGGAGCCATTCACGTCCATGTTCCTGGCACTGCAGGGCGGCAAATTCGACTATCCGGATCGACTGTTCTCGTCCGTTTCGCTCAGCTGGAAGAACTGCCAGCGCGATACGTCCGATGTGAAGGAGCTGATACCCGAATGGTATTTCCTGCCGGAGATGTTCTACAATGCGTCCGGCTATCGGCTGGGACATCGGGAGGATGGCGCCCTGGTGGACGATATCGAGCTACCCCCCTGGGCCAAGACCCCCGAGGAGTTTGTGCGCATCAATCGCATGGCTCTCGAATCGGAGTTCGTGTCCTGCCAGCTGCACCAGTGGATCGATCTGATATTCGGCTACAAGCAGCGCGGACCCGAGGCGATCCGGGCCACCAACGTGTTCTACTATCTCACCTATGAGGGCAGCGTCGATCTGGACGGCGTGCACGATCCGGTGATGCGCGAGGCAGTCGAGAATCAAATACGCAACTTTGGCCAAACGCCCAGCCAGCTGCTGATGGAGCCGCATCCACCGCGCAGCTCGGCCATGCACCTGTCGCCCATGATGTTCAGTGCCATGCCCGAGGATCTGTGCCAGA
Source organism: Drosophila arizonae (assembly GCF_054131065.1). Taxonomy (NCBI): domain Eukaryota; kingdom Metazoa; phylum Arthropoda; class Insecta; order Diptera; family Drosophilidae; genus Drosophila; species Drosophila arizonae. Next base: position 12,838,140 of record NC_142927.1, on the reverse strand, counting down.
TGCTCAAGTTCTATCAAAATTCGCCCATCATACACATCTCGGCCAACACGTATCCGCAGCTATCGCTGCCGTCCGTCGTCACGGTGACCGCTGGCCATCAGTTTGCGGTGAATCGCTGGAACTGCAACTACACCGCATCCGTCCAGAGTCCAAGCTACGCTGAGTCGCCGCAATCGCCGGGCTCCAATCAGCCGCTGACCATTGATCCAGTGCTGAGTAAGTAGAGCTAAGTTAACTGCTTGCACTTGGATTCTATTGACTCCGTTTCCCTTTCCCTCTCTCTCTCTCTCTCTCTCTCTCTCTCTCTCTCTCTCTCTCCCTCTTTCCAGCTGTGCATGGCACCAACAACAATAGCCATGCGGTGAGCCGTCGCCATTTGGGCGACAACTTTAGCCAAATGCTTAAGATTCGCTCGAACTGCTTTGTGACCACCGTGGACAGTCGCTTCCTCATTGCCTGCGGCTTCTGGGACAACAGTTTTCGAGTGTTTGCAACTGAGACAGGTGAGTGCCCTCTCTCTCTCACTCTCACTCTCTTACCCAACCCCTATTGGTGGCGTGAGTGAAGTGTCGCTCTATCCATGAGCCCCTACCGAGATAGCACCCTGTACCGTTCCTTGTATCTGTCGTCTTTCTAGCGAAAATCGTGCAAATCGTCTTCGGGCACTTCGGCGTCGTCACGTGCATGGCCCGCAGCGAGTGCAACATTACGTCGGACTGCTACATAGCGTCCGGCTCGGCGGACTGCACCGTGCTGCTCTGGCACTGGAATGCCCGTACCCAGAGCATTGTCGGCGAGGGAGACGTGCCCACGCCTCGTGCCACGCTCACGGGTCACGAGCAGGCAGTCACCTCGGTGGTCATCAGCGCTGAGCTCGGACTGGTTGTGTCGGGCTCAACGAGTAAGTTCCATCCGCTGTCAGCTTTGGCCTAGACTAACATGCGATCTCTCCCTCCCCCTCCCTCCCTCTCTCTCTCTCTCTCTGTCTCTCGTCCTTTCGCCTTTTGCTTGCTAGACGGTCCCGTTTTGATACACACAACCTTTGGCGACTTGTTGCGCTCGCTGGACCCGCCCGTCGACTTCCACTCGCCGGAGCTGATAACCATGTCGCGCGAGGGCTTCATAGTCATCAACTATGACAAGGGCAACGTCGCGGCCTACACCATCAATGGCAAGAAGCTGCGCCACGAGACACACAACGACAATCTGCAGGTGAGTCCCACGCCCACTCAGCTGAATCTCTGGGTACTAAATTGATCGGCCTTTACCTCTCTCTCTATCTCTCTTCATCTCTCTCTCTCTCTCTCTCTCTCCATCTCTCTCTCTCTCTCTCTGTTATAGTGCATGCTGCTCTCGCGCGATGGCGAGTATCTGATGACCGCCGGAGATCGCGGCATTGTCGAGGTGTGGCGCACCTTCAACCTGGCGCCGCTCTATGCCTTCCCCGCCTGCAATGCGGGCATACGCTCGCTGGCCCTCACTCATGATCAGAAGTAAGTACTCGAAGGCAGGCCTTTGGGGTATAACCACTCATAACTGATTAATATGTTATACTATCTCTCTCTCTCTCTCTCTCTCTCTCTCTCTCTCATTGTCTACTTCTCTGTTTCTTTTTTTCCATATCTCCCTCTCTCTCTCTATAGATATTTGCTCGCTGGCCTGTCAACTGGTTCCATCATTGTGTTCCACATTGACTTCAATCGCTGGCATCATGAGTATCAGCAGCGCTACTAAGCCACGCCCACACAGCCCCTCAGACCTACAAGAACAGCTGAATCAAAAGGAAATAGAAATGGACATGGAAATGAAAATGAAAATGGAGAGAGCATGCGTGCTTGGGCAGGCAAGTGAAGTATGGTGGAAAGAGAACGCAACGATGTATTTACGTGCAGAAAGAGAGAGGAGATACGAGTATTTGTTTGTTTGTTTGTATTTTGATTTTCGGTTTTCGATCGATAGACATTTACAATTCTAGGCTAGTAAGCAAACGAAACTATATATTTTTTTTGTCTAGTATTACTTAACGTATAGCATATATTACCTAGTATGTTGGTGTGAGCCAGTCAAAAACACATTTTTTTACTAGTTATACGGCGTCTAGTTGATTAAGTTACAGCAATGACACAAGCGGATGGCTAACACAAAAACACAACAAAAATATTGAGAAAACACAACAAGCAATCGGCTTAAGTTGAGTAGTTTTAATAAGTATGACAAAAATCTATAAAAAAAATACAAAAAAAAAAAAAATAATAATATAAAATGACAAGTTAGTGTTTATAAAACGCAATAAGCAGTTAAGAAAACTTAAAAAAAAAAATAAATAAATAAATAAATTAAAAAATATAATAATATAAAATAACTTACTGAAAAAAATTGAAATAATAAGAACAATAATGATAATGTAGCAAAAGTTCTCACAAAAATGAATAGACACAAAATCAAAGCAAGAGGAACGCTTGAAAGTGAAACGAACCGAAAGGAAATGAAATGAAATGAGACGAGGTGAAGTGTGAAACAAGTGAAGATGAAACAACATGAAAACTAACAAACGAAGAAACCAAGTGGCCAAATGTATGAACCAGACAAAAGAGAGATAGAAAGAGAGAGAGAGAAAGAAGAAGCGAACAACAGTAGCGAGAAGCCAATTTTTTAAATACTTATACATATACACATATATATATATATAAATATATATATATATTTACATGCATACATGCAATGCTTCAACAAACATGCTTGAGCTAGTGACGTCACAACGGGCACTGCGAACGAAGTCACAAGAGAAACTGCTGATAGAGGACAAATGCCTAGGCAATAGATGCGAAGCGAGAAGCGGGCAAGAAGTTCGCGATATTTTAGTAATACAAAATCGAAAACGAGAAATCAACTAGTTCAAGATTAAAACTAACTCAAAATGATAAACTCAAGCTAAAGAAAGAAAGAAAAAGAAAAAAAAAAACACAACTAAACATTTATCAACACTGCTAAAAGCTAATTATAAATACTTAACAAAATACAAATATTGAATACGCAACTTAGCTGAGCTGGCCAAGGATAAAACAAAAAGATTACGCATACGCCACGTAGCCACAGCACATAAAACACACACACACACACACACACACACACACACACACACACACACACACAAATGAGAAACCCTTGAAATTGTTTCATTCTCCTTTTTGCCATTTTACAACACTTTTTATTGCGTCCAAGCGAGCTATGTATTTTGTTTGCTTAAAGAAAACAGAAAAAACCAACCTTAACCTTCCTTGAAACCTTCAACACATTCGTCCAACTTATATATATATATATAGACATGTATGATTCTTGATTAGCTTTTATTATTCATACATATACATATATACATTATCTTATGTATATGAAATACTTATGGTTGTCTGAAAGACACGCAACGCCCAGCTCGAAACTGGCAACTGGAGATCCAAATTGAAATGAGCTACAGCCTACACTGAGAGAAATTTCCAGTTACATTTTTAGTCCCGATTCGTTGCAATTAAATATATTTTTTTCTTTCAACAAAAAAATAAATTAATTTAAAAAAAAAAATCCATCCAAGTCGACATTTGCACTTAAAAAAGATATTTAGATTTGTACATACATCTAGTTACACACATACATATATGCATATGCATGCATACATACAAATATATGATATGATATGATATGGTAAATACATGAGCGAGCTCTGTGTAGACAGCTAAATGAACATTCGGTTGTAATAATGGCCCCGCCCTCCGCCCTCCACGAACCTCCCCACTTTCCTCACCCAGCACGCTCGAAACGGCCACAATCAAAGTATAAAAATGAAAATAAAAAAAATATATATATTACAAAATAAACTAAAAAATTATACAAAAAAAAATAATAATAATAAATAAATAAATAAATAAATAAAATACTTATGAGAATGCTAACCAAATGATAAGCCCACGAAATTCTAGATGTTTGTTGTGTTGTGTAGTAACAAAAAATAAAAAATAAAATTAAATTAAAGAATAAAACTAAAGTAAAAAAATTAAATAATAATATTAAAAATATATATATTAAATGAAAGTATATTTTTAATTCAAATTTAATTGTACTTTTTTTTTGTTTTTGTTTTTTTTTTTATTGATACAATCTTAAACTTATCAACTGACTAATGCATCCATCCAAAATTTTATGTACTTAAAGTTGAACTTTAATGCAGCTCAAAATGCTTGCGAAACATTTAATAACAATAATGCAAATTAATTATGCTAATTAATTGATATATAATTACAAATTCGAAACGTATTTCTGATTGTTTTTTTTTTTTTTTTTTTTTTTTTAATTAAGTATGAGTATGATTAAGTGTGTGTGCGTGTACGTGGGTGTGTGTGGGTGTGTGTCTGTGTGTGTATGTAATTTATGTTAATTAGTTGCTGCGTTCCCTTTCACTTCTAACAACAAAAACGAAAAAAATCTATAAAATATGCAAATTTGTGAAACATTGTTTCGATTTGTGTTCGTTATGTACATAATTTGAGGGGGGAGACAATTCAGCTCTTAAATAAATACGAAATGCAATTAATTACTAATTATTGAACACACAGTTTGAGTTCTCTCAGTCGAAGGAGCATCAATATAAATACTATTAGTGACATAAATGTTGTACATAAACTGAAATACGCTAGCTTAAAGAAAAAAATAAAAATGAATCAGTGTGTACTTAATTTTTAATTTAAAAATTAATAAAATTTACGTTCGATTACACAAGAAGCCTAAACAAAAACGAAGAAGAAGAAGAAGTAACTAAGCAGCCAAAATATGCAAGATTAATTAATTAAAGCTATAACAAAGCAGAATTTACATGAAGAATTAAACTTAAAAAATATGAGACAAATATATATATGAATATTTTTTTTTTTATATAATACGATAGCTATTAAAATATTAACAAAAAAAAAAAATAAAAAAAAAAAAAAAACAGCAGCAAATGAATAAATTTAAATGCATTAAAAAGACAAAGAGAAGTGAAGTAAAAGCAAAACAATTTTTAATTAAAGCAGTTTTTATAGAATTAAGTAAAAAAAAAATAAAAAAATAAAAAAAATAATATATATATACAGAGTATGGCATACAGCATAAAAATCGTAGAAAAATAAATAAATAAATTGCAAAAGATTTAAAAGTAAAAACTTACAAATAATTATGAAAATAAATGAAAATACATACATGTTTTTATTAAACAACAAATGGCTGACAATTTTAAATTTATATGAGCAAAAGATGAAGAGGAAAAGCAACTTTAAAAATTATATATAGAAATTTAAGCATTTATTCATGCACGAGTAAATTTATTTTATTTCGATATTTGTATAATTCATACACACACACATACACACAGGCTGAAATTTTTTACATAAATATAGCTGAGAAAATTGAAATAAAATAATAATAAAAAATGCAAAGCGAAATACACGCTCACACACACACACACACACACACACACACACACATACAGATCAATTGATGGCGCTTTTGAATGCAAGAAAAATTTAATAAAACAAATAAATAAAAATTGAATTAAAAATGATAAATATTATAATGTTAATTAGCAACTAAACATGAAATACAAACAACACTAATACACACACACACACACATAGAAAACAGCTCACATATGCTTAAAGTGAAGCTAAAGCTGCAAATTAATGTTCATTATTATGGCTAAAAGTATATTTTTTTTCTATGCAAAAGCTACAAATTGATAAAAATAAAATTTAAAAAAACACACACACACACACATAAAAATAAAATACAAATTAAAATAATTATAAAATTTATGCATATTGATATACGCTACGATTCTAAACTAAAATTAAAAGCGCATGAAGAAGGGATAATTGAAAGTCAAAAAGTTGCATAAGGAGAAAACCTTAACGATTAAAATTAAATAAATTAAATTTAAATTAAGGCAAAAACAAAACAAGAAAACAAAAACAAAAGACATTTAACAAGCAAGTGAGCAAGCATTAAAACCAACAACAACAACAAATTATTATGTTCAATAAAGAAAACAAAGAAATCTTACACGAATCATAATCGAGTTTTCATTTCCTTCTCTCCCAGCCTGTTTGCTTTCAGCTCAAAGGTGGGTAAATGTTTGCCTTGGCCGTCTTTGATCTGCAGCTGAGGCGCCCCGGGTTCAATTGCAACAACTGCTGCCCAGGCAATGGGCCAAGCAATTTAACAGCCACGCCCCAACGCCCACTCAGCCAACACTCGGCGCCCATTAAGTGCGCTCCAATTGCAGTCAAAGGCCGAACTCTGGCAAGCGTAGTCGACCCACAGATGCCCTGCACAAGGCGGCCAATACAGATGTATAATATGCACACATATGCCACTCTCTCCATGTTCATAGACCTCTATGACCGCGCTCTATATCGAGTTACTTCTTTTGAGAGGCAACAGCAGCAGCTATCAAATAAAGACAAATCTCCGATTTGGACAAATCTCCCATTCGAGTATGCAAATAAGCGCGCAGTCAACTTGAGTAATACCTCCAAGGACAGACACTATTGGTGTACATATACATATACATATATACATACATTTCTCTTGATAATTTCAGCATTGAACCACAGGACGTATACGTAATATGAATAGCAGCATCAAGTATACGCCGTGTTAAGCACTTAAGCGGCTGATGAGGCATTTAAATGTAGCTAAAGCTGGCTTTGCCTTTAGAGCGGGCTCGAGAGCTGTTCCCGGTAGAGCATCAATTAAGCAGGCGTAGTCGATAGACAGCTATGCAGTACTCTCCAGAGATGCATATCAAATATATACGCAAATATAATTATATCCATCCAATCATTAAAACGTCAATATTTTCGCTGATTGGCCGTGGCCACAGTAATGCCATATGCCCATACGGCGTATACTTGATAGCAGTCTCCGGAGCAGCATCAAGTATACGCCCCGTGCAGCACTTAGCCAGTTGACGCTCAGACAGCAAGAAGTTAACAGTTTTCGCATTGACCAGCTGTCCAAATGCGCGACATGCACAAAGCGCAGCAGCAGTTGCAGCAGATGCAGCAGCAGCAACAACAACGACAACAACGACAGCAATAAGGAAAATGTCGCAATTGCTGGGGTGGGGCAGCCCACTTGAGGCTATGAGCACAGCCTTGGCGCTTGTCGTCAAAAGTCATATCTGTGTGCATATTATGCGACTGGCGCGCGGCGCGCGGTGCGCTGCGCTGTGTGTTTTCTGGAGCGTGTAATATCCGCTTCCTGCATTTCCGGTTAGCGCTTTTTCCATCGCGTATACGTAATATTTCCACAAGACGGCGACGATGGCGACGCCGGCGAAGCTGCCACCAAATTGCTAGCGGAAATGCTGCAAAATTAACGAGCATGAGGCACAGCAGGCAGACACACACACACACAGGACAGATGCCAAGAAACTGAGAGAGAGAGAGAGAGAGAGAGAGAGAGAGAGAGAGATGGAGAAGGGAGCTGTGGATAGACTATGTTGGCATTACTTACGTTGCGCACGGCACACAGTGAATGCAAACATTTTTCCAAGCACCAAATGCAAATTCTTCACGAGTTTTCTTTCGCTCTGCAGCAGCAGCAGCAGAGACTGTAGCAGCAGCAGCCGAGGCAGCGACAGCGACAGCGACAACAGCTGCAAATTAGATGCATCACTTAACCGGCAATGACATAAAGCTGCCAAGTGGCGAATGATGATGCCGAATGGGCCGCGGCCACCCTGCAGCCCTCGACAATCTCAATTTATGAAAGCAAATAAGCGAACGAAGTCAGAGTCAGAGAGCTTGAGACTGCGGCTGAGGCCCAGGCTGAGGCCGAGGCTGAGGCTGCCCCACGAGCAGATACCCCGTCCAAGCGAGAAGAGAGTCAGAGCAGTCAGAGTCCTTGACTTGACCTGCACTGGAATCAAATTAATATTCCCTCTAGCCACCTCCTTCTGCTTACAGGGTATCCACAGGTGTCCCTTGACAGAGCCGGCGCCATACTGAGCTGTATATGTAATTTGATCAGCTGCGCGTTACAAAATTTCGCAGAGCTCGACTGATGCGCGCTTTGGTTGAGGTTTTCAAAGTTAGGGTGAAGGCAGGGAAGCTATCTCGATAGAGAGTAAGATTAACAGTCACTTGCAAATCCATAATCTGTAATACAGTTATATCAATAAGCTACAAAATGAAAATCTGTATCAGGAGCGGACTTCTTATTGCCATTCTCACAAGACAATTTTTTGAGAAGCCTTTATAGCGATCTGCAAATCAATCTCTCAAGTTATCTCTCTACTACATTTTTACTCTTCCTATCTCTCTTACTCTCAGTTATTATATCTGTCTCTGTCTCTATGTGCGCCTCTATCTCTCTTTCTCTCTCTCTCTCTCTCTCTCTCTCTCTCTATCTATCTCCCTCTCTTTTGTCCTCTCTCTATAGAGATATATCTCTATCTCTTTCCCTTCCTTGCACTCTATCTTTTCCAATCTCTCTTTATTCCTCGCTTCCCCCTCTCTCTCTCTCTCATTCTCTCTCTCTCTCTCTCTCTTCCTCTCTTCCTCTCTCTCTATCTGATTTCAACACTACATCTATCTCTTCTATCTAATTTATAACCCTTCTTTTACTTTCGTTATCCCTCGCTGCAAACTTAAATCACTTCTTAGCTCCATCCACATGCTGCCGCCTCAGACTCCTCCTCCTCCAGCGCATTCTCGTCTCTTCTTAATTAGCTGCTCAGATATCTCTAATTTGCACTCATATGCAAATCCATTGAAGTGTTGTTCGCCTGGGCCGCAAGCCGACGCCTCTCTGCCGATGCCTCTCTGTCCACTTCAGCTGTGCTCCAGCACCTCATTTGTCTCTGTCCCCGCTTCCGATGTCCTGTCGTCCATCCGTCCGTCCGTCCCTTGCCTGCCCCCCTCTGCCAGCTGGCCAAACTGTGCCCTTATCGTGTGCTGCTTCGTGTGGCATCTTTGGACAGTGTTGAAAAGTGTGCTATGTCGCGCACACATGGCACATAATTGAGTGACAACGCGGTTGCAGCATTTACCATGTCCACAACGGTAAGGACTACGCAGTGGATCGGTGGCTGTGGCGAGGGGTGTGGGGTGGGTGGTGCGGAGGGGTAGACAAGCCTCGGCAGCAGCTCGAGAGGGCAACGTCAACGCACAGCCGCAGCGCATTTGAATTTGTAATGAGATTACACACGCACACACACACACACACTCGCATGCATAGAGCCTGTGTGAGGTCATGCCAAATGAAATGAAATGTGTCCCCGCCCGAGAGAGGAGAGTGGGTCAGAGCTGGCCTGGGCCTGGGCCTGGGCCTGGGCTGGGCCAGAGCCCTGGCGGTACGCTCTATGTGTGCCGACTGCAGCGCGCGCGGCGCATTTCCAACTGTTAATTGTGACCATAATTAAGGTGACCTCCACCAACGTGACGAGCTTCATTTGGATTATGCCGAGCCGAAGAGGGCTTTGAACGCTTTTCAATCGATTGTGGAAACTGCGCTCCACCAGCTGCGAGCCGCTTGCCAAACACGATTATTGCAGATCGCATAACAGCCAGCTGGATTATGGCCAAATTAGTAACGTTGACATGCCGCTGACTTTGCCATCGAGCCAGCGGCTAAAGCCCTCTCCGGGTCGAGTTACCGGAACGAACTATAAATACCAAACCACGTGAGATGCAAAATTTGCGGAAATGGAAATGTTTTATAACAAACTGGAATCGAACGGAGAATCTGGAACAAGGCTTAATCGAAATGATATAGGAGCGATTTATAGAGAATTCCGATAGATGAAGGTGAAAAGAGAAGAGAGACAAATAAGCAAATCTAACAAACTAGACTTTAAGTGATTCATCTCAGCACAGCTTAAGGCTCAGGCTTAGCCGAGCAGAGATCTTCATATATGAACTCTAAGCATGAACGTGGGTTGCTGCAAACTGCCGATGGATTAGCTCTCTGGGTTTGCCTTGAAGATAAGAGATGGAACAAGAAAAGAAGAGTGAAATACTTAATTCAAACCAATTGCAATAATTTATAAGATTCAAAAAAAGTATGAGCACACCATGAATAGACTTTGCTTTTGGGGTAGATTATTGCTTCTAACTACATACATATATTTCATTACAATCTCCATTCATTCGTTCTCTTCCCGTTGCTAATAAACTGATTTCAGGCAGTTAATAACAAGTTCGTGTATTGTAACTGCTGCACATCTAACTTTGGAAGCTGCTGTTGCCATTCGAAAGTTGCAACAAATGTGATTTGGATGTGAAAAGTTGGTTTGCTTTGCTTTGTCGCTTCTGACATCGTTTCATTTATGCCTTGCCTTTGGGTCACTATGCGAGCTGCCAGAGCAGCTCAGCTGGCAAAGAGAGCAGTCACACACACACACACGCAGAGACTGTAGTGTGTGTGTGTGTCGCACTGACTAACTGACTATAAAGGTAGCATAGGGGATAGGGAGCGCTTTGGAGCGGTACGGATTTTAATCAACTTGGATACAGCCGCAAATGTGTCCACACAAAGACAGAGGCGGGTCATATCATCATCATATTACATATGCAAACGTGTGTGTGTGTGAGAGAGAGAGTGTGTGTGTGGGTGTGTATATTACTGTTACCTCGGCTCCGAGGCTGCGGCTGTCCCACAGACGCCTCCAAAGTTGCACGACTTCAACAGCCCTTTCAAATCTGTGCAAATATTTATTGTGCCTGCTGCTGGTACAGGTCGCACTCGCTAGGTGGGAATGCCAAAGCTGCGTACATAGTTAATGGGAAAGCTTTTCATTTGGGCAATCAACAGTTGGTCAGTCTATCAATCCATCAGTCAATATTCAGTGATTATTCGACTTATCAATCAATCAATCAATTGTCCGATTTCCCATTGATCAATCAGCAGTCTTTTAGCCAATCAATAAGCCGATCAATCAATCAATCAGTCAGTCAATCAAATAACTGTGCAGCTCAATCATTCAGTCAGTCAATCAATTTCAGTAAGTAGTCATTTTAACAATCAATCATTCGGCAAATCATTAAGTAATCAATGAATTATTCGACTAATCAATCAATCCCAACCCTTGCTTTCCATCTTCTTCAATCTGTCACTCAAAGCTTTAATCAAGCAGACATGAAAATTATTTACTACTTAGTCAACAAATCCATCAGAAGGTGAATTACTAATCAGTCGGGGGAATAGTTACTTAGAGCTAAATCAATCAGCCACACTCAAGCAGTCAATCGCAATCAATCATTGCAGCTATTCTGGCCTTGGTTTGCCTGTATAACACTCAGAAACTCAATCAGTAGGTCAGTGAGTTCAAACCTCATTAACCACCCAATCCATTAATCAGTCAATCAATCAATCAATCAGCATATCGATCAGCTGATTTGAATACATTCACGTTGAGCAACTCTTTGAACTAGACAAGAGTTGCTCACGTTACAGGTCCTTCACCCTATCCCTGCACTATCGCACACTAGCGAGTGTCTACTGTACCGTAATCATGCAAACAGTTGCACAACTTGCAACTTTTGCGCTCTGCAGCTGCTTATCCCCTTCACATACTATAAAAGAATATTTGATGATGCGACTCAGTGGTGTGTCAGCCCCCAAACTCCGCACCCATTTGCCCCATTAACACACACACACACACACACACATATGTATATAAATTGCATTAACACATTCGAAATGCTGATGATTATCCTTGCGAGCTGCTTGTGCCCCTGCAGCAGGAGCAGCTCGGGCGCTGCCTCGCACTGCAGTTTGACGAACTTTGTTGCACGATAAATAATGCAATTTGTAATTAAGTCAGTCAACCAAGTCAAGTGGGCGTCCACAGGGGCGTGGCACAGCTGTGCGTAATTAGAAACCATTTGACAAGCGATGAGCAGCAACAACAACAAAACGAAGCGAAAGCAAAATGAAAAAAAAAGCGAAACCAAAAAAAAACATAGAAAAATAGCAAAAAAATTTATGCGCAACTTAATTGAAAAGCGAACTAAATACCTGTATCTATGTGTGTGTATGTGTGTGTGTGTGGCAATGTTTGCTAAATTAAATATGCAGCAATGTTAATTAAAGCAAATTAGGTTAACCGCACATGGGAAGTGGTCGAGGCAGCTGGGCCAAATGCGTGAGTGTGCGGCTCTCTCAAGATCCGAATAACAATGCAAATTATGCATATGAGTGCTTGGACACGCACACATACACACACACACACGCATGCACACACGGAAAGCCAGACACACATAATCATAATACCGCAAATATTTGCATGCTTTAATTATCCTGCGACCATTTGGAGAGTCATGCGATTACTGAATAATAAATTAATCATTTTATCAATTTTTTATTCGAAATATAGGAAATATAAAACGAAATAAATATAAATTTAAATACATATATTTTCATCTAAAGTCTATATTTCAATTTTAGTATAGTATTTAATATGTTTTTCAAGCTTCTTCAACAAAAAAGTGGAATTCCGATTATTCCAAATGGCAATGAAACAGCTTTTTATTTAACGAATTACATGGGTTTTCGCTTTGTCGAGATTTACAGTTACGATGCCCAACTGCGAGGCTTAAAAAACCGTTTGTAAAAACGGGTATTTGATATATTCCGGCATTATTCAGCTTCTAACGTTTGATGAGATTGTTTGTTGAATATTTATTTTTATTTATTTATTTATTTATTTTTTTTTTTTTTTTTTTTTTGTGGAGTTGAGTTGTATTTTTGATTGATTGAATATAGAATTTCGGAATTTTTGATGCTGCTATATGTTTGTATTATTTCAAACTTCAACTCAGAGAAGCTCAAGTCAATGAGAAGTTCATAATGCTAAGTATGATTGCAGTAAAAGTTCAGAATATGTATATGAAAAATTATTTAGAATTTGTTTTGCATCACAACTCAATCTACATTCAGAAAGTGCGCAACGTCATTTTATTTAAACTAATTGCCAAAAATGTAATCTAAAATATCCATGCACAAAATACCCATGCACAGCGCCCATCTATTCATTGCAATTCGAAGCGAATATAAAACGCATTTTAATTTTCAAATTATATACGCATATAATCATGCAAATGTATTTGACATACGATAATTAAGTATACGCCGCGGAGGCCAGGCTCAGGTTCGTCGATGTTGTCTGCTTTTGGCTGATGTAAAGCTGATATTAGCGACCGTTGGCAGCGCTCTCTCTCTATCTCTCTCTCTCTCTCTCTCTCTCGCTGTTTGTGCGCGCCCTAATCCAAATCCTTTCGAAGGGCAGCAACACAAGCAAAATAAAAATGAAAAAAAAAAAAAATTGCTGCAAAAATCGTAGCATACTTTTTCGGGCAGCTGTCGACGACCACAAATATCAGCTCTCCTGTGTGTGTGTGTGTGTGTGTGTGTCTGTGAGTAGAGTATGTCATTTGTTGCAGCTTATGGCTTAATGCAACTGCTAGTCAGCCATAGCCCCGCCCCCTCCGGCAGCCCATCGACTGCAGCTTCAGCCATTACGCAATTGTAAACGTATTTGCGAGAATTAATTTTTCGCATTGTGTGCTTGCCTGCACCAGACCGTGCCACACCCCATACAATATCTATCTTTATCTATCTCTCTCGCGCTCGCGCTCGCTCTCGCTCTTATTCGCTTTGTCACTCTGGGGCGCTAGCAGCTGTTCATTCATGGAAAACAATGAATGTAAAAAGCGAAAAGCAAAAGAAACAAAAGTTGGAAGTCATTTAAAAAACAGTGCGGTATGCATTGTCTCTTTCTCTATCTGTGTATGTGTCTGTGTGTGTGTGTGTGTGTGCCGGACACTGCACTTTGTTTGCGCTAGCAGCGCAGCAGAAGGCCATGGGTTGATGGCGCATAGCTGAGTTTTACTGTCAGCGGTCGCAGCTGCTTTCATGTTACGCACAAAACGAAATCATACGAAATACTTCCGAGAACAAAAACAAAAAAAGAGATATCATCTGAGAGAATACAACACATAAAAAAATCGCCGTCTGTACGAGGATTAATACGACGCAGCAAATGTCAGCAAATAATGCTAGAGAATATGCGTAAAGCACTTTGAAGCATTTTCAGAGCAGATTAACGTGTTGTGAGCTTTCGCTGCTTTATAGTTGATATTGAATATATACAGTAGCATCCCGATAATTCGAAATGGCAAGGGGATTAGTTTTTCATGGATTTACACAGAAATTCCAATTATCGAGAATTATTGAAATCGAATTTCTTTCAAGGGGATAGCATTTTTTTCGATTTATCGGGATTTTCGATTTAGCGGGGTACGAATTATCGAGACTCGACTGTATATGTATATATATATATCATATGCATATATCCATCATTTTCCAATATTTATTTGCAGCTCATTATGATCCGATTTGCCATCGAGTTCTAGTCGAACTTTTCTCGTTTTGCAATCGTCTTTTATCTGCACTCTTTCCCCTCCTCTCGCTCTCTCTCCCTCTCTCTCTCTCCCTCTCTCTCTCTCCCTCTCTCTCTCTCCCTCTCTCTCTCTCCCTCTCTCTCTCTCCCTCTCTCTCTCTCCCTCTCTCTCTCTCCCTCTCTCTCTCTCTCTCTCTCACTTTCTCCCTCCTCCTCTCTCTCCATATCGCTTACAATTCACCATCTTCTCGACGGTCCGTTCATTTCCTCTGCTTTCCTCTTATTTCCTTATTGCTCAATCTAAATCCCCGATTCCTGCTTCGCGCCGCAACGCAGACTCAACTTGGCTAACGGACAGCTGCCGCATTTGGCCAATAGCTAATTGACGTGGTATCTGCCAGTCGTGCCAGTCGGTTAGGTGTTCTCTGCGACGCAGCTTTCATTAAATGCTGCCAAACGAAATATTTGATATTCGTGACCAGACCGCAAGCCTTTTCCAAGCGACATACGCGCCTCCTGCTCGCGCCCCCTGCTCGCGTCTCCTGTTCGCGCCTCCTGCTGCCGCTCTGTGCATTTCAATAAAAAGCATTTTCACTGCATTCAGCGTGACGCTATAAAATCGGCGAGTCAGGTGCGGGCTGCAGGCGGGAGTGACATAAATACCTGTACAGGTGGCAGGAGCCTGGCAGGATATTACCAGGATGCGCGGCCAATGGACAGCCAGCTAGCTGCTTTGACGAGCCCCAAGCAACGGTGGCTCTTTTTTGGGCTTGTGAGCGGCACATTCCAAGTCAAATATTTAAAGAGACAGACAGAGAGGGGCAGTGTGATGGTGAGGGGGGAGGGAGTGTGTATGGTAGAGGTAACGTTTTATATTGCTGCATGCACACGCGTCACGGATACGGAAACGGAAACGTCACTTTGCGGTCAACAGCAGCAGCAGCTGCACACACACACACACACACACACACACACACACACACACACACACACACACAGTGACACTTAGATGACCAGCAGATAAACCCCAATTCCACTCCGTCCCTCTCTCTCACCCTTTCTCTCTCTCACTCTCTCACTCTCCCTCTGTCTGTCTCTCTCTCTCCCTCTCCCTCTCTTTCTCCTAGCTGTGGTTGTGGCACGTTTCATTCAATTTATTTGCGATTTCCCGTTTCAATTCGTTTTGGCCGCCAATTACAGAACAACATGGCCATGCCCTAGCCTCCCCCTTGCCCCTGCCCCTGCCCCTGCCTCTGGGCCCTGCTGGCTCAGGCAACTCGTCAAATTTTCGGACGACAGGCAAATATGCCAGGCGTCCTGCAATCGGAAATGTCTATTTAAAGCCTTTAACGTCAAAGGGGTCCCAGCGCCCGAAAAACAATCAGCAAAATAATCAGGCGAAACATGTTGGGGTGGGGTAGGGGGCGGTGGAGGCTGGCTACCCAAAGCAGAGGCCATGTGCAGAGCGAGAGAGAGAGAGAGAGACAGAGTCTGTGGCTGTGGCTGTGCCACATCATTAGCATATTGACATGTGGCCACATTCGGTCACGTTCCATTTCATTTTCGATTCATTTTCGATTCATTTTGCCAGAAGGAGTTTCGAATCAATTTTCTTTTCATTGTTTAGCGCCAAGTGATGGGTGTGTGTGTGTGTGTGTGTGTGGGTGGGGGGGTACACTGTGAGCCACAGCTGAAGACAATACAAGTTGATAAGTCAACACACACACACACACGTGCACTCACACACACAGCCGCGGGGCAAACAAAAGGCGAAGTAGAAACGCAGCTGACAAAACTTAAAGTTCAAAAGAATAGGAAAACTGCTTACGAAACTAATTGTCTGCAAAACAGTAAGTGGCACACATACACACACATGCAATCACACACACACACGCACACAGCGTTGTAGTGGTAGCAGCTGACAGACAGCCTGAGAATGCCAGCAGGATGCGGATGTGAATACGGATGCGAATGCGGACGCTGCGTTCCGATTCCACACACACACACACACACACACACACACACACATGCACGCAGCATTGCCACACATGACGAATGCTAATACACTGCGCAAAAAAACATGCTGCAGCCAGCACATAAATTACGCTCATCACAGCAAATGCCGCAGCTGGGGCAAGGCAGTCGAATTCGTCTTTGTGGACAAATCGCATTTGTGTACGTAAATAATTTGTATATATTAATTGAAAATCGACTTTTGTGCAGTGTAATCATTGAGTCAAGACAGAGAGGGAGAGAGAGATAGAGTGTGAATGGGGGCGAAAAGGAAGACATTCAGCTGGAACTGTGGCAGATGGGCGCCTGTTGGCAGGACGCCGACTAGGCATTTGATAGACTCTGGGCGAGTCTTAAGGCGAGTCACAGGCAGAGAGCAAAGCGTTGCCAAGACACCATGATCGACTGTCAGATGCCCTGTAACTGTAAATGAAGAAGAGTAGACGCAAGTCCATTTGATAAATCTAGTTAAAACACTCTAGAAATACTCTCAACTCATGCTTAGTCTCAGAGCTTGAATTCCACATGCTGCTCAGTTACAGGATATATGCATTCATATATTGGCTGATGGTATAGTAGAGAGCTACACTCGTAAAAGACTATCAGTCGGTAAAGCACTGAGAGCTGAGCGGATCATTGGAGGCTTATTTTCTCAGCTGTCTGCCTGCACAGCAGATACCCTAGCATTTGCTAGAAACATCAGGGTATGAAAAATTGTTTTCCCTTGTTTGTTTTTTTTTTTTTTTTTTTTTTATTTTCCATTGCCATTGAGCTTTCAGCTCTTGAGCTCTACAGCAGCAGCAGCAGCAGGAGCAGGAGTAGCAGGAGCAGCAGCAGCAGGAGTCACCATTGCAGGCAACTCAAACGAGCCAAGCACTCAACGGATTTAACAGCCGCAGTAGTGCGTATGTGTGTCCTGCTCCTTTCTACCCCCTCTCTCCCCCCCCCCCCCCCCCCTCTCTCTCTCTCTCTGTCTCTCTCACTCACTTTCTTGCTCTGCAATCGCCAACTAAAGCATACACAATGTTCAGGCATTGCCTTTGACGGGCCTTGCAGTTGCCAGCTTCAGCTTCAGCCAGCTCTCTCCCTCTCCCTCTCTCTCCTTCCCCTTGGCTGCTTCATATGGAATAGACTCTTAGTAACATTTGCTATCTGCTTCTCGTGCATCTTCTTTGTCAGCCGATAAAAGTTGATGCTGTGTGTGTCCACGTCTTCAATAACTTTTGCGGCCTCCTCCCCAACCACAACCCCATCCCCATCCCCATCCCCATCCCCAGCCCCATCTCCGTCTCCTGTCCACTTTCTTCTGCTGGCCTTTTGGCCAGGGCACAGTTGCTCCTTTTCTATTATTATTATTATATTATATACAGAATATATATGTATGTATGCATGAACTTTTTATTGTCTTCAGCAGGAACTTTGAGCGGCCCCCAGCTTGGCGCTGGCACAACATAATATTTGCATAATGCCAAACGGACAAACTGCAGTTCAAAACAACACGGACTGCACAAAGGGTGAACGTTGCACGGCCGCAGATACCCTGTAGTCAGGTTGTTAAGAGCCGATTCCCATTAGACTCTGCCTGCTTAGATTATTCAGTTTGTCTGATTGGCGAATGAAAGACGAATGTGCAATACTAGTCTAGCAATTTAACTAGACTGATGTGCATTTGTTCATGCCCTCTCTGTGCAGCTTACAGGGTATATTGCCGACTCCTGCCCAGCGGCTGGCCAAAGATGACAAATGACTTTAAAGAGGCTTAGCCAGCGCGAGCCGCATTGGAACTTGACTTACAGCCGAGCCCCACTGAGAGCGAGAGAGGGAGAGCGGGAGAGCGCGTGATTGAGGGAGATGGAGCGTGGTCTACAAATTATGCAGGCTTGGCGCGTCCTTTGGCTAAAGCACCGCAGACAGCAATTATTTTGTGCAGCTGCAGCGAAATGCTCTTTGATCCTCTTTGGTCATATATTTGCTAACGACAATGACGTTGCCTGCCATAGATTCAGGTGTATGTCTCCCTCTCCCTCTCTGTGTGTGTGTGTGTGTCGTTGTTTGTTTTATGAGCGCGCGCCTCGCCACTTGGCCCAAGTGCAACTGTGCAGCCAACTTTTGCCGTCGCGCAGTCAGCGCTTGAAACTTCTCAATGGCACTCGGCACAGGTCTAGCTGGCATTTGGGCGCCGCCCACCGCCCACCGCCCGCACACCGTCTGGCTGCAGTCCGCTCAAGTCATTCCCAATTCCGCTAGCTTCATTTATATATATATATATATTTATATTTTTTTTATTTTTTTTTTTCTATTTTTTTTTAGCTGCTCAGCACGTCGATTGCTGCCAAATTAGTGCAAATGGAGGCAGAAGACTTCATCGATTTGGGCTTAAGCGTCAGCAGCACCAAAGACAAACGGTGCTGCCAACTCGCTTTAAGCAAACAGAAAACTCTGGCTGCACTCAATGCACACACACACACATACATACACATGCACATGCACACAGAGAGAGAGAGAGAGTGAGAGAGAGCCATCAGTTGATGCCTTGCCAAAAACTTCATCATAAATTCTTTCGTTTGGCAGTTGGCTTCGTGGTTAAAGTTTTTAAATTTCTGTAAAGTTTGCTGGGCGCACGTCAAAGCGACTTCCGCCTTTCGCTATAGCAATCTTTAATCATCATCTTGAACTATACATTCCAGAACTCTTATCATTTCCATACGCCCTTAGATACTTTCGTGTCATCGAGATAGCTTTACATATTAATAAATGTTTTTTGTAGAGCGTAGATATCTCTATGAATACTTTTGTATCTTCTAGATACTCTTATCACTTTCATGCGGTATCTTTAGGCTTCTAAAGAGCTTTTGTATTGAGATACTAGATACTTTTGTATAGTATTTTCAGAATTCATTTGTATCTTCAAGATACTTAAATATATTAAATATTTTCATTCAAGATTCATTTGTATTTCATAGATGATTTCTAAATATTTTCCAGATATTTGTGAATCTCCTAGATACTTTTCTACCTTCTGGATATTTTTGTATCTTCCAGATACTTTTGTATTTTCTAGACACTGTTGTATCTTCAAGATACTTAAATATATTAAATATTTTCATTCTAGATTTATTAATATTTCATAGATGATTTCTTACCTACCACATGCATAATATTTTCCAGATACTTTTCTATCTTCTGGATACTTTTATATCTTCCAGATACTTTTGTATCTTCCAGATACTTTTATATCTTCCAGATACTTGTGTATCTTATAGCTACTGTTGTATATTCCATATATTCATTATTTTATCAGCTCTTCAGCTAGCTTCCTTCGCAGAGATTCCTTCACAATTCCTGCAGATATTTCCACAAATCCTTCTCCATTCGTATTGAGCTCAATTTGTCTCTCAATTTTGTTCTGTCTTAAAGATATTCCCTTGATTTATTTTGCGAAAAACGCAAACAGGGCTGAGCCAACTCAAGCATAATTGTAGGGCTTAAAAATGCAGTTCAATCTCAAAGAAATATTCAGGCATCGCATCGCATTGAGCTTTCTTCATGGACTGCCGCTGCGGTTTATATATGTACATATACATTTGCACACACTTACATATATATGTTTATATATATACATAAATTCAAAATACTAGAAATATAAATAACTTTGCAGCTGAAGCGCAGAAAACGTTCCCAAGGAAATTGCATAATAAATTCAAGAAGCTTTCAATAAAACTAAAGAGTGAAAGCGGAAGAGGCTGTGAAAATTCAGAAAAGATGGAGTTACAGAGGGAGAGGGAGAGGGAGGAGAGTAAATGTAAACCCATACACTTAAGTCAACGGTATAACTGTTTCTAATCAAACTTAACGTCAGCTGCAACAGCCAAAGGGATAGACGGCAGAAATTGTTGCCGTGTGGCTGTAAAACAGTTTCAGTTACAATTGCAACTGTTGCTGTTGTTGTTGCTGTTGTTGCTGTTGTTGGTGTTGTTATTGTTAGTGTTAGGTAACAACTGTCACTAGCCTTTTTGGACATTCGTTATCAATTGTCAGCAACTGTTGCTGTTGCTGTTGCCGTTGCTGCAATTGTTGCTGCTGCTGTTATTGCTATTGTTGTTGCTGTTGTTGTTGCCATTATTGTCAACGCCAGACGTGTGAATGCCAGAAGAGATGCCGCTTTGCAGTTTTGCGGAGTTGGCAGCTTTGGCACGTTTGGCTCTCCTACTTGTCACCCATGGATGTTGTTGTTGTTGTTGCTGTTGTTGTTGTTGCTATTGTTGCTGTTGCTATTGCCGTTGAGTGCAATTTTCCAATTTCTAGTTAACCTTAAAAAGCAAAACGCAGGCATATAACGAGACGGAGCAGCAGCAGCAGGAGCAGCAGCAGGAGCAGGAGCAGCAGCCGTAGCAGGAGCAGCAAGGACCTCCAACCAGCAAGAAATATTGCAACAGAATTTCAAACAGAAATAGAAGGAAGAAAAAAAATGGCAAATGGAAAAGAGTGGAAAAAGCGAAAAAGAACAAATAAGAAGGCTCCAGTCGAGACTGCTCGACTAGGAGATACCCTGAACCCCCCAAGTTAACTGCTGCTCTGTCGACTGCGCAGTTAGCAGCGACTGCGCTTGGGCTGCGCTGCAGTGTGGGCAATATTATGAAAATTTATTAGTTGAATAATTTCTCTTGTAGTAAGACTATCTTTATGAAACTTTCAGAGCCTTATCATATGGCTAAAATGTGTGTACATTCTAAAGCACAATTCTCTAGTATTTGGGCGCGAAGGGGGCGTGTTATCCAAAATCTGTAAATTATAAAATCTTGGTATCCATTACCCCTATATACAACGCAAATTCAAAGTCTCCAGATCTAAAAGTGTTCAAATTAGGCTGAAAAAACAAAGTCGATTTTTCGATTATTCTCCATAAAAAAGTTATCGAAAAAGTATGATAAACTTGTACTGCCTATGGTACGACTATGCATGCCAAATTTCAGCTCTCTAGCTCTTATATCTTCTGAGATCGTTTTGCTCATACGGACGGACGGATGGACGGACAGACGGACAGGACTATATCGACTCAGCTCGTCGTCCTGATCAAGAATATATATATACTTTATGGGTCTGTGATGATTTCTTCTGCCCGTTACATACTTTTCTCAAAGCCATTATCCCCTGATTTCCCATTTTCAATGGGTTCAGGGTATAAAAAGTGGAAAAGTGAAAAAGATACAAAAACACACGCCAAATTGAAGCACTGACATATTTTCCAATTTGGTGGCTCCATCTATCTGCAGGTGGTTCAAAAGGGGGAGGCGTGGCACTCCAAAATCCCCAATTGCACCTGTGTATAAAGAGTGATGTGCGCGTGTGTGTATGAGTGTGTGTGTGTGTGTGCGCGTGTGTGTGTGTGTGTGTGTGTGTGCGTGTGTGTGTGTTGCGTATGTTGTGTGAACAATGCCACAACTGGAAACAACAAATGCCAACGATAGCTTCCCGCACACGTCTCGCTCTATACCCTGTAATCTAGCAGCCGAAGGGGCAGCAGGCATATAGAAGCAGCCTTTCATAGTCTGCAAGTCAAAGATCATTCTATTCGTTACTCTCTATGTCACAATTCTCATACTCATCTAAAGTATATTCGAGTATTTATTAAAGTTCTATAATATTTATATAAAGTCTTGAAATTAATTTGCAGCATATTCAAGTCTGAGATAATTTCATTTTAAGCCATATCCACATCGACGCACGCCAAATGAAGCTTGCTCTTGCCATTACTAATGCTAGCTGTTGTTGTTGCTGTAGTTGTTGTTGTTGTCAGGATTATCAGGCCAAGGCAGAGTGCTGCAACAGTTAGCAGCCGACGGTCACCAATTGCAGTCCCAATCCCAATCCCAATGCGAATACGAATGCCCAGCACCGCCCCGCCCCACTCCGCCCCGCCTCGCCCAGCGCAACTCAGCGCGGTCCAGGCCGACTCAGCTCTAGCCCGTAGTCCGCTCTAGTTTCGGCAGTTCGAGCTGCACATTCGGTCCCATTCCGTGGCCCATTCATCATCATTTAGGCTTCAACAAAGAGCGAGAGCCGGCAGAGAATAAAGAAGAGAAAAGAAGTAGAAAACAGAAAACAGAAAACAGAAAATGGGAACTGGAAAAAAAGGCGCAATGACAGCTGCTCGAAATGGAAATGGAAATGGGCTCCATCCTGGCCAGACGCCATGCGAATGGTCTGCCGCAGGCAGTGGAGCTGACAGGGCGTGCGGAGCATTCATTTTATTAACGTGCCCAAGCCCGTACCCAAGCCCCTACCCATGCACCGTTCACCGTGCCCCTGCCCTTTGCAACCTCTGCAGCACTGCAACCCCCTCCCCCTCCCCCCCCACCCCTCCTCACACACCGTCCTATCACGACTTTCATTTCACGCAGTTTTCTGCAACTAGTTTTTGTGTGTGTGTATGTGTGTGTGTGTGTGTGTTATTTTTTTTTTTTTTTAAGAATCTCATTTCGTTTCCGCTGCTGCACTTTATATTCATTTGTAGGCCTAAATCGTGTTTCTCTGTATGAGAGAGAGCCTGTGTGTGTGTGTGTGTGTGTGTGCATTAATGCCTTTCACTCTCGACAACAGCAGCTGTTGCTGGCATTGCAATTCATTTGGGTAGCAGCGAATGAAGTGCAATTACAACATTTGACACATGTGCCGTTCCCCCTCTCTATCTCTCTCTCTCTCTCTCTCTCACTCTGTTAGAGAGGAGCTCACCACGCTATGGCTTCAACACTTGTTTAGTTTTCCATTCATTTCACAGTCGAATTGGAATTTCTATATGTAATATTTATACTGCTTTTCGTGCTTTTCTGCGTGTCACGACTCGAATTTCAGAGAGCGAGCTGCATCGTGATTTATTATTATATCATGAGCAATTGTTTGGGCTACGTTTTTCTATACCCTGTAGCTATCTCGTGACTTTTCTCATAATAGTGTCTCTAGTGTCTTAGTGGTATTAATAATAATGGTATTACCATTCAGTCGTGACACTTTACTCGTGCTTCAACCCAAATGCTCACACGTCTGTCGTCTGATGATAATGCCTCCATACGAGCCTCTCCTTGGAATTCCCCTCTGACCCTCACTCGTGCCCCTGTTTTTGATTCTTAGCTCTTCTCTCACGCCTCTACTCGTGCTTCCACTCATATTTCTACTCGTGCTTTCTATCGTGCCACCAATTGTGCCTTCACTTGTGCGTGTACTCATTCCTCTACTCGTGCCTCTACTTGTACCTTTACTCGTGTCTTCTCTAGTGTCTTCATTTGTGCCTCTACATGTGCCTCCATCCGCACCTGCTCTCCTGCCTCTACTCGTGCCTTTATTCGTGCCTCTACTCGAGCCTCTACTCCTGCCTTCATTCTTGTCTTCTCTCGTGCCTCTACTCCTGCCTTCTCTCGTGCCTCTACTCGTGCCTTCTCTCGTGTCTTTTCTAGTGACTTCATTTGTGCTTCTGCGAGTGCCTCTACCGGCACCTGCTCTCGTGACTCTGCGAGCAGCTACCGGTAGAGGCACACGTAGAAGCACAAATGAACGAGTGCCTCTAATCGTGCTTTCTATCGTGCCTTCACTCGAGCATTCACTCATGCCTCTACTAGTACCTTCTCTCGTCCCTCTACCCCTTTTCTAGGGTCTTCGCTCGTCCCTCTTCTCCTGTCTTTTTTCGTGCCTCAACGCATGCCTCTATTTCTGGTTTTATCCGTGCCTCTACTCGTCTCAATGTTTCGCCTTGTGACGCCTTGCTAATCACTGCGTGCTCTGCCTCGTGATTGGCCGGCCATCTCCAACTGTCGAGCCGTGCCGAAAAGTTGCACTTGTCCAGCTTCTAATGCCGCCTGGTTGGCAGCAAGCGTTCCATTCGCATAAATACAAAAGTTAAGGCGACACAAGTCAAACTGACAGCCAGAGCTACAGTCAGACCGAGAGCCACTGGCAGGGGCACTGGAAGGGGCAGAGGCAGTTGCCGAACACGTTGTCCCGTCACGACCGCAGCTGAAGCCGCAGTAACCGCAGCCGCATAGTCAGAGTCAGAGTCAGAGTCCTGCCCGGACCTTGGATGCTGCACGCTGATGGAGTAAATTCATGAGTCGGATGAGCGCCATGTGGAGCCCCAAATTAAGTGTGTCACCATTCACAGCGAGCGGAGGTCATCTCAATGCCCAGAAAAGGATGGACAGCGAGACAGAGAGAGAAAGGGATGGGGGAGAGGCAAAGAGAGAGAGAGAGAGAGAGAGAGAGAGAGAGAGGGAGAGATGAAGTAAAGTTAACTACACAGCAATTTATTAACATGCTCGAAATGGAAACCAGGACAGCAAGCGCCTGCCGCATGCCTCTGCTCTGCATGTGGCAAGTGGCAAGTGGCATGCGGCATGCGGCATGCGGCAAGCAACAACAGCTGCAACAACTGCCAAACTCAAACCGAAGCCGAGCAGCTGAAGCCGAACTGAAGTCGATGCTGACCATGGCAAGGGCAACTGAAATGGCGCCATCATCAAAATTCATATGCAACAATCATTTCACACGCCACGCCCCCTCGCCCACAGCCACAGAGCTTGTTCCACCGTTTTTTTTTTTTTTTTTTTTTTTTTTTTTTTTTTTTTTTGGTAGCTGAGTTGGTTTTTCAAGGCCGCTGGCATTACGGTAATTGCATGGATTTGTCCTGGCACAACAGCAACAATAAAAGAAAAGCGAGAAGGAGACACAGCGAGCGAGAGAGAGAGAGAGACAGATGGAGAGAGATAAGAAAAAAAAGATAAACGCCCGCTGGGCTCTTGTGGCTCAATGGCAAATATTTGTTTAATCAATTCTATATGTATGTATATGCCTGTATGTGCACACACACATACACACTCATACACACTCATACACACATGCATACACAGGCAGACAGACAGAACGTCTGGTTGAATGCCTGCGGCCAATTTGCATTTGAATTCGGTATGTGCTACGGTTTTTAGGGTTTTTGTTGTTGTTGTTGCAGTTGTTGTTGTTGCTGTTGCTGTTGCTCTCCTATTGAAGCGAAGATTCGGCATCTATGTGGCTGCTGGCTGAGCTGGGCATGAGGCTCCTGCTGGGCTGCTGCACCGCTCCATTTGTGCACGAATAGCATTCTGCGGTGCACTACGAAATGGCAGCAAATTGGATTTGGTATTGCCCAAAAAAAATATAATAAAAAAAATAATAATAAAATAAAAAAAAAACAAGCCGAAGATGAAGCTGGAGAAATGAACGCAATATACATATATATAGATATATATATATATATATATATATATATATATCAATATGCGCACACATTGAATGAAATAAAATATCGAGCAGCGAAATTTGTAACCAAGAAGGCTGCCAGCATTTCCGCTGACACACACACACACACACACACAGGCACGGAAATTGTATATCAAACGAAAAGCGTCAAAAGAAAACATTGCATGTAATTTCCGCAATTATTTAAGCGCTCTTCTAACTGATTCGCAATTTGCGAATGTCAGTTGCAAAGTAATACAACATCGTCTGCTGCCTCGCCTTCTTCTGCTGCCCCGCCTTCCTCTTCTCCCGCGACTTGTGCGGGCTTACGCCGTGATTAATGGCAGAGACGGGCACTTGAAGCTGCTTAACGTCGAGTCTTGGGCTATGCAGTGAATATTGCGTGCAGCTCGAATCTTCTTTAACATAACTCGGAGATTCGCAATCCAGTCCCAGGCATAGAAAGCGATCGAGTATCAGAGGACACACGAAATGCATTGGCTAAGAGTTCGAAATAAAAGACGTCGCTTTTCATAGGGGAAAGAGTATTGGGCTATGAACACATTATATATGATCATTTCTAGCCTACATGATCGAGTCAATATAACATATGTATGTACTATGTATGTACTAGAGCAGCTTAATTTTATTTGGAGAGAGAGAGAGAGAAAGGGAGAGGGGGGGGAGTGGTAGAGGGAGAGCGAGTAAAGTCAAGATGGAGATATAAGCAGCTCTGCTGTAGTTAGTCGCACAGTCAGTCATAAGCAATGCCCAAGTCTCTCTCTCTCTCTCTCTATCAATCTATCTGTCTCTCTGGCTCTGTCTTTCTCTCCATCTATATCTCTATTTCTATCTCTCTTCTCTCTCTCTCTCCCCTATCACTTTCTTTCTATCCATTTATATGTCTCTTTCCTCTATATATCTATCTCTCTCGCCCCTATATATCCAGATATCTATGTGTCTCAATCTCTCCCTCTATCAGTCTATCTATCTATCTGTCTCTCTCTCTCTCATTCTTTCTCTCCTTCTCTCTCTCTCTCTCTCTCTCTCTCTCTCTCTCTCTCTCTCGCACATGCCAGTCAACGCACATATTACCACAATATGCAGTTCATCCTCAATGAAATCTGAACACTCGACGCTCAGCTCTCAGCTCTCATCTCTTATTTGTTCCATCACGCACAAACAATTCCCGGCATATGTGCTTGCTTTATGGCAATCAGCAGAGCAATATGCACACACAAACACACACACACACACACACACACACACACACGCACACACACACACGCACACATGCACACAGATGCTTCATATGCCACAGATGCACGTTGGCTGCTCTGCATAAGTTAAATTATGCGACAACAACAACAGCAACAACATTGGCAACAAATCGCAATTTCAGCGCTCGATCAGCAACAGCGCTGAAAGTTGTAGGTGTCAATGCCGCAACCTCTCTGCAGTACCCATGCCACGCCCCCCAACCGCCCCAGCAATCACTAAAACAAGGCCCAGCCATAAAGCAAGCTCAGCTCCCTACACTCCCACTCCCACTCCCTACTTCTCTCTCCCTCTTCCTCTCACTCTCCCTCTCCCTCTCTCTCTCTCCCCCCCTTCTCTGGGCTGCAGCATAGCATGCAAAATGTATGCAGATGCAGCTGAGGCCGACGCTGCAGGGGAGGGCGGGAGACTCGTGCTGTGGATATAGATGTGGCTATGTAGGCCATGCCCATACAATAGACTGCCTCCTCGTGCCCCGCCCACTCGCCCACCCGCAGTCGCCTAGGCTGTTGAATAAATGTCAGCTTCCGCGAATTTCGCAATTTGAAAGCCACACAAATCACAACAGCAACAACAACAACAACAGCAACAACAGCAACAGCAACAACAACAACAACAAGGGGGCAATGGAAGTACCAAACTAGAGATACTAGAGATGACAATAATAAAGATGGAGTGCTGCAGCTGAATGCAAGCACAGCTAGCAAATACCTTCACTAGCAGAAGCTCCACGATAAATGATAACGAACTGCTATGATTGCTATCGGGCGTAGCTAGCGATAACGATATCGATAAATCTATTGTAATCTTAGCTCGATTGCAATCGATGTCAGAGTCACATATGCCCCATTGATGTTGCTCATTGCAGGGTATGCCGATAAAAGTCAATACAAACAAGAGGTGCTCTGTGTACCGCACAGCATGCAAATGTTTCTATTTTTTCCCCAGATCTCCGCTCGCCCGCCTCATGCTGCTCCCATACTGTTGCCAGAGGTAAAATTGTTAAGCTGGCCACGCGTCCGATAGTCCGCTGCGCCTGCCATGGCTAGCCTGCCTGCCTGCCTGCCTGCCTGCATGTCGGTCTGCCCGTCCGTCTGGCTGTCTGTCTGTCTGTCTGTTTAACAACCATGAAATCTGGCGCTGTCTTTGGCTGACATCCCGCTTATTTGTCTTGGCTGCCCGTTCGGTTCCGCTATCAGCCAAGTCTCCGCCTCAGCCATGGCTAGAACCTTCCTCCTCCTGCCCCGGCTCCAGCTCAGCTCAATTATGCCGCACATTGTGCAATTAGTCGATGAAATTTTTCGCTGTACTCGGCGCCCGCAACACGAGGCGTATGCGTGATGCCGCAAACGTCTCGCCAAACCAAGCTGAAGCTAATCAACGATCTGTGCGTATGGAACGACAGCAGCATTTAAACTTCCTGCTAGATATCTGCAGTAAACTATTTGACATGAGCTCAGCATAGGACTGAACCTATGCTACAATTCAATTACTTTCACTTTTATACATACGTACATACCCTAGCCCGTGGCCTTATTTGACAAGCAGTTTATCTGACTGTCAAATATTTGCCTACAGCCTGCAATTTGTTCAGTTGAATACACAGCTGTACAGCTGAAGATAACTGTCAAATATCTATCATTTATCATGAAGATGCAATGCAGATGCCAATTAAGACTTCAGCTTGCAATTTATTAATGCTTTCAGGTCTACAGTTTCTTTGTATGCCAATAAGTTGACTGTTAGCTGTTAAATATATATTTAGCTTGAAAAAGAAAATTTGGCAGTTCTATTTGGCATGAAGATATAATTTTGAGCCTTCAGCTTCAAATTTCAATATTGCTAGTATTTTGGACTCTACTTTGTAGCTAATTGTGAAATCGGCGAGTTAAACTGACTGTCAAATACATTTAACTTGAAGACAACTGTCAAATATTTAGCATGAGGATATAATTTGCAGCCTTCAGTTTACACTTGGGTTAGAGTTTTCAATTCTCCCAGCATATCGGTGAATTGAACTAACTGTTAAACATATTTAACTAGAAGATAAATCTGTATTCATACCATTTTCATGCTCCATGGAGCACATGTATATGCATGCATATATGTATGTATTTAATAGATATTGCTGTGTGCCCAAGATAACTCATCAAGTGTGCTTATCGATATTTTAATCTGGCTAAATATCTCTCGCTGCTCGTTGGCCAAGAGAAGTGGCTGCCTGCGGCTGTTGCCAGAGACAGCTGAAGCATTTTCATTGGCTGCCCGCAATGTTTCCATGAGCAGTGCATATAAATTTCCATTAGTTTGCCGAGCTAACAGCCAGTCTGTGTGTGTGTCTATGTGTGTCTGTGTGTGTGTGCGTGTCTGTACTTCATTTAATTCATTCGAGCGTCATCAGCTATTAGCAGTTGGCTCGCAGTTGGCCCTCAGTTGGCCCTATCTGGCAGACAAGCAATTAATCATAATAAGCAACTCATTAAATGGCATCATTGCAATCTGCCGCTTCTCTCTCGGCCTCTCGCTTCTCTCTGATTGTGTTGCCTGCCTGCCGCCTCCTGCCAGCGACAGGCCTTGACAATGGGTTAAACTGAAGTTTACAATTTATTCGCTGTCGCCTTTCCCATTGTTTGCCTTTGCTTGTTTTAATACTTGTAAAAATCCCAGCTCTGCTCTCAGCAATTTCTCTGTCTCTGCTGCTGCTGCTTCTTCTTCTTCTTCGTTCCCATCGCTGCGCTGTATTTTTATATATTTTTCTTACATTTTTTAATTCTCTTTTTTTCATATTTTTTTTTTATTTTGTTGTGTGCGTTTCTTGGCTCATTAGTGTGCATTGCTTGTGCTGGAACAACTTGGCTGTCTCCCTCTCTTTCTCTCCCCCTGCTTCGGCGTGTTTTTAACATTTGTTGCTGTCACTGTTTATTGTATTATTTTACGTCCTTGGAGCATTTTATAATTTGATTTCAAGTTGTGTTCAACTCATGGAAGCGATAAATATATACGTATATAGATATGATACATATATATGATCATGATCTGTATCAGCTGAACACTTGATATAAGCCTCTGCTCTCTATTTTACTTTCTTCTCCTTTGCTATTCTCATAATACTTCACACATATTTATCATACATACATCATATAGAAAGGAACTATATCATATATCATACTCTGAGAAACTCATATAACTACCTATATCCTGTAGCTTTACCTATTAATGATATCATATAAAGATATCATAGATAAAGGTCAATATATTTCTATCTCTATACATGTCTACATACATATGAAGATCAACATATAAATATCTCTCTCTGTCTTTGTCTCTCTCTCTCTCTCTTTCTCTCTCCCTCATTCTCCCTCTCTCATTCTCTCTCTATACTATGTCTAGATCTATATTCGGTCAGCAATCGAATAAATGGCAAGTGCTTCCTGCTGACTTGCCTAAGGGCACTCAATCTTCGGCTTGCCATTGATCTTAATATCCCATATTTCTTGTACTACTGCTAATTTCTTTTCATTTTCTTGGCTCTTGCTTCCTGCTCTTGCCTGAGCAGCGGCTGCTTGCCACATTTTGCAATTTGATTAATTTATGTTGCACGTTGCTGGGGCTAAGAGCGACGCCTGCAGTGCCAATTAGAGCCGAGAGCCACAAGCCACGAGCCCAGCCTTTCACCTACTACATATACATACATACATACATACATACATACATATAGCTCAGGCCCCGCTCCTCCTGCTTGTGGCTCACGCCCTTGGGAGTGTAATCGATAAGTGGGACGCTCGATGCTCGCATTGGTGCCGGCGCTACTTGAGCTGTCATCAAAAGCTGCTCAATTTTTGATTTTGATTTTGATTTCGGTTATTGTGAGTCCGCCCACGCATTGCTCTAGCCGCCCGTCAGCCGGCACCCGCTCCCTGCCAGTCGCACCCTGCACAATCGCTGATTGCGCGTACAACAGCAACAACAACAACACCAACAACAACAGCAACAGCAACGAAATATCCCCTTTTGGCGCGTTTATCAATTTCCGTCATCAACAGCAACGATGACGACGATGGCATCCACATTATTGTTGTTGTTGCTCCTGCTGCTGCTGCTGCTCCTGCTCCTGCTCTTGCTGCTGCTGCTGCTGCTCCTACTCCTGCTGGCTTTGGCTCAGCTCTAGGCTGCTGCATGGGTCGCCCGCACGGCCTGTCGGGATCTGTTTCTGTGCCTTAATGTTATCCCTTTTTGCCAGTGCCTCCGGCCAACGTCAAGTGTCGTTGTACAGCGCATATCCTGTCAACTTCCTGTCCGGCCCCGCCGTCCCGCATCCCCTGGCCTTGCTGCGTTCAAGGAATACCATTTCTTCGCTTTACTACTCTTTACATTTCTTTTTCTCCTTTTTCCCTTTTTTTATTTTTTTTTTTTTTTTTTTTTGTATACCCTCGCCCAAAATGTCCCGCAATGTGCTGACGACGCTTCGCGCAGAGCACAAGGAGCTGATTAGACTGGAGCGCTAGGTATGAATTTGAATGGGAGTAATGTGATTGAAATCAATCAATCAATCAATCAACCAATTGCAGTGGGAATTCACGTTTAGTTACAAGTTAAATCAGGAAACTTCTTTCAGTCCTCTCTTTACTCTAGATTTCCTTGAGGCATAATACCACAGGGTGCTCCTCATGGATTCAGTCTGCCCTGCACATCGCACTTGCATCCACTTACAGGGTATCTCACAGTCAGCCACTCCTGCTGCAGACGCATTGTCCTCGTCCTCGTTTCCTTTTTCCTAGGCATTCTTGCCTCTTATTGTCTTGTTGTTCGCGTCATAACTGCTGCGCCCTCTGCCAGGACACGTCGCCAGCTGGCCGCTATTAGCCTCAGCTTTAGCTCAGATCGATCCTGGGGGAGCTCTTAAAGCGGTTTCTTCTTTCTGACCCGCCCCTGGCATATTGTTGCCTGCTGCAGCAGCTTCACCTCAGCGTGGCCTTTTGTGCATAACGCTTTATGCTTTATCCACTTGAACTCTTTCGTTTTTTCCTCCTCTCTTTTTCTATCTATTAAATCATGATTGGCTACAATTTACACACACAAGTGGGCGACGCAAGATGCGGGATGGGCGA
Organism: Drosophila arizonae; assembly: GCF_054131065.1. Lineage (NCBI taxonomy): Eukaryota > Metazoa > Arthropoda > Insecta > Diptera > Drosophilidae > Drosophila > Drosophila arizonae. The sequence continues at coordinate 12,806,049 of NC_142927.1, read as the reverse complement.
TGGGAGATCTAAGACGTGCGGTGGCTGGGCGCAGTTGGAGGGTTTAGTTGGATTCCGTTTGGCGACAAACGACTTTAAGCGTTGCGCCAAGGGCTGCCATGTGCTTCAAATTGTCCGGGGCATCAACAGCGGGCTCAACAATATCCACTTCTGCTCCAAGGTTATGACTGCCTGAGGGGCGTGAAGCGCGGGGCAGCTATCCCGAGCATTTCCTTCCTTGTATACGCTGCCCTACTACGGAGCGACGACTCTGTCCGTAATGTCATATAGACTTGTTTTATGCATATATTAGACTCTTAACGTTCAAGTGGAGATCCGCCTTTCTATGCAACCCGGATCTAATAGAAAGACAGATATGATGTATAGCTATATACTTCTTACCTTTATCTATCTATCTCCGTACTTTACTACCTGAACCTCTATCTTCCTGAGCTTCAGATTCATTACAAAGAAACTTATTTCTTTCATTAGATTTGATTTTGATTGATGTCATCCTACAATAGTATTGGGCTCCTCTCGTTATGGCTATTTTTGATATCATTCTACAGCAGCATGGAGCTCCTCTCGTTAGAATTGTCTGAGAGGGGAAATTTGTCGGGCTACCCCAACTGAAGTCCTGAAACAGTGTAAAACTAACATCGTCTAGCTCAATCAAAAGATAAGATCTCATCCGCTCTCTCTCTCTCTCTCTCTCTCTCTCTCTCTCTCTCTCTCTCTCTCTCTCTCTTCCCTCTTTCGCAAAGGGTACTCAGTATTCGACTGCACTAGAGATTTCTCTTAAATATTTTTTGTTGTCCCTACTGCAAATACGTCGGACTGGTTGCCCGCTTCCCCTGCCCCTGGCAGGAGTACCAGTCATATCCGCTGGCTCATGCTCAGCCCCAACCCCAGCGGCTGCTCGGGCTGGTTACACCACATTCATTGGCTGACATTCAGTCATGCGTCGCTTTGCGTTATTCATTTTGGCCTCGACTCTGGCTTTGGATTTGATTTGGTTTCGCTCTGAGTTTGAGTTCGAGTTTGAGTTTCGGAATGGGGCGACATTGAAATGCCAACGTAGGGGTTCCATTTCGTTGCTCTGATTGCTTCTGCCATCGCTTTTAAGCAAATTCGAGAGCAGCGAAAGCTCCTCACTGCCAAAAAAAAAAAAAAATATATATAAATAAGGAAAAGAAAAAGAAAAGAAAATAACCCAATGCGGTGACAATTCACGAAGAACTGCAGCTGTTTGCCACTTCCTGTCAGCTGTCACTCCACAGCAATCGTTGTTTCGATTGAGATATGTCAGTGCGTCATGCCAACGCCCTGCTTATGTTATGCATTGCCTCTGACAATATTTAATGGATCCCACATAATTCCCAAGCCACGTCAACTACCGCTCTCTGTCTTACTCACAGGATCACCCACTCTCTCTCTCTCACACTCTTTCATATTCAATCTTTCTCTCTCTCTCTCACTCTTTCTCTCTCTCACTCTTTCTCTCTTTTATAGCTACAATTCTGAGCAACAATCGAAGCTACAAGAATAAGGCAATCAATCAAACCGTCAATTCAAATGAACTAGTTCCGGCTAACAACAAAAATCTTGCGTTTGAGTTTTCGAGGCATTGAAATTTATGAATTTTTGCTCTAAAATGAATTTTAAATATGCTAAAAATACTCGAATTTAGTTTCAGACTAAAATAAAATAGTTTGAATATAAAAAAAAAAAAAAAAATTGTTATTGTAATATTTATTCAAATTGATATTAGCTCATTGTAGGCTATCTGATTCAGACTGATATAAATGAACCAAAAGTGAACTAGCTCTAGCTCGATTTCATGGCATTACATAAAGTTATCGATAACTTGCAACTTAATCAGCGTCCATACCAGAACAGGAAATGCATACCAAATTTTAGACTCTAGCTTCCAAAAACATACGAGCTTACAGACTAAGACTGATGGACGAACAGACTGCCTAGGCTGCTCAAAATGTCGAAAAATAATAATGTAGCTCAACAACTGCTTCGGCTTCTGTCTATAATTAAATAGCAAAAGGAATCGAAATCGAAGTGCCACACGAAAAATGAGTAAAAACGCATAAATAATAATCAATGCTGACAGCAACACATGCAGGAAGAGCAAAAAATGAACAGCGACAGAGACAGAGAGAGAGACAGCGAGATACAGAGAGAGATAGCGAGCGAATGGAAAATGGAAAAACTTCATCATAAAATGCAACATTTAAAATAATTTTCACAGCATTTTGCTTGATTTTCAAATCGACTTGAACAATAAATAATAAATGTGTGCATAAAATGTATGCGAGCTGTGTTTATAGAGCGACAGAGTGAGGGAGAGCGAGGGCAGAGTGTGAGTGGGAGTGTGAGTGGGAGTGGGGGGGAGGCGGGCTGGTTAGCATTCCGCTTGCTGCTGCTGAAATCACATCGCAAATCGCATCTTGTGCTGTAAAATTTATTAAAGCGGAAATTATTCATTGCACGATCGAACGAACGCTCTGATTGCAACACCAAGTCAACTGTGACAGCTGTGTGTGTGTGTGTGTGTGGTAGATACACCTGCATAGCTACACACACACTCTGCTACAGAGCTGGCGTTGATGTGCCATAATTAGCCTGCAATGTGCCAATAAAGTGCGGCAATTGGTGGAGACGATTTATTTATTACTCATACGACACGTGCGACAGCCCAAAATCCGTTATTTAACACAGCCTTAGCACAACTGTGAGTGTGTGTGTGTGTGTGTGTGCATTTATGAATATGGAAAATATAGGAATTAGCAGACCCAGAGCTGTCAACTTGTCAGCCCAAAGAATATACCCTGTAGCAGACATCGGCAAGTTGAAATTGGAATACTCCTGCTCTTGGCAGGCAGCTCAATCGGCAACTTTAAAGCAGACTATTAAAGTGCAGGCAAAGGTAAGCAGTCAGCCGGGTAGTTCGCTTCATAGATAAACTAAAAAAAAAAATTTTTTTTTTTTAATAAAAAAAAAGGCAGAATTTATTGAACTGATTTATTTACGGATTTCAATTGCAGTTGCAGTTGCTGCGCTCGGGGGCAATTTAATTTTGAAATTTATTGACACTGCGCGGGCATTAATATAAATGCTGTAAACGCAAGCCAGCGAGATGGACAGACGGACGGACTGATTGGCAGACGGACGGACTAACTGTGTGTTGTATTCATATTTAATATTTAGTGAAGTTTTTATTGCTCGCAGCTATCGCAAATATTAAGTGCTTAAATATTGTAATGCGACCAGAGCTAACCGGACGGACGAACGGTCATGGATGTGGCTATGCGTGTGTGTGTGTGTGTGCGTGTGTGTGTAGGCGTGTTCCCATAGAAGAAATGAACAATAAAATCAAATGGCATGGAATGAAACGTGAAACATAAAATTGTGGCTGACATTAATAGATGCACACACTAAACCTGTATGTATGTATATGTGTACGTGCGTGCGTGTGTGTGTGTGTGCATTGTGTGGTCATTCGTTTCAATTAAACTGCGCACACATTATCACATATGCACACACACAAATCAAATAGGCTGCAGCTGCTGAGACCAATCTCTACTCAATCATCATATGTACATGTATGTACATGCATATGTATAACATGTACATATATGTATAACAATTGCAGTCGAGCGCCCGTTCAACGGGAAACCCCAAAAACCAAAAGTCCGACTGGCCCACCTAGCAAATGCCAAAATGCCATGCAATCACATAATCCACACAGAAATATACATAGAAATATATAACATACACATGTATACATATATATACATATATAAAATCCCCAATAAGAAACTCTCTGCAATTTTCTTATCGTTTCACTGGCAGTCTGGCATATTATATTTGCGACTTTTATTACGGTATGAGTGAACACATCCACTATGAAAATAATTAAGCTTTTAAGTTCATAATTTGTCTATGATATATTTTGCAAACATTTCAACTGTTCATACAACCAGTTTTCGGTTGATCTGTCTACAATTTGCTTTGTTCATCCGCCTGAGAAGAGTTTTCCTTTTATGAAAATTGCATGTTGTTGAGCTTATCAGGTTTCAATGTAAAGAAACTTTTGCATGAACTGTTGATGCCATTCAAGCAGCTATATAATTGGTGTAAGATTCGCCCATTGCTGACAATGCATTGTAGAATTATTTGCTATAGACTGTTACAGTGCCTATTATTATATTCCTAGTTTATATTCGTTATTGTAATTCATGTTTGTACATATTATAATTTGTATTCAGTCTCATAGCTCATTAGCATCAGTATCAGTATTAGCATCAGCTGATGTTCAGAGTATCGAAATATTCATTACATTAGCATCACTCTTAGCATTAGCATCACCATTAGCATTGATATTAATATTGGTATTAGCATTAGCATTAGCATTAGCATTATCATTAGCATTAGCAGTAACATTAGCAGTAGCATTAGCATTAGCAGTAACATTAGCAGTGGCATTATCATTATCATTAGCATTATCATTATCATTAGCATTAGCACTAGCACTAACATTAGCCTTAGCATTAGCATTAGTATTACCATTCGCACTAGCATTAGCATTAGTATTGTCATTAGTATTAAAATTCGCATAATCATTAGCATTAGCATTAGCATATGTATTACCATTCACATTATCATTGGCATTAGTATTAGCATTACCATTAGCTTTAACATTGTCATTACTATTAGCATTACCATTAGCTTCATCATAGCATTAGCATTAGCATTCGCATTAGCAGTAATATTAGCAGTAGCATTATCATTAGCATTAGCACTAGCATTAACATTAGCCTTAGCATTAGCATTAGTATTACCATTCGCATTAGCATTAGCATTAGTATTACCATTCGCACTAGCATTAGCATTAGTATTGTCATTAGTATTAAAATTCGCATAATCATTAGCATTAGCATTAGCATATGTATTACCATTCACATTATCATTGGCATTAGTATTAGCATTACCATTAGCTTTAACATAGTCATTACTATTAGCAATACCATTAGCTTTAACATTGTCATTACTATTAGCAATACCATTAGCTTTAACATTGCCATTAGTATTAGCACTAACAGAAGACATTCAACTCTTTCTCTTTTTTCTCTCATTTCTGGTAAATTTTGTAGTGTTTTGTGAGCCAGTTCATTGACTTCGGCGAACTGCCTCCTACACCTGGCTGGTAAATAATAACTTGGCCATTTTTATGGCAGATACCCCACCCGAAGGGGATGTCACATTGAAATAGTTGCACGCCATTTGGGCGCCATAATTTTTAGTCGCCCTCCAACCGAAAAATGTGAAGAAAACGAAGGGGAATACACACAGAGTCAACTGACACAGGGCGAGGGAGAGAAAGGGCGGGGGGAGATGGGGAAGAGAGAGGACCCCACTCACATCACATACATAAGTTATGAACTCTGAAGAAGAGTGGTCGAAAGAAAAAGAGAGAAAAGAAGAAAGAAAGCGAAAAGGAGGGAGGGAGGGAGAGGAGAGCTCAGGACTCGGGTAAAGAGTTTGAAGCACGCGCCAAATGCAAAACGAAGACCAACTCGAAACTCGTGGCCGAAACATCCGCAAGGCCATTATATATGCTGCCCCAGCAATGCGACACCTTTATGGGGGCGAGGGAGAGTCATGGGGCACGGAATGGGGTGCTGGATTGAGAGTATGCAGCGTATAAAATATTATTCCACTGGCATTCGCAGCGCCAAGATAAACACACTTCACACACTCTCAACCGTTTGCCAAAAATAAAAAAGAAAATCTAAAGAAAACAGAAAAAGAAAATTTGTTGCCCAGTTGCAGCTTATTGTGCTGACGCTCTCTCTCTCTCTCACTCTCTCACTGTCTCTCTCTCTCTCTCTCTCTCTCCGTCTGTCGCCATTTGTAAGTTTTGCTTACACTTTGCTGGCCATTACTTTTGGCATTTGCACTTTAATTAAATTGTAAATATTTTGCCCGACTCCGTTTGATGATCTGGGAAATGGAAAATTGAGATGGAGATGCAGATGGAAATTGAAATCAAATAAATTGCCCAACATGAATTTACATTTCATTTCTCATGGCTGCCTGCACAACTTGCCCACAACAAATTCTATTTGCTGTATGCGAAAGGAAAACTCTACTCGAATATATTTCATTCATGGGAAAATGCGCCAAGCCTCAAGCAAAACAAAAGACAAAAACCAAAAAACAAAAAAATAAAAACTAACAAGTAAGTAAGCTCTAGTCGAGACTGCTCGACTACGAGATCCCCTGAACCCTTGGAGTGCTAGCTATTTCAATAATTTTTCGCGTCTTTCAGCTTACACAAGAAACACACACACATACACAAACACATACACACACAAGCACCCACGCATAAACACGCATGGGCTGCAGTGTGCGCTTACTATGAGAACTTAATTGTTTAATAACTTTTTTTGTGGACGTACGATCTTCATGAAACTTTCAGATTATGATTATAACATGAATATGCATGTAATTGCCAAAGCACAAGTCTCTAGTATTTGAAATACGCGTTTTACAAAAGTGAGGGTGAGGGGGTGAATTTAGAGGTGGGGGGTAAATTTTAACAAAAACCGAAATTGTATAAATTGCATATAGGCATATATAAAAAATTTGGAGACTCTAGCAATAAAGGTGTAGAAGATATAATTTTATAACTGGTTTTCGATAAGGTTTTTCATCGATAAAAAAAGATCGGGATGAGTTATCGAATTTTAATGATAAACTCGATATCCGCGCTGTAATTACGAACATTTTACAAAAAATTTGAAGTCTCTAGCTCTTATATCTTCGGAAATCGACGCGTTCAAACATACGGACAGACGGACAGACGGACAGACGGACAGACGGACAGACAGACAGACGGACAGGGCCAAATCAACTCAGCTCGTCACCCTGATCAAGAATATATATACTTTGTGGGGTCTGCCACGCCTCCTTCTGCCTGTTACATACATTTCAACAAAACCATTATACCCTGATTTCCCATTTTCAATGGGTTCAGGGTATAAAAATAACTGAAAATATATGAAGAAATTCTTGGGCAAAGTCAATTGTTTGCGCATATATCATGAATATTTGAATGTTAAATAACTGCAAAGTGCAAATTTGACTAGGTGAATAAATGACAGAATCTTAATTGCAAATATCAAGTTGCTAGTAAACCTATGCAGACACAGAAAGAGACAGAAGATGAGTGACAAAGAGGGAATGAGAGTAGCATATACACATATCAAATTTATTTTATCCACTTGCCTGTCCAGATTAAAAGAGTTTTATTGAAGTGCTTTAAGCCAAATGCAATTCACTATAGAAATAAGAGAAGTGGCTCAACTATATAATAAACTCTATTGACAATACTACTAGAAAATCCAGCCCAAACTAATCATAAGGTAGTTGATTTTCAAATTTAAGCCTTAACCAGGAAGTGGGCCTATAAGATGACGACTCACTTTACCAGGAAACTCAAATTTAATTCAAGTATTATTAAACCAGAAATTCAAAAATAACAAAATTTCGCACTTTTAAATTTGAAATTTATTATAATTTTCACTCAATTGGCAAAAGTTTTTAAATATGAAAACAGCCGATAGATTTATCAATATAGTTATCGAAAATGCTGCTGCTCTTGCTGGCTCACTCTATAACTCCAATTTTGTTTAGTAAGTTTCTCCTCGACCACCCCAGGGCTGGCTTAATACAATTTCACGTGAAGAATTTCGAGACTGAGTTTATGAGCTTGAAAAGAGTTAATGGTAAGCCCGATAATTCGGGGCTTGTCCCTACTCAGCCCAGTAATCCGACGAGCCCTTTAAAGTACGTAAAAGTTGATTGTTTGGCTAATTAACCCTGAACAGGTCTGGGGCTCCGCCGTATCGCTCTGTGTGATCTGTTCAACTCAACTCAACTCAGCTCAACTCGGGGCTTAGATTCAACTTTGAATTTCGTGAGAACTGCTCTCAGAATTCTTTTCAATTCGGGCGAACTTTAATTAATTTTACTTTTTATTTAACTTTCGCTCTGATTTTTTAATCTAAACAAATAAATACTTTTCTTGTTGTTGTTTTGTTTTCATTGTCTTGTTCTGAAGAAATTCCTTTCATTAAGGTTAATTTCGCAAAAAATCTGCCTAATTTATAAGATTTATCTGCCGAGGCCTGTCTGTCATCATTTTTGTTTTTTCCATTCCTCTTTTTTAAATTTTTATTTTGGGTCTGTAACCCCAGCATCCGCCCTTAACATCCTGCACATTTATTGTGCTGCTCCTAATATGTTGTCCCTGAATTTCAAATGTCTCTCCCTGTCTCTTTCTCTCACTCTCTCTCGCTCTCTCACTATCTGTATCTCTCTCTGCCTCTGCAGCTATTCTGTGTCTCATCTCGAGCCTTTATTTTCTGTTATTATGCGCGTTATTTTTGGGTGCCTTTGGCTGAGGCGCAAGTTTTGCGTTGCCCACCTCTCTCGCCTCTCGCCCTAGTACCCTCTCCGCCTCCTGCTCCCGCCGCGCATAAATTAATAAAGTGTGTAATTACAAAGTTCATAAACTTCAGATACGCTCATCTGCAATACATGGCCAAGACAACGACAGCAACACGAACAACACCGGCAACAACAACAACAATAACAGCAACCGAAACTTGATTTGCAGCACCCTCTGCCGGCCTCGCAGCTTCTTTCTTTGCCCTTTTCTTTGATACCCTAGCTTTGCCAGGCCATGGGGTATATATGTATGTATATTTGAGAAGTTTCAGGCAACTTAATGTAGCTTTCGATTTTTATCGATTCAATGGATTATCGATTTCTTGAAACTATCATCTCGAAATACCCACACATACAACATGAAATCGAGAATGGATTAAAATTAGATGATATACTGCTGATATGCTTTATAAATATGATCACGCCTACTTGCATGTCTTATAATACCCCATTCCGAATATATGATATATGTGCGTTCAGATCATATTATATATGTGAAGTCTTAAATAACCTCATGTAGTTACCGATATTTATCGATTGTATAGATCGAGTCCTTGAAACTATCAACCTACATAGTTAACTTTATTTTAGCATTTCTACCAAATCCCCAGATTAGATTGGAATTAGTTATTAATAATATAATTATTAATAATATACTTTATGGGCATAACCACGCCCTTTATGCCTGTGATAGCCCCTTCCGGTTCGATTACATCATATTTTTATTTCAATCTCAATTACAGGGTATGCCAGATGCGACTCTGCTCATTGAGCAACTATTATTTGTACTTTTTATTGTATTTTCCTTTTTTCTATTATGCTTTCTTGTTGCTGCTGCTGCTTTGGCACTCAATTATTTAATTTAGCTAGAAGGCGGATACATCGGCTGGCGCTCACCTTTTCTGGCCCAAGGTGCGAATCGTTAGCCATTGTGCATATTTTATGAGCTAATTAACTGCCGCATCGGCCGCAGGCAATTGGCTTAAGCAAGAAGCAGCTACACATAGATACACACAGAGAGCGAGGGAGACAAAGACAGCGACAGAGTGAGAGAGTGAGAGAGAGTTTCGAGCAATTTGTGGATTATGTTATCAAATTTCTAACGCGTTATTGTTGTTGCCATAAAGTTGGCAACGCGCTGCGCACGTTTGTTGCGGTTGCCAGCATTTCGTTGTACAGTTGTTTGTCTTGGCCCGAAAAACAACACGAAAGAAGAAACTGCGATTTGTGTGCTGAACAGAAGAAGAAAAAGAAGAAGAAGAAGAAGAGAGAAAAACAGTGCACACACGTGTTGTCTGCGTGTGTGTGGGCGTCTGTCTGTACACAATTACTAATTAAGCTGAGCCGAGACAAACACACACACACACACACACCTACACACACAGACATTCATACTCAACCACAGGCAGGTCTGAGCCGAGTCGAAAATGTTTCGCGTTGCATACGCTGTGGCGGCGCTTGTTAAGAAAAATTGCTCAACTGACACGACTCTGCTTCAACAGCTCCGTCACTGTGTGTGTGTGTGTGTGTGTGTGTGTGTCTGTGTGTGTGTGTCACTGCCTACACCACAACAGCAAACGGCAACAACAACAGCAACAGCATCAACAGACACCTCTATCGCCGCACTCTGCCGGCACAGCCATGCCCCTACCCGCCCCCCGGCTCACCCACTTTTACAGCTACTCCCGTTCGCCCCTGTTGGCCGCCATCGCTGCATGCATGTAAAACATTTCCGTTTTCCGCTACAAAAGTTTCGGCTTTGGCTTTTGTTTAATGCACCCTACACCCGGCCAAAGGACAGCGGCCCGGTTAGTTGGCCCAACTTGTCAGTCTCGGTGTAATGTTCCTCTAGAAGGAGTCTCTCAATCTGCTCTACTGTCGTCACTCTCTCTCTCTCTCTCTCTCTCTCTCTCTCTCTCTCTCTCTCTCTCTCTCTCTCTCTCTGTCTCACGTGCTCCCTCTGGCGGCTTCTATATGCGTCTCTTAAGTCAGGGCTATTTCTTTCTTTCTGATTTTCGTTTGATGCTCTCTCTTTCTCCTTCTTTTCCCAGTCAATATCTTTTCGTCTATCTATGTCATTCAGCTTTACTCTCATTCTCTGTCTCTCTTTCTTCTTTTCCCAGTCAATATCTTTTCGTCTACTCTTATCTATGTCAGTCAGCTTTACTCTCATTCTCTCTCTTTCTCGCTCTTTCTTTATTTGTCTTATTCTATCTCTGTCTCCTTTTCTCTCATTCTTTATCTATGAATCTTTTAAACTCTCTCTTTATTTCTCTCTCTCTCTCTTTCTATCTCATTCCTTATCTATTTAACAATCTCTCACTCTCTTTCTCTCTCTCTCATTTTCTATTTCTTTCTCTCTCTGTCTCATTTGCTCCCTCTATATAACAATCGTTACCGGTCTCATAGCCTCTCTCTCACTCTTTCTGTTTGTCTTTCGCTTTCTCACTCTTTCACTCTCCCTCTCTATTGTTCGCCCCTGCACTATCTATCTATACACATATTTTCTTTTCTTTCTTTCCTTCACTTTCTCTCTCTCTCTCTCTTAATCTTCCTTGCAATTACACGAGCTCTTTCTCTTATTCTACTTTTTGTTGTTTTTCAATTCTTCCTCCATTCATATCTTCGTCATTCACTTCCTTATGCATTCTTCTTGAACGTTTTACTGGCAACTCCACTCACATATTTTTGCATAGAAATTGTATTTTTCAGCAAACCAATTACCTGTCTTGTTTCCTCTCAGGTCTCAAAGGGCAGCTATCCTTGCCTCTCTCCCTCTCTCTATCCCACTCTCTCTCTCTCTCTCGCTCTTGATTTTTCTCTGTTTATGGCAGAGCATTGAAATTTCGACTAGAGCTCATGAAAAATTCATTTCTATTTGTATTTTTTGGCTCTGCTGCTGCTGCTGCTGCTGCTGCTGCTCCTGCTCCTCCTGCAGCTGCTGCTGCTATGCGTGGCGCAATTTTTGTTGTTGCTGTCGCTGCTTCCGTTGATGTTGGCGTTGCTGGCTTTTGGCAGAGCGCGCTCAGCGAAACATCGTAAATTTGTATAATTTGAGGTTTTTTTATTTTGGCAAACAGCAACAACAGCAGCAGCAGCAGCAGGAGTAGCAGCAGCAGGAGTAGCAGCAGCAGGAGTAGCAGGAGCAGGAGCAGCAGGAGGAGGAGAAACAGTTAACAACGATAACGACCCCCTAGTTGGGGTATTGGCTTGCCCCAGCCACTGAGATGAGCTATGGCTCCCGCCGCCTGATCGCCTCCCCGTTCCACATTCCGTCTGCCACGCCCACTGCAGCTCAGAGTGTTTTGTGCAAATATGTAATTTAAATTAATTTTTGTGTTTCAAGCTTTTCATAGACGACGCCTGTTTATAAAATGTTGCCGTCTTGTCTATACAGCTGCACGGCCCACGCATCCGCTTTGCAGTCAGTCTGGCCGCCCTTTGTACCCCCTTACCCTTTACCCTTCACCGCACATTGTCGACGGCTGCTCCAAACTTTCTTCATATAAAGTTTTGGCTAAGAAAGCAAAGGCAGCTGAAAGGCATTTGCCTAACAGCAGCAGCAGCAGCAGCAGCTGGTGAGGTGGGCTTTGGCTCTGGCAGGAGGCGCAGGAGGGTGGGGTGGTGGGGAGGTGGGGGCTTTGGTCTGTCTATAATCTGTGTGGCTGCAGCCAGCGCTGGGAGTACCCGCCGCCCTAGGCAAAGCGCGGCAATTGTAGAATTTTCATAAATTACGCATCATTAATATCTCACGCCCAGCCAGCCACGCCCCAAGCCCCTCCTGGCACGCCCAGTGTCTCGCTAATGCCAACACTCAAGCAAGACACACTCTCTCTCTATGTGTGTGTGTGTGTGTGTGGGTCTCAGGCTGCAGTCCGGCGACCGCATATTATTAATAAGCGAACACATTTATCTGCTCGGATTAAGTGCAGTAACGGCGACGTCGGCAGCGACAGCGACAGCGGCTGCGACGCCGGCAGTGCAATCAAAATTATAAATTACATATTAAGCGCAGAGCAACAAGGACAACAAGGACTCATAGCAGCAGCAGCAGCACTAACCATCTGTGCAGCTTACAGCTACTGTTCCATTGCCACTCGTTCCACCGTCCACCCGTTCCACCCGCCGCCCCACTGCCCTGGCTGAACATCAACGTTTTGCCCATTATCAACGTCATTTGCAACACTTAAACTTTGCATTAATGCAACGCGCTCGGGTTGCGCCACTGACCAGCCACTGTGTCAACTGGCCACGCCCACACCCACTCCGACACCCACTCCGGCACCCACTCCGACACCCAAGCAACCCTTGTTCTGGCCTGCCATTCGCTTAATTTCGCTCATTCATTTCAAGCGTTTTATGTTGGCCAAGGACATGATGAACGCGAATTATCTCCTTAAAGGGCGCCAGCTGTGCTTCCTCTTATTTTTGGTTATTTTTCTCTTCTTCTTCTTCTTTTTTATCATGAAAGTGAAACCAAAGTGATTCTGTGATTAATCAACAGCCGCAATGAACTAGTAGGCGGAACAAATTATGCAAGGCTCAGCTATTATATTTCATCATTCATCATTGAATCAGCCATAATAATTATTCAGCGATTGCTCAAACCGGACTTAACCCGTATTAGTGAGCCAGCTGGCTTGAAATGATCATTTAAGTTCTTAACCGGAACTGGATCCTATATTCAAATAAGCGCTTTTGCAGAAATATATTCATTTTTAAATACAAAAGTTTCATGTGTGTATATTTCTAATAAAATGTAATGCTGGAACTGGTACCGGAACCGGAACTGGAACCGGTACCGTAACCGGAACCGGAACTAACACCAACGTTGAAAATAATGCTATATTGCACAACATTTCTTATCCCAGAGAGAAAAGAACCGGAACCGGAACCGGTGTCTAACACTATGATTTTCTTAAATTAGATTTGTACTCATGTATGGAATTTAGCTCTATATAATTAATTGACTTGGAACCGGAGTCAGAACCGGAACTTGCAAAATTATTTTTTAATATTACATTGTACAAAAAAAATCAAACGTGAGCCGCAACCGGAAATACTATAGGAATCGAAAAATATAAATAAACTTCATTAATAGCATATGAATTAAGTCCGGAACCGGAACTGGTAGCGATAATGACTTTTCAAAGAGAACACAAATGCGGCAAGCTGTGGCTCAATTCAAGTGAACTAGTTCTTTTGCGGCAATACAGGAAACCACACCAAAAACCCTTTTGCGAACCACCACGCAGAAACCTTTGACAGCCGCTTCACAGCCCCCAGAGTCATTAATTGATTTAGTTCCGTGAGGAAAAACTGAATTTGTCCCGGCCTTAAGTCGAGCAGCTCAACGGAGGCTCAACTGAGGCAAACGGTTTCCTAGGCGCTGAGCTAATGTGGCAGACGAGGCAAATCCTTTGCGCAAATGCCTTGACGTCAATTCAAATGGATGCAGCCTGAATGGCAGCTGCGCTCCAGCTGAAGTTATGTCCAAATTCAAAGTCAAAGAGTATATGTATGTGTGCGTGTGTGTGTGCTGGGGTCGACTCAATTACGCTGGCAACTCAGCCGCAGGAGCAGCAATTGGCATCGATGGCAGCGCAAATAGAAATTTAAATGCGTCAGCAAATGGAACACAAAGGACAAACAACAGTTGGAGTCTGAGCTGTATGTTAAGAAGGGGGCTTTCCATTATAGAAGTGTGTAATAAGTCAATGGCACACAAACACACACATACACACGCACGCACACAGATGTTGATGACAACAACAACAACAAATTGCCAAACAACAAAAGTGACAAAATAAATTAAATTGACTTCGCTTTGTTCAACTGTATGTATGTGTGTGTGAGTGAGTTCTTTGCTTGTGTATGTGTGTTTGTAGCACTAGTTTTCTTTACACACGCACCAAAACTTGGCAACGCCAGCGACAATTGAGGCACGCACCATGGCAAAGAAAATAAATAAAGAAAAAAACAAAAAAGAAAACGAAAACGAAATGAAATGAAATGCGGAACGTCAAATGTCAGAGAGCGAAACTTGTGAACTAAAAGTTGGAACTAAAGAGGCTGCTCGGAACTGGAACCCAGCAAACCCAGTGGGTCACGTACGGCCAACTGTCGACAGTCAGCGAGTGGATGAGGCCGAGGCCAGCTCAGACTCAATGCGACTGAAGTCGACTGGACTTGACTCGACTTGACTCGACTTGACGCGACTTGACGCGACTCGACTCGACTCAACTTCAGTTTCAGCTCATTTCAAGCTGAACTAAAAGCCGAGAAGGCAGCAAACCAAATTAAAAACCCAACAACAACAACAACAGCTAATGAATAGCAATGGATGCTGACTGCACTGGCAGGCGAATAGTGAAAAGTGAATACTGAATTGTGAGTAGTGAGTAGTGAGTACTGAGTAGTGAATAGTGAATAGCGTTAGCCAGACATGAAACCAGTTGCCCCAGCGAACAAACGAACCGCAACCAAAAACTCAGCCAAATCAGTTCGTGACTCGACCCGTATGCACAGGCGACAAAAGTGAAGAAGATATAGACTAAATATATATATATATAGAGAGAGAGAAAGAGAGAGAGAGAGAGAGAGAGAGAGAGTAGACTATAGTCATGCAGAAATATTAAGAGATATTACGGAGGGATCCATTTGATCTAAAGAATCTAGAGTTTTATGAATAGACTTACCGAATGTATGTATTACCTAGTCTGAAAGGCTTAATTTAAATTCCCACTTCTATTATTCACTCAGCTCTGTTTCTAATCTATTTAACTAAACTGAATGCTCACTCTCTTCTGATAATCACATTCCCATTGAGTGTCGATATTAGTATAGTTTAATATCGATAGACTTATAGTTGGGTATCGATAGTTCGTTATATCGCATCTATTCTCTATAATAGAATCTGAGTTCTTGTTGATCAAATATAGTATAAGTATATTCTAGTGTATTCCAGAAAATTGACTTGAATGTTGTCTATATAAATCAGTTTTAAATTGAGATTAACTTTTATTTTCTTATATAGTCTATATACATTTATCGAATCAATCCATTACTTTCCATACATAACTATATACATATATACATATTTATTTCAGATCCCTTTCCCAGCTGCATTGCTTTCCATTTCGTTTTCGACAAGTTTGTCGCCTGTGCCGGCCATGTCTGTTGTCTATTGTGTACACGTACACGTGTGTTTGCACGTGTATTTAGCATATGTGTACATGCATGCATGTGTCTGTCTGTCTTTGTGTGTGTGTGTGTGAGTTTATGTGTCTGCATGCTTGAGTATTTGCGGCTGCTTTTCCGTTACTTTACATTGACTTCCGCAGCAGCAGTTGGCGCCGCATGCCAAAACCGCCAAAGCGCCAAGCGCCAAGCGCTGCTCCAGACAGACGGATCTTTTTCCATTGCCCATTGCCTTCGCCTGAACAGAGCGCATCTACCTGGCTGCCTAGCTGCCTAGCTGCCACTGCTGTAAATCGTTGCCTGACTGGCTGCTCCTGCTCCTACTCCTGCTCCAGCTCCTGCTGCTGCTACTGCTACTTCTCCTGCTACTGCTACTCCTGCTGCTACTCCTGCTACTGCTACTGCTCCTGCTCCTGCTCCTGCTCCTGCTGATGTCAGTTAACAAAGACGCTGCCATTGTCATTGCTGTTGTAGTTGTTGTAGCTGTTGTTGCTGCTGTTGTGCTTGTAGCTATTGCTGTTGTTGTCACAGCATGTTAGACACAAACACAGAGTAGCAGATACTCCCTCTGCATGTGTGTGTGTGTGAGTGAGCTAGGTAGCGCCACTTCATCGGCTTCATTCAAGTTGTTACTTTGCGCGCCTTTGCTCCTGACAACTGACATCGAGTAGCTTTGCGTGTTGCTGCTGCTGCTGTTGTTGTTGTTGTTGTTGCTGCTGTTGTTAGTGTGTTTGTTGCTATTGCTGTGCTTATTGTCACACGACAAAAGCTGACGTGTCATCATTATCTATTGTCTCACTGCGATGCTTTGTTGTTGCTGCTGCTGCTGCCAATAGCTCACACACGCCAGCAACATAGTTGCTGGCAACATTTGGCAGCAATTGCTGCTGCTGCTGCTGCTGCGGCTGCTGTTGTTGACATTGCTATTGCCTTTGGCTGCCTGCCCGCTGGCCTGCTTCGACTGCCCTTGCCGGGTGCAACGCGTCGTATACGTAATCCGCTGCAGTCGATTTATTTTTTTTTTTGCAATATTTTATAACTTGATCAACTGAAGTTTGAAAACTCAATTGAAATCAAGGCAAAAACATTTTAATTTTCCCTTCCTCTGCTACATAGTGATATATTGATGGCAAACTTGCAGCTGGCACTGTGCTAGGCGCCCGCCCCAAGTTCATATTTCTATGTGTATCTGCAGTTCAATCTTCGAATCGATATGCGCTTATACACATAATGCCATGTTTATCCATTTATTTATCACTTCTATTTATTTGTATATTTATATATGTAACTCTTCTTGCCTGCCTCAAATTCAGCCACACAATTAACGCAGTTGCTCGCAATGTGAAGGACAAAAAATCGTTGCCTACATTTGGGCGCAACTTTCGAAGATGAAAGCAAAAATCTAATTTACTACTCGAAATATGCAAATGCAGCAGCTACTGCCTGTTGTTGTTGCTATTGCTGTTGTTGTTGTCCGTGTTGTTGGGGGAATTAAATTTGTTGTCAATTGTTGGCCGTGGGCCAACAGAAACTCAAAAGTTTGCACTCGCCTTTTTTAAGGCATTTGGCTTTCTTAATTTTAATTTCATAATGTAAAAATTTATGATTGCGTACACACAAAAGCGTGAGTGGCAGAGAGTGGGGGAGCTGAGACGAGGCTGCCAAAATACACAGCGAGAGAGAAAGAGGGAGAGGTAGATAGGGGGAGAGCGAGAGAGAGCAGCGTGCGTCTAACAAATTTCATTTGTGTGTTTTGGTCAGCAAGCAAGTGCAAAGTGCCACAGCATCAAAATTATTACAGTTGCTCTATATATATAAATGAGTGTGTGTGGGTGTGTATTTTTTGTATGTATTAGTTGAGAGTTTATAATGTTTTCATTCGATTTGACGCACGTCAGCTGCAGAGAGCAGAGGGCAAACAGCAAAGGCAACGAGAGCTAAGCAGCCATACCTGCTGCCAACAACAACAACAACAACGACTCTAACAATTGCAAGCAATAAATTTATAGCAGCTCCACTAACAACAACAACAACAGTTGCTGGCAACTTTTCAGTTGACGCATCATTTTCCAACTTCGTTTTGCAGCAGCTGCTGTTGTTGCTGCTGCTGCTGCTGCTGCTGCAATTGTTGCTGCTGCTGGTTTTGCTTTATTATAATTTAAAGACAAGCGCCAGCCACGCCCACTGGCTGCCTGCTGTTTTGTTTGTTTGTTTGATGCAGCAAAACTTCAAGCTGAACGCCTCGTTGTCATTGTCATTGCCAGCCAGACGTAGCTCTGTCTCTGTGTGTGCGTGTGTGTGTGTCTAGCTGACAGCAACACAACGACAACAACAACAGCAGCTACGACAATCAACTTCTGTGTGCTGCGCATTTATTTGTTTTGTGTCAGTTTCGGTTACGTAAGTAAATTAATTAATTTTCAATTGCTTTAAATAAACAAACAGTTTGCCAATAGCAATGGCAACAACAACTCGAACAACATAAACAACAGCAGCAGCAACAACAACAACAACAACTCGAATGACAAACAGCAATAGGAAGTCTGCGTGAGGCGAAAGATAACAGCATGTTCCAACACTATCTGGCAATATTTGTATGCGGTTGCTTTGATGGCGTTGCCACATGATGGCAATTGCCTTACAATCGATTGCTCACTTATCGACATGTGTGAGCAAACACAGGCATATCTGTATGTAGAGGCAATGACAATCACAGCATCTACAATTGATATTATTATAACTATTTATGTGCCAGTCTATCGATTGCCTTAAAATGATGGCGATAACGATAAATCGAATGAACTAAATATATGAGATGTGCCTTAGTGCTATCGATGACGATTAAGTGTGATTAATTAAACCATATATATTTAAGTTATCGATTGTCTAGTTAACCTAATTATCGATAACCCTTGAGGCCCATGAACAATAAATACCCAAAATCATATTTAAATACCAGTTTATCTATTCTTAGCTTGTTATGAAGCTCTGTTGATAGCTAATTTAACTATTAACTGTTATCGATAACAGTAGTATACTGCATTTAGCTAAAATATATAGAAGCAATGTAATTACTGCCACAGATGTAAAAGTTCGTATTATGATATAGGCCAGAAAAGTTATCGAAAATTGCATTAATAGTGCTTAAATTTATATCGATAAATAGCATTTGTCTTGAAAGTGGCATATTGCTGCCTATAAATGCATCGTTAGTTTTCTATTTTATATAGCACCGCTGTTAGTAGGTAAAACATACAGACAAACACAAACGTATAGAAAATAGGATTTAAAAAACCTATCGATAACAGCTGAATACCTTATAAGCTTTACGACAGCTATATATTTATATTTTCTGCACTGTATAGATATATTTTTATATTTGTATATGTACTTCTAGCAGCTACAATTTAGTCCACGGCATTATCTTCCCGCTCTGCTCTCTGCCGGCCAAGATATTTCATAAACCTGGCGCGGGCAGAGCAAACTTTTGGCAGCAAACTTTAACTTTCAACTTGTTTCAACTTTAAAGAGGAATTTGTCATAATGATATGGAACCAAAAAGGCGTCACGCTATCTCGCTCATCCATCCAAGTTCGTGCTCCTGTTCGGCAACTGTCTGCTCTCCCCCTCGCTCTCTCTCTCTCTCTCTCTCTCTCTCTCTCTCTCTCACTCTGTGTCTCTCTGCCTCTACTTCTGTCTCTGTCACTGTCATTCGCTGGCTGTTTAAGCACTCAACGCACTATATACCCGTTATGGCTCAATTCGTCAGGCAATTAAGCTTCAGGCCGTTAAAGCAAGGGCCAGAGCAAGTAAAAAAACTGAAAATGAAAATGTGTGTAGCTCAAGAATTTCAACAGATTTAAGCAGACAGAGACCCCCCTCTCCCTCCACCGCTCTACCCCGTCGTAGTCCCCATTGAGCTAGCAGTTTCTCCAAGTTGTCGAATTTGTTCGCAAAGTGTTTGTTTAATTAGCAAATAAAGCGGAAATCTGCCTACGCGAGGACTACAGCAGTAACGGCCTGTCTGCCTGTCTGTCCGCCCGTCTGTTGGCCATTTCTCTTAGCTCTTTGAGTTGGCCAAGAGCGGGCTTCTCTTTGCTGGCAAAGCTTTGGAAACTCACCACGAAATTGAGCGAACGCCAAGCACTGCGCAGGCCTGAAAGCAATTACGACTCGTCAGCTCTCTCCCTCTCGCCCGCTCTTCCACTTGCCCTCTCCCCCTGCCCACTTCTTTGGCTTTGGCGCCCAGCCCCAAAACGTTGCGTGGCAAAGCTGTTTTACATTTAAATGGCAACTGTGGCGACAGCGACTTCTCTTGTCTTTGTTGCAATTGTCTTGCAGCGACGGCAGCAGCAGCAGCTGCCGAAGGGGCAGAGCGGGGCAGAGCAGGGCAGAGCCGGGCAGATGCGGGGCAGGACCGCGGCAAGATACCAGCAAGTGGGTCACTGGGCCAGCAATCAACAAACAGTCGGCACGCCAATCGCACAGCAACTCTTCCGCTGTGCTGACGTCACAAAAGCATTCTTCTTTTCTTTTGTTTTCCATTTTTGTCTCTTTGAGGCTTTCTTAAGGCGGCCGCCGCCCACTCAACCCCTCAGCCACGCCGCCACCCACAGCTTAGCTAAATGCGCACGCGTAGCATGCCACAGCCGAGCTGTTGGCAAGCGGAAGAAGCAAAGCAAGAAGTGCGCACTTAAAGCCAACAAGCGAGAAGTTTCCATCAGCTGCTTGAGCAAATGAAGATGAAGCTTAAGGTAGAGCAAAATCATATTAAAATAGTTCATACGCTTTAGATCTCTCTCTCTCTCTCTCTCTCTCTCTCTCTCACTCTCTCTCATTGCCTTTGCCTATTGATCAGATACTGCAGTTTCTCTCTAAAGCTCGTTATGGATATCGTTTTTATGCAGGATTTCTTGTAGCATTTATCGCACCTCCCTTTAGTTTTCGTCTAGAGTTTATCTTTTCTCGAGAGAGAAGTTCTCACTAAATGTTTTCTTTTCTCTTCACAGTATCTTTTTAGATTCTGTCTTCAACTTCTCTACACAGCTTCTTTCTTCAGCGTCTCTCTGCAGCTTCTCCTTAGAGCCTCTCTTTGCGCCTTTTATTGTAGGCTTTTCTCTTCAGTTTCTCACTAATGCTTTCCTTTTTAACTTCATTCTTCAATTTCTCTCTGCTGCTTCTCTTTAGAGCATCACTCTATGCCTTGTATCATCAGCTTCTCTCTTCAGCTTTTCTCGAGAGCTTCTTTTTCATCTTCTGTCTATAGCTTCCACCTTCAACTTCATTCTGCAGCATTTCTCTTCACCCTCTTTATTTAGCTTCTCTCTAGACTCTCACCCCCTCCCTCTTCTCTATAGACTCTCTATAGAGCTTCTCCCTAGAGTTCCTACCTTCAGCTGTTCTGTCAGGCTGTTCATCGGCTCTCTTCAGCTCTTACCTAGAACTTCTTTCTATCCCGTGTTTCTATAGTTTCCCTCTTCAGCTTCTTTATCATATATACATTAATAATGAAACTATAGAGAGCAGCACAAGAGATAAGTTTGAAGAAGAGAAATGTCTCTATAGTTTCACGCAGCTTTTCATTTCTTTTCAAACTTATTTCAATTAGCTAGCGCTTCTCTATCCGCTTCTCTCTGCTCAGATGATTGACGTCAAGCAACTAGCAATTTGCCGGGTAACAGTGGACCTTGACGGAGCAATTGCGTACTAGTACAACGTATACTTGATGTTATTATTAACTGTAACACCCGTAATGTTGTCTCTTAATATTACAATTATTGTTCAACTGCATAATTAGCTGACCAACGTTAGTTAAATGACTTAATTAGCTCCGCTGCCTTTTGCTGGCAAAGTGCCCGCTTAAAGGGTATACAGAAAGGTATATATCGGTGCGACTATTAATGGACATACATGGGATTAAACAGTATGAGCTGAGCCGAAATTTCACAAGGAGGTAACATATAGAAAAAATATCGAAAAACTGCAGGGAAATAAAAAAAAATGACAGGAGATAATAAAAAAATATTTAAATATTTTTCCAAGCAATAAAATATTTTAATATTTTAAGAAAAGTATATATATATATGTTTATCCATAATATAATATATATATATATTTTGCTTACATTTGCTCACCTAAAATTATTTACTCCAAAGTTTTGCTCCAATTTAATGCAGGGTAATCCGAGACTCGAGTAAACTTTGCAACAACAAAAATATAAAACAACTTTTTTATGATTTTTTTATGATTAACTTGTTGTTGTAGTTGTTGTTGCACAGAATGCGGTGCAAAGTGGCAAGCAACAACTTTTTTACATCATTTTATTTTTTATTTTATTTATTTATTTATTTTATATGTGTATAATTTTTATGCTGTTTTTTTATTTTTTTTTTTTTTTTTTTTTTTTTTTTTTTGTTATTGTTGCGCGACAGTAATCGACGACATTTACGTTGTTTTTATTGTTGCTATCGTCTGTAAGGTTGCAGATTTGTTGTTGTTGTTTTTCGATACCCTCGAGCTATTGTTTATGTCTCAGAATAAGGTCGATTGGCTGAACGGATCTAACTATCTATCAATATATGTATCTATATGTGAATCTAACAATCTAACTACATCTATCTCTCTATATATCTATGTATCTACCTATCTATCTATCTAGATATTTGTGTATCTATATATCTGTCTATTTATCCCTCTATCTGACTGAATCTATCTATCCATATATCTATATGCCAATCTAATAATCTATCTGTCTATCCATCTATCTATCTATCTATCTATCTACCTACCTACCTATGTATTGATTTATCTGCCTGACTATCTATCTATCTCTCTATCTATCTGACTGAATATTCTATATGAAAATCTAACAATCTGTATCGATCTATCTATCTATCTATGTACATATCTATATTCCTATATATCTATCATCTTACAGTATGCCTGCCTAATTGGCGAATCGATGCAGAAAAAGATGCTATAAATCGATAAATATCGATATACCTAGATCGTGTGAAAACACATTTTCATTGAATAGCCACAGGCAAGCCTTTCACCGGCAATTGCCAGCTAAAGAGTATGTATAGGCCTGGTACGACCGTCTCACTTCATGGGTATATACTTTTATTTTCATTTTCATTTTTTTTTTTTTTCTGGTATTATTAAATTGATGTTGCGCGCAATTTTAAGCGCTGCCAGCAGCAGCAGCAGCCGCAACGGCAGCCGCAGCAGTGGCAACAGCTAAGCAAATGCAAATTTAAAATGGCGTCGCTGGATAACAGCAGCAATAACAGGAGGATAAGAGCAGAAAGGAGACGTGTTGCGGGCCACAGGATGCAACAAGGACAACGGCAACAACAGCAACAGCAACGACAACAACAACAACAACAACGGCACCAATGCGATGCATGGAAATTAGCGCCAAGGCAACGGCCAAGCAAACAACAGCAACAAAAGCCCGAGATTAGGCGTCGCACAAATGAAAGAAGCACACAAACAGAGTTTGCCCACTGATGGACAACAACAGCAGAGCAGAGCGGAGCACAGCAGACTAGGCGTGGCCCGGTGGCTCGGTGGCCCGGTGGCAGGATGGGGGCAGGATGCGTTGGCTGCGATTGTAGGTGTGGTAAAAGCCTCTGTTGACTGACGCCGAGAGGAATTGTTGCTCTGCATAATTGATGTTTGCTCGCATGAGTGGGCAGGGGAGAACGGGTGGTGGGCGAGGGCGAGGGCGGGGGCGGAGGAGGAGGAGGAGGAAGAGGACAGCGCAACAAAAAGAAACAAATGGAAAATTGCGACAAGTGCGTAAGGACCGTGAGCAAACAGAAAAAATGGACACTGAAGCGCAACCGAGCCGACCTTAAGTGTGGCATAATGGAAACAACACCGATGATTCGCGCTACACATCGATAAATGACAGCAGCAATAATGGGCCACTTAATTGAACGATAAGTGAAAACAACACAGAAAAGGACACTCTGCGTATCGATAAATGGACACAATACTGATGATTCACTCTGCATATCGATAAAAATAACCAACACTCATGAATCACTCTATATATCGATAAATGACAGCAGCAATAATGGGCCACTTAATCGAACGATAAATGAAAACAACACAGAAAAGAACACTCTGCGTATCGATAAATGGACACAATACTGATGATACGTATATATATAAAGCGAAAGAACATTTACTATGTACATCGATAAATGACAGCAGCAATAATGATCCAATCAAGAGAACAATAAGTGCAAGCAACACTGATAACTCGATATGCAGAGTTATCGATAAATGGACACAGTACTGATGACTCATCGGCGTATCGATAAAGAGAAACAACACTCATGATTCACTCTGTATATCGATAAATGACAGCAGCAATAATATAGTCTACTAGAAACTTATCATTATAATGTATGTTTAGAGAACATACATACTATCCGTAATAAATACATCACACGCAGCGTATACGCAATATTTTTACTGTCAAATTATATCTGTTTATAATTGAAATTTACGAACTACCTTCGATATGCCAAAAATATTGTTTTTAACTTAATTTATTTACTTTAAGCGCTCGAAATTCAAACAATATATCGATAAATCGTAGTCATACTATATTGTATGTAAAATGAACACAAATGAACAAATGAACTAATTTTGGACTATCACAAATTCAATCTATCAATCTATCGATCTATCTATCTATCTATCTATCTTATATCTATCTAACTATCCCTCTATCTATCCATCTATCTATCTATCTATCTATCTATCTTATATCTATCTATCTATCCATCTATCTATCCATCTATCTATCTATCTATGTATCTATCCATCTATCTATCTATCTATGTATCTATCCATCTATCTATCTATCTATCTATCTATCTATCTATCTATCTATCTATCTATCTATCTATCTATCTATCTATCTATCTATCTATCTATCTATCTATCTATCTATCTATCTATCTATCTATCTATCTATCTATCTATCTATCTATCTATCTATCTATGTATCTATCTATCTATCTATCTATCTATCTATCCCTCTATCTATCTATATATCTATGTATCTATCTATCTATCTATCTATGTATCTATTTTCTAATGGAAATTACAATAATCCCAACATTAAGAGTATATCGAAGCTGCTCTCACTTAACGGGCAACAGCTGCTGTGATGCGAGCAACTGCTGCGTCGAGTGCGACTAGAAGGCAAATCAAATTGTCGCCTATTAGCGCAATTAGCTGAGACATCGGCTCAATGCCGAAATGGCGCACGGAATTGCCGCAAATGCGTGGCAGGCAAACAGGCAAAGCATTCGAAGTGGCCCAGAACCGGCCAACCCCCAGCCCCCCAGCATTTGCCCCAAACGAGCTGTGACAACGGGGCGTATGAAAAAGCAAAGCAGCAAACAGAAGAAAAAATACAAAGAGTTATGCGGGCAACGAACTGAATGTGTGTGTGTGTGCTGCGTGTGTGTGTGTGTGTGTGTGTGTTCAGCTGGCAAATTGACAACAGAACAAAACACGCAAACAACTCTGCTTCAATTTGATGAGCATTATTAAAAATTAATCAGAAAATTTGCATTTATGTTTAAACAGCAGATACACCGCTGTCTCTCTACCTTGCCCTTCTCTCTCTCTCTCTCTCTCTCTCTCTCTCTCTCTCTCTCTCTCTCACTCTTTGCCTGCTTTATCTGGTAACATGCAAGTGAAACTGAAACTGATGTAGACATTTACTGAAAATTACGTAAATTAAATTTGTTTTTATAACGGACAGACGTTTAACTTTACCCCCCACACACACGTACACACACACATACAGCTCACACACACACACAGCTGCAACTGAAAAGGGCAGCTTAATAAGTAGCGGCCACATACGCAACCCAAAACAAAATGAAATGAACAAAACTTCTTCGCTCCGGAGTCGCCGACCCATGAGTCGACCTGGGCGATGGGGCGGGTGGGCGTGTCGGGTAGTATAGGCAGCCAGGGCAAAGGGACTACAAAGTAATAAGCCCCACAACGGGAGGCGCCAGACCTTGGGTCATGCCCAAGCACCCTGGTAATAATGTGGTAAACTGAGCAAATGCCTCAGCTTCAGCCACTCGGCCACGTTCGACTCTGTGTGTGTGTATGTGTGTGTGTGTGTATGTGTGTGGGTTGCTGTTGGTGTTGGTGTTGCGTATTTTGACTGCCGCGATTGTTAACAAATATGCGTACCATAAGGAACGCACCAAAACACACACAGATTATGCAATACCCCAAGAAAGAAAAAATAAACACTTGGCCTAAAGCTTTAATAGGCCAACAAATAATCAAGTGAACGCGGCTCAAATGACAAAGGAGGTAAAACAGCTCAAGTAGAATCAAAGCTTTACTCTGTATTAGTTTAAATTGAAACATGAAATTGGATGTTGTATATATAACTGTTTTAAAGTGTTTATTAATTATAATCATAATCAAGAGATTGATTTATGGGCAAATAGAAATGTCTATTAATCGATTCCTAAAGTGAAGAAGGAACTGAGAAGGCCAACTCTTGCTCAATTGAATATTTCGTATTTTAATTGGCATTAACTAAATCAAGTAACAAACTTAAATAGTCTGGGAAAGTAATAAACATGGAGACTTCTGAGTCTATCCTAAGGCAAGTAAAAGTAAGTAACAGTCGACATTGCCTCACTAGGAGATGCCCTACACAATAAATGTGAAGTCTGCAACTGAAACAGCATTCAAATTTCGCTTAAAATTGCGATGTCAAATTATCGATAATAATCGATAAATGGGCTGATTTATTGCAAATAAAATGCTGCCCATACCATACCATCCATGTTCAGTGGATTCTGGGTATAAAGAACAAGCAATTAAAACATTCGCCAGCTTCAATTTGTGTTATTTATTTTCCATATACACATGTACTTCCTCTAGGAATTCCGTACAAATGAATTTACTTACACTTATTTACAGCTGAGCTCCATTTAATGAAAGTCTTGGCTTAAAAATTCCTTGCCTTTAACATTTAACATACTTTAATTATATTTTACATAACTGAACTCAGACTCTGAGCTAAAATACAAATTGCAAATGGAAATTTCGAATTTTTTTTTTTTTTTTTTTTTTTTTTTTTTTTTTTTGTTAAACTGAAAGCGACTGAATTTGATTTTGAGCTAGGCTAAATGTAATTAAAAATCTGTGTAAACATTTTCCTTGAATTTCGCCTTTTGCCTTTGTATAAATATTTCAACACTTGCCCCGGCTCAATTCGGCTTTGTCATTGGCTTCGACTGCGAGAGTTTATTGCCATAAATTACTTAATTTGTTTACCTTTTCACAATTGAAAGCCCATTGAACGTGTCTGCATTTAAGCCAATGCCCCAAGTTCCCAGAGAAAAAAAAAGAGCCAAAGTCTCGAACCCAAAAACAGCGATGCAAGAGATTCTTTGGGTGGGACTGGAGCTAGGGCTGGAGCTGGGTCGAGCTGAAGAGTTGAAGGGCTCGTTTGTAACTTTCAATGTCGTTTATTCAACGGCCGCCGCTTCCTGCTACCACCGAAGGAAAGAACTTTGCCGTTGGGCATTACCGACTGCCGAATACTCATTCGCGGTCCAAACGCTGCCAGATCTATGCTACGACTTGCCACGCCCCCAAATTGGTATATATTTGTGTGATCTAGCAAAAAGACAGACACACGGACGGACAGTTTGACAGGAATTGCATGAAACCAATATACTCGTTTCACTTTTGTGAATGAGCATAAAAAACGAGAATAGCTGGAAAAAGTTTCATTTACGGGCAACAAAAACAACAACAACATGGCAAATGCCCAGCGCAAATATCAATGATATGTTTGCTAAAAAACACGACAGGCCGTCGCCTGCTCCATGTTGACAGCGCGGCGTAGGCGTCGCCACGAGCTGGAGACTGATTTCGACTCCGTTTTATACCCTGCTGGGTGCGAGCTTGTTCGCAGGCAGCAGGAGGCGTGGCCAACTGCATAAAGTACATGAACCAGAAATCCGTATGTTCCCACAAAAGCAAAAGATCTTTGGTTTGATATGTTGTTACACCCCTCACTACTTAAACCATCAAGATGTGATTTTGTGAAAAGTACCGGGTATTTGGTAGTCGGCCACAGCTGTGGCATGGTAGTACTTCTGGTTTGTTTTCTTCTTCATTTCGCACGGATAGGTCATGTAGTACAGTCCATCTGCCCTTCAGTCGCAGCTGGCAAAGTTTTTGGCACAATTGGGTCAGGGGTCCTTTGGGCCGAGCGTTTGTTTCTTAGCCAACATTACGTGGTTCGCTCTTTACCAAAAACCGTAAACCCAAACGGCAGCCCAGACCCCAATCCAATCCAGCCAAATAAACAAGCAACCAGCTCGACCAATAATTGTAAATTAAAATTTAAGCGAATGTTCAGAGAGAGAGAGAGAGGGATAGAGAGAGGAAGAGGGTACGGCTGGGTACGATTCCAAGAAGGTTTCCCATATTTATTTAGAGTTAAGGAAATGTCTAAAGACTCTTCAGGTCTTAGCCAATGCCTGATTACTTGTCATCGATATGTGTAATCGCATATATTATATACATCATTTCCTCTATAAGCCTATGTTAACTATATGTATCATATGATGTTCTTTAATATATACAATATTATATATTATATATTCTTATATTTTTTTCGATAACTCCATTTTAGCAACTGTTTAAGTTATCGGTAAGCGTCAGGCATTAATCTGCATATTAATATTTGACATACTATATACATAAACATACATATATATTACACGTACATATAGATCCCATTAAAAATAGAATTGCAGACATGTTTTTCTCTCGTTTTATCTATTATCTTTCACCTACCTTTGCTGGCATCTCTTGCTATCTGACTGGTTCTCCTCGATTCTCTTTTGTCCCACCATTATTTGTGTTTGTTTTTTTGTTATTTTTCGCTTTGCTTACGAAAATGGATTGAACTCGCCAAGGGGCGCCACTTAATACGATGCGGCTCAGTTTCAACTGCTCGCATTATGACCTATGTATGTATCCATTATTGCTGCCATTGTTGTTGCTGTAGTTGTTTTTGCTGCTACTGCTGTAGGTTCTGCCTGCTTTTGGCCTGCCTAATAGCCAACGTTTCATCTAATTCTCAGCTTCGCTGCCAGACGCTTTTGTTCGCATTTCGCTAATGTATTTTTACCAACAACAACAATGCATAATGCCGCCATATAGCAAACAGCGGGTTATCAAAAGCTCAGAGCCAGCTCCAGTCGTAGACGCAGACTCAGACGCAGCCACAGCCGCAGCTGGATTGCGCACAGTGGTGCAAGAGTCATTTGATAAGCAATACCTGACGGAGACTACATATGTACATTTTGTTTGTATATTTGAATACAAGTCAAATATTTTAATATAAAAGAAATTTAAAGTGACAGCTACAAATTGCAGCCTGCAATGCTCACGAATAACTGTTGTCCGCGTCTCAATGTCTACGTGTCTTTCACTCACACTCTAAGAAAAAACTCAGAGAGCACGATTGAGTATTATTATTCGCTTTAACAATGCTCAGAGTCGCTCTCTTTATCGCTTCTTCAACGATGCTCAGAGTCGCTCTCTTCATCGCTTCTTTAACGAGCTCATTCGCGATCGACTAGAAACCGTTTTTGTTGTTGTTTCGCTTTGTTTCGCTCTTCCTCATCCCCATCTGTTTGGTTGAGTGCAGTGCAGCAAAAAGTCTTTGTGCATGCATTGGTATGTATGCGAATGTTCCGTACGTGTGTGTGAATGTGAAGACGCTTGCATTGACTTTCGGAACTTCACTGCGAGCGTCAATCGTCCTATCTCTCTCTAACCAATGTTCGTTACAGGAGCGAAACACGAGTAGCGCAACTCAAGGCGCTCAACAGAAAACAAAATCGAAAAGAACCGAAATCTTTTGCACAGGCTGAGAGCGAGAGCGAGTGAGCAATATATTTTTACGGTGAATTTCGCGAATGGAGCGTAAGGAATCAAACGATTAACTATGTATACATATATTTCATAGCTTGCAAAAAACTGTTAACACTTTTTCGTTGTCTGCAAAAAAGTGTCTTTCAGTGACACAGGCAAAAAATACTCAGACAGAAAGTGTTTTTGTCGCGTCTGGCTTAGCTCTCTCGCGCTCTGAGGGAGATAGTTGTTTCTGTTTTCGTTTCCTCAAGTCAAACACTGATCGTTTGCTTGAGTTAAATGAAGTAACGGTAAGTTGCGTTTGTATGGGTAATCACGCGCGATTGCTGCGTTCTTTTTGTATGTATGTATGCGTGTATTTACATGCACACGAAGGCAAAAACATTTTCTGCTGAGTTTGTTAGTCAAAGTGTTTCTTGCTGAGAGGCTTTGTGTGAGAGAAAATCGTGTTAGTTTTACGCGACACTCATGTGAGAGCGTCACACGAATGAGTCATCGCACTGCGTCTGAGCGAAACAGATGCTGAAGAAAAACAGAGAGTGACGCTCAGAGAGAGACGTGTCTACACAATTTTTTTTTGAGTATGATGCGAGAAAGAGAATAAACGAAAAAACGCTCAACTCTCATTTGCAAGCTCTGATATATTTACATATGTATGTATGTATGTATTATTTGCAGCCTATTTCTGTTGCATCGCATTTACACATACATACATATGTATGTATGTATTCCCATTTCTTTGATTGATACATTCGTTTATTTTCAGCCCACTGTTCCTTAAATAGAACAAACACACACAGACACACACATAAACGCCGACATACAAATCGACTTACGGCTAGATATGGCTGGGGAGCTGATGGCTTAGCTCTAGAATAGGCAAAGAGTTGAAAGTACAATCGATTCCATCTGCAAGTGCCTGCTAATACCTGTTCTTAAGTCACGACTGGGATAGTTCTATACAGCTCACCCACTCCCGGTCTCTCTCTCTCTCTCTCTCTCTCTCTCTCTCTAGCATCCACCCAACGCCCACCCATCCATTGCATGTCATCAATGAATTTATCAATTGAAATTCGCTTCGATTCCATTGTGTGTGAAAATCCACACTCGGGTTTTCTTTGCGTGACAAATTTGCGATCGACGGTGCTTCATGGGCGTGGCACAGTGGGGCCAGGCCATATAAATCAATTAGCATTAGTGCAAGGGGCAGTAGTCAGAAAAGAAGCAAAACACTTGAACTATTTTTATGGAGTTGAAATTGTTAGCAATGCAGAAGTGAATGTGAATGTGAGTGTGAGTGTGAGTGTGAGTGTGAGTGCGAATGTTTGTAAACAAGCTCAAAAGTCACTTAATTGCATCAATTTGAGATCAGTTAAAAGCAGCTGCACCACCAGCAGCAGCCACCTGCAGCGGCACCACCAGCAGCTACTCTCAACGGCAACGATAATAATAATGACATTATCAAGATGTTTCAGGTCGCGGCAACAACAGCTAACGAGAGTCCAGAAAATCTAGAAGAAAAGAAATCCATTTTAGCTGGATGAGCTAGACTAGAGATACCCTGGCGAGAAAAGCATTCACATATAAATGTTGCTAAATAATTTTCAAATATTTAACTAAACTATAGATACCCTGTTTCGAGCATAGAGCTAGTCTAGAACACCATATAATGGCTATGAGATACCCTGCTTAATTTTATAAACACTACGAAATATTCAGTATTTACTTGAGACAGAACAAACTCAAATAAATGGAAAATACAGTACATTAAACAAATTATTAGCTTTATGATATCCTGTAAATAGTGTTTTACATATGAATAGTAATTGGATACTTCTGTATTAGAAGGAGCGAGCTACAATAGCAGCAGAGCACACAAGAAAATTTATAGGGTATCTTCTAGTTGGATCAAACTGTCTGTCAAGACAATAAATTCTCAATTATATACGAATATTTTCATTGGATCAATCTACCCTGCTCGTCTTACATTTTGTAGGGTATACAGCCTTTATGTGGCTCTTTTTATTGCGTTGTTTCTCTTCAGTTTATGTTTCGCTTGCCTTTCGCCCAGTGTTTTTTCCCGTTCAGCAAGGCGGTGCCCATTGAAGTGGGGTACGCATGTGTGAGGACATCAAGTGGCTGGGGCAAAGATGCTCGTGAGAGCCTGGCATGGAAAGTCACTTGGCATCGGAAAATCATTGAACCTGCCCAGGCGGACTAATGGCCCAAATGGTAATCGCTGCTGCTGCAGAAATCCCATCAAGTTTTCCCTTTTTGCCAACGAGCCGCGTCTGCCGCTGGTCTCTGGCCTCTGAGCCGCTATCAGACGCATTTTCAAGGATATTGATTGCAAAATACTCACGTATTCATTACCAGACAAACAACTCAACTCGAACGGAATTCAATAAAAAAAAAAGAGTTCCCTAACCACGTTTGCGACTAATTGATAAACAGCAATATCTTAAAGCGAATCGGATACCATGTTGAGCCCTATAGACATGTGGCTCAAAGGGAGATGGAAAGGAGTTATTAAATGGATAAACCCATGCAAAATTATCTGATTATAGAGCCGGGAACACAGCACACTGTAGTTAACATAGGGTTAACATAGTTCACAGCATTGACATTAAACAGTTGAAATAATGTTCGTCTGGAGCTTAAAGGCTTTAAGCCTTAAGCTCTGCACCGAACCCGCCTCGCATTGAAGTCAAGTCCATTCGGTTCCATTTGAGCTATTCGAAATTTTACATTTCTCTGTCAGGGCCGAGTCGAGGCCTAATTGAAATGCCAGCTTTCTCAGTCGTGTCCATTTTTTGGCTCAGATTGCAACTGCATGTTGAGCCGCATAAATTGGGTCCAGGCCCCAAGTTATGTGGTTGCAATGTCAGTCAGCTGCAGCTGCAACTGCCACGGCAACAGCAACTGCAACAGCAACTGCAACAGCAACTGCAACAGCAACTGCAACAGCAACTGCAACAGCAGCAGCAACTGCAGCTGACAGCAACTATTCCTGATTAGCCACTGGTGCATGCTATTTCGCCCACTCGCCGGCTGATGTGCATTCAAATTGGCTGCAACAGCAGCTGGTTTATAAGCTGTCCCAAGCCCAGTCGTGAAAAGAAGACTGCAATAGCAGCAACTGGTCAGCAGCAACTGGGCTAAAACACCTCAAAGTAAACAAATTTTCAGTGTGCGCACTAATAAAAACGCAAACAGTGAGCGGACTCCAATGTCCTAGATTACTGCCCGTCCAGCATCTGCCGCTGTTGCTGTTGATGTTCGTTGGGATGACAGCGAGGCCCATCCGATGCTATTAAGAGGAACAACAACAGCAGCAGCAGCAGCAGAAGCAGCAACAGCAACAGAAGCAACAGCAACAGCAGCTCTAGAGCCAGCTCCATCGAATCATAGCTCATTAAGAGGCAGAGGTAAACAACAGCGTGAGTAACTGACTATAAAATACCCTGTATGTACCTCTACCCTAGCCTGTACTTACAGGCCAACTTTGTCTCATAGCTAGATCAATGATTTATTATTTCCCTCTTGTTATATCGAATGAGTCGCAAATGATAAATCTTTGTAGCTCTTTTGATTTAAATATTCCATTTGAAATTGTGATGATATCGATATATATCGAAGCTAACATTCAAATTCGTCTAGTTGTTGTATAGCAAAAAATACAGAAATACTGTAGATAGAATATACAATCTAAAATATTTGCTTTTATTAAATATCGATAATTATCGAGCTATGAATAGTATATTATTATTCAAATAATTATCAATGTTGACAGAGCAAGTATTATGGCTCTTTCTAGTAGATATAGAGAACTATCGACTGTGGGCCTAATTGGAAATTGGATAGGAAATGCTAAGATAGCTCCATCGATAATTCTTCACAGCTACCTCCAAGTGCTTGTAAAGCGGAAATAGCTTAAACGCATAATAAATAAATGTACATACATATGGAAGCATAAACTACTATTTGCAAGTCGATAATTATCGATAGTTAATAGTAAGACGTAACATTTAAATTGATTGATTTGTAGCAGGGCAGCTGATGCCGCCCATCTGTTTTATCTTTACATTCAATAACAAGTGAACAGCTTTATCATAAATTGCTTTATAAGAGCAAAACCATTGCAAAAAATACATATGTATGTATGTATGTCTGTATAAAATAGCAAAAGGCCATCAGAGCAAGAGAGAGGGTAGGGAGAGGGTGGAGATACACAGTTAAGTGGAGATAAAGCTATTCATATGTATATGTGAGACGCTGATACGCAAACCGAAGCGAAGCAGCGCCCCCCCCACATACACACAGTCGCATCGACACACACACAGAGAGTGAGAGAGAGAGAGCGAGCGTCCAGCTGTATTCAGAAACCAAATACACTTAGGCGCAAAGTAGCGGCATTTATGCGTGTGTGCGTACCTCAACAGGCAGCTGCTCGTTGAAACTGGAGCCCGATTTAATAGTGGGTAAAGTGCCTGAAACGAATGAAGTGGCTCCACAGAGGCAGAGGTAGGGGCAGTGGTAGAGGTAGAGGCAGAGGCAGAGGCTATACGGGACGGTTTTTGGGTGTTGAGCTTTTGAGCTGCATCAACTACGCAACGGAAAACGATTTTCATGCGCCTTAAATACCCAACAAAATCAAACAAATTAAAACTGATTGCCGACTATTAGATACCCTGGGATATTTGAAGCAACTCACACTCAGGCAATTTAGGAGTCAGTTAATTATATTGGATATAAGTCCATATCATCAAATTGACTTCAATTCTGTTTCAGTCTTCTATCAATATCTTAAACTTCTTCTATCAATATCTTAAACAAACTTTCTCGAAAACCGAATGCATTTTCGGAGTTAACTCCGAATTAGGTAGTGGACATAGCGTGAGTAAATATGCATTGATTAGGCAAAGCTCGCTCCTTACGACTTTAATCTGAACTATTTCTTATACATGAATATATCGTAACTACAACGTAAATACATATTTAATGCTGATTCGGTAACCTTCATTCCGAATGATGTAATCACTATATAATTCTGACGAATTCACTCAGAATTCGTTCGTAGAATGAAAGAAATCCAATTCTTGGGCATCGACTTTCTTACTTCAGGTCCAGCCTCGCCGACTATTAAATGTATTTCAGTTTTAATACCCTAACACACCTACCCACACACCGCCCTCTATTTCCGTTATTTTGATTACATTTCTATGAGTTTCAACGGAATCTCATCTCAACGATATTGCACCAAATTATTATAGATTAGTTCAAGTATTTCTCAAAATGGTCTAGTGTATTTGGTAGTCACTCTATCGACTCTTCGCTCAGCAGTCCTCATTTGTGTTCGTTGCTGTAATCGCACATCGCACAGCCGCAGCCTCAGCCTCACCCTCCCGCACCCTGCACCCGCTCGCTCGATTGGGGGAGATTTTCGAGCAATTGAGGTTAATCCCGTGATTTGCGCAACTTTCAAATTTCGTTGATTTCTTTTCCTGGCACTTTTATGACAGCGACGTTTGGCTTATCGATAAATTAGTGCATGGCCGACTACAAATCAGCGCTCGCAATCTCAGCTCCTTTGTGTGCTTGTCCAGTTGCCCAGGCAAATGCAAAATCTATGCCAATTTATGTAAATCAAAGTTTAAATAAATGTTCGAAGCCCTCGCACCGAGAAACCGAAACAGAAACAGAAACCGCACCAGACGAAACCCCAACCAGAGCAAAGACCAGACCAGACCAGAGCAGGGCAGACTCAACCAGACGTAACCAGACCAGACCAGACCAGACCAGACCAGACCCAACCGTACCAGAGCCCAAACCAAGGACAATTCCAGACACCGAAAGAAACTTATTTGAACAGACTTTGCGGAAGTGCGGGTAAGCTGGTGTCTCAACCGAGCGAAAGACGGACCACCAAAGGCGGAGCTCTGTAAAAAAAGAGGAAAGACCACGGGGAGGGGGGCGGTGCCACACTTTGCTTGTTTGCCAGCCGCATAATTCAATTGGCGTCGTCTACGGCCAAAAAAGAGCAGCATAAGAGTGAAAAACAAGCAGGACTTGGCCCAAGCACGCAATTGAACGACCAAGCGATACCCTGTAAAGTGAAGGCAACTAGGTACTAATACAGAAGAAATCAAGTAAAATTAAGCCAAATTATCGATAACTTAAAATGCCGACATGATGACAGAAGATCAAATAAATATTGAAATGAAACAAAATTTGATGTCGATAAATAAGAAAGTATAATAAATCTATATATTAAAATCGATAAAAATCGAAACTGAATACATCGATATTTATCAAATTTGTTGTATTTTATTAACGAGTATGTCATCTGATATAATATTTTGATATCTGTCTTCTTCCCATAGATTAATAAGTTATCGATAGCTATCGATATATATATGCTATATCAAGCTATACATCAAAAAGAGTATGCCCGTACTGGAGCCACTTGCACCATGTGCAGGGCATGAAAAACTGAGCCAAAACAGAGCAGCCACAAGACAAGAGAAAAAGGACACGCCAGGACACGCGGACAAATGGACGGCCAGACAATGGGACATCTGCCTGCTGCTGGTCGCAACGTTTTCTTATGGCGCTGTCACCTACGTTACCGGCTATCGAATTTCCTTTGGCATAGAAATCAATGCAGCTGTCGTGGTGCTGTACTAACTGCGCCTCACGCTCCCGCACCTACTCCTGCTCCCGCCCCTGCGCCTGCTCGGTCTGTTAGCCTGGCTGGTGCTCTAGCTGGCATACCGTTTTCACACAAAAAAAAAAAAAGAAATCAAATAAAGATAAAGGACACACAATTGTTATGGCAATAGAACATTTTCATATTATTATTTGATGCGACTTTAACCGATTTGATTTCCGCCCAAGAGGCTTACGGTCTGAAATTTGAGTTCGCCCCACTCACCAAGGCCCCACATTCGCAGCAAAGCAACTTTAGACACTTAAGGAATGCTGCCCGCCTTGGATAGGAGCATAATGTAACTCGTCTATATATTATTATATTATATATTATTTTTGTATCTTATTTGAGTTCAGATATCAAATCAGAGATCTCAGATATCAGATAAGAGTTTCTGCACTTCAAATGGCAAATTACTGAGTTTTACATAGTTATTAAAGGTAATCGAAAATTTCGTCTTACTACTGACTTTTACTTAATTGCTTGATTTTATGTTTTAGCTTGAGAGCATTCCTTAACCTAACTTTAATTTTCAAGCGAAACATGTTTATGTAGCGCCATCTGTCGACACATTTGGGCAAGCTTTTTGTTTTTATAGCAGCTTTTAAGCTGTGGTTCGTGCCTTCGCTGTTCAGGCTGCGAGGCTAGCTTTTAGAGTGGAGAGTTTGCTATTGGCCAAGATAAAATGCAGTTAAGTAAAAATTTAAAAATATGAACTAGAGTTTTATTTTAAGAAATTCCAACAGAGTTTATAAAATGAATAAAAATAATATTTTTAATAATAATAAAAATAATACAAATTTTATGAGCAATCATTTAATTTATTTATTTTTATTTAATTTTATTATTTATATTTTAATATTTTTTTAGTAATTTTTATTATATTTTTATATTTTGTACAAAAACTCCTCCTAATTACGTCTCTTTTTTTTTACGATTTCTACTTTATTACCTTAAAGGATCCTTATGCACAGTAGGACCTTATAGCGAATGCCTCACTAATTCCCTATTCATTCATTTAAAAAAAAAAAAATGGGATTTTTATCATTGGTTATTTCGGTAATGCTGTAATCCCAGATATGAAAAAGTCCATAAACAATTGCGTGTCAAAAATTGCGCAAATAAACAAATCATGAAATCAGCATTTAAATAATAATCATTTATCGCTGCGCATTATTTGTGAGTTCATTCACACATTCACACATATTCACAATAATTCAATAATCGACAATAACAACAAAAATCCTTTCCATACATTTCGACTATTCGACTGGGATAATCGAGCTTTGACAGCTGCTTTGCGATTTTGTGTCACAAAAAAGTGGAAGAACAAATTTAGAAATTTTCAAATTAATTGCAGATGCTTAAACAATCTGGATAATATTTCAAAAAAGATTAAAATTGTATTAATTATTATTATTATTAGGATTGACTGAAATTGGAATATTGAATCAATCTAGCTCATCATCATCTAAAAGTACATAAGAATATCTCCTACAATCTCTCTCTTTCTCTTTCCCTCTCTCTCTCTCTCTGTCTCTCTCTATCTCGCTCTCTCTCTCTCTCTCTCTATGACTCTCTCTATCTCTCTCAGCTCTTCCATTCTTTCATCTCTGTATTTTTTGCATCTCTGCCTCTATCCCTCTCTCTTGCTGTATTTGGCCTTCTCTCTTCATTTATGTCTCTGTCTCTATCCCTCTTACAAACCCCTTCCCCCCCCCCTTCCCCTTCTCTAACTCTCCCTCTTTTACTCTCTTCGTCTGTATGGCTCTTCGCCTCTATCTCTCTCCTTTTCTCTCTCTTTCTCTCTCTCTCTCCCTTTTCTCTCTATTTTTCTCTCCATCACTCCTTACCTTTATCTTTTCCTCCCTTCCTCGTCTTACTCCTTCTCTCTCTCTCTCTCTCTCTCTCTCTCTCTCTCTCTCTCGCTTACATCTAATACAAACTTTCATCATATATCATATGTTGCTTTATAACCCGAACAAAC
This sequence comes from Drosophila arizonae, assembly GCF_054131065.1. Taxonomy (NCBI): domain Eukaryota; kingdom Metazoa; phylum Arthropoda; class Insecta; order Diptera; family Drosophilidae; genus Drosophila; species Drosophila arizonae. The sequence goes on along the minus strand of NC_142927.1, from coordinate 12,767,680 downwards.
TCGATATATTTTTTCGCTCAGTGCACAGATCGCAATATGTCCGCGAGCAGTGGCCTGTCAATGCGAAGTCAACGAGACAAAACAATTTGCTAATTGCAATCAGAATTACGACTATCAGCAATGAAGACAAATTAACCTCAAAATGACTAGACAATATCAGCCATCCAAACAGATATATACATACATATATACATATATTTCTTTGACGACTCTCGATTAGGTCATGCACAGATTGAATCCTGTTCACCTGTATGGGCACTCAATCAAACGTACCGACAGGGAACTCTCAGTTAAAGTAATACGAAATGCATCCATATATCATGTGGCCATTTATCATCTGGTCTATACTATAGATGTCGCTATAGCGTATCAGAAGCTGAATACGCCTCCAAACAGAAGCTAATCAAAACAATGCGCAAAATACATCAACAACAACTACAACAACAGCAGTAACAGCAACAACAGCAACAACAACAACAACAACAGCAACTGCTTCACAAAAGAAGCTCTGACAAAACGTTTTTGATGCCCTATCAAAGGCTATCCAAATTATTTCATTCACTTTGTTTACCTTTACTTATGATATATGGGTAAGATATCTACATATATAAGATATAAGTATATTAGAGAGAGCTGTTCGAAGTATATCCCGTATTATTAGGGCTCTGCAAGTAAATCTCATCAGCTGATGCCATTTTTATTCGCTCACATTCAATAATCCAATCTGACAATACTTTTTGGGTACACCTCGTAGGGCTACCGAGTCTACTACTACTACTACAACTGTTCATACAGCATTCGATCAGTTAGCGTATTTACAAGTTCGACGCGTCGATCAATGGAATCGCCTTTTTCTTTTTCTTTTTTTTTTTTTTGTCTCTGTACAAAGTTTTGACAGTGCTACCCAGCATTCGGGTAAGGTGGGGGGCTAGCAGGGGTGGCGGCTTGGCAGGTGCTCAATAGTCAAGCGAGCATAAATAATTAATATACAAATGAATTATATGTGAGGCAAAGTAGTCGACTAAGCAATACCCTGTACTCAGTCAAGCAATAGAGAACGTGTAAAAATATCCACATAAATAAAATCAAGGTAAACCAGTGAGCGTTACCGACTGCTGAATACTCATTCACAGTCCAAGCTCTGCCAGATACATTTTCCGATCTGCCACGCCCCAAATCGGCATACATCAACATCATTTTTCTGCAGCTCAAAAGGGGCTTAGCTCCAAGACTGTAGAACGTTTTTTCCGATGGACCATGCCCCCAATGGGATCAACGCCCATTCACATTCGGGAATGAATATAATGAATTCCGAATCAGCCAATGAGCATCGGCAAACAGCTGCTACCCCTTGACAGTCACTTCTAGTTTACAGGGTATTCAAAAAAATGAAATAAAATGAAATAATAAATATGAAAACAAAAATTGCAGCTTAATCGTTTCGATGCCAATGATCTGATTCGACATCGCCGCAATAAACGCTCTGGCATGTCACCAAAAACAATTGTCCGAAAATAAATGGAAGGCTGATGGGGCGGCAATGGCGTCGGCGGTCACAAGGGGGCGTGGCATGATTGGCTATTAGCCACAGCATTTGTTGTCAGCGGCAGCTGCCAAATTAACAATAAATATACGAGCAACATTTTCATTCAATTCAATCAACAATCGACGGCATTCGAGCAACACAACCGAACAAATTCCTGAACTTTTGATTACAATAGTTTATTGCCATAAATATTCGTGTTCTCTTAAATTCCCTTTTTGTTTGATTTTTTTTTTTTTTTATTCTGGTTTTTTGCTCGATTTGCTCAGGGCATTTAATTACGACTTTTTGGGCCTCATTTTTAGGATCGGCAGTAAAATAGTTTCTATACCCTGAACCCCTTTGAAAATGGAAGAGCAGGGCATGATGGGCTTATTAAAATGTGTGTAACAGGCAGATGGAGGCGTGGCACACCCACAAGTAAGTCGATATACCCTTGTCCATCTGCCCGCCTGTCCATCCATCCGTCCGTATGAGCATAGAATATCAGGTCTTTGATAGGTCCAGGGGATCTCATAGTCGAGCGGCCTCAACTTTATTTGCAGGCATATTTTTCTTTGTGGCTTTCCGTCTTTCCCCCTTTCCTATTGTCTGCCCTTTTCTTTTTCCATTCTTCTGTCTGTCCGTCCTTTTCTACGACGGCCTATTTAGCACTATATCCGCCCATCTGTCTGTTTCAGCTCTTTGCCTTTCTAAGCCACCGTCTGCATGCTCTTCCGTCCGTCTGTCCGCCAACCTTTCCATTTAGCCGTCTGCTCTGTCTGTCTGTCTATATCTATGCTCATCCCCTTTTGCTGTCCGTCCGTCATTCTGTCCATTTGTTCACCTGCCCATCTATTCCATTCATACGTCCGTAACTCTGTCCGTCTTTCCATTCGCCCATCCGTCCGTAAGTTCATAAGCCTATCCGTCCGCCTAGACAAGTATCGTCTTCAACTGAAAGCAATATCTATATTTTACAAATCCATATCGTCACAATCACCCAGTCTCGCAGCTGCAACACTATTGACTGACCTGCCCAAATAGATTAATAAATTATTTCGACCGCCCATTGGCGAATATCGATTTTTGAGGCAATCCAACTATTTTTAGACCAAGAACTAGCATTAACCGGTCTTGCTAGTATCTATAGGGCTTAGTCTAAGTGGACAAATGAAGGGCGGGCGAGGAGAGAACAGAGAGTCACGATGTCCTATAACCATAAGATGATATCAAGAGGGGATATAGAGCTCTCTCAATTGAAGGAACTACATTGGGAGTATCTAGACTATAGTAATATGGATATCAAGATATTTACTTTTAAAAATCGGACAGCTCTTGAAAATAATATTAGCTATTATCAGTCTACTAAGATTGTCTTTAATCTATTATGATATTCCTCTAAGTGTTGTCACTTAATTTCATTGAGCATCATCATCCCATAAGAAATAAAAACTTTGATAAAATCGCACATTAAAATGTTTATTTCCCGCTTCTCTAGAGACTTCTTTATCGCGTTCGTTAAGAGATTAAGCATAATTAATGAGCTGACATGAAATTGAAGCGAGGAAATCTGAAATCTGATATCTGCGCAAAAAACGTCAAATGCAATTTTCAATCAAATTTCCCTTTTTTTTATTTTTTATATTTTTGGCTATGACACATTATTTCTTGACGATGATAATTTTAATAAAAATAATAATGCGAAAAAAAAAATGTCTTATCATAGTCATAAATGTCAGCACCCTGCGGGTATCTCTCTGTCTGTGTGGGTGTGAGTGTGTGTGTGTGTGTGGGTGTCCTATTTTAGCAACTCTTGACTGAGAGGGGGCAGCCGCGAGGGCTCGAGCTCAGGATAAAACACTTTTGCATAACTAAATGCCCTGCAATCTGTATCATCTCTTCAGCTGATATATACACACACTCACACACACACACACACACACACACACACACACGTTTGGCACTTGTGTATTTTTTGGCTCTTAGGTTTTAGCTTTAGTTTATATGACATTTCTCTTTTCTTTTTTGTGTTTTGTCAACGTTTTGATACCCTGTATACATAGGGTATGCCTAGAACAGTCACAAATGATGTACATCTATGGTTAGATAATTATATGAAAGGCTAATTTCAGAGTCCCTAATCGCTTTATACTAGAGTCAGCTCTATAATTTGGCAGATACAGTAGAGTCCGGTTATAGCGTCCGTACGGCTATTGCGACGAAAACTCTTATCCCTTGAGCAAACTTGAATGGTGTCGGCATCTTCCGGGTCACCCTATATATGTATATGATATATGAGGATCATATGAGGATTGAGCATATGAGGATTGAACATATGAGGATTATCTTAAGGCATTTCATCAAGCGAAAGTTAGCTTAGAGCAAAATAAATTTCCAACAATTATTACCCTATATGCAATTGCATTTATGTAGATAGGGAAATGTCATATGATTGACTGATATATACTTTAGTTATAGGTGGAAGAAATCAACTAATAAGGCTAATTGCCTAGGGCAAGAGATCAATAAATCGATAGAAATAGAAATTAAAAATTAAAAAAAAAATGAAAAAACATTAAATAAAAATAAAAATATATATAGTATACGACTCCACGAGAGTGGGAGAAATATAGTTGTTGCTGAAGCTGATTCCGCCTGTTGCTGCTGTTGAGAAAATGGGAGGGCATAGAGGGGTCTGGCCAAAAAGTCAAAGAAATCATGAGAAGGTAATTGACAGCAGAAGAAGAAGAAGCTGCTAAGGATTGTGAGAGAGCATAATATAAGATATTCTAGATATTTTAGTCTAATCAATATTCTCATAATTCCCACTTACAGAGCATCTGCACGTCGAGCATGCCCGGTCAGCCGGCTTTTAAAGCTGCGAGAGCTGCGAACTTGTTAGTTTGTTGTTTCATTCTTTCATTTTATTTTTTAGTTGTGTAGCTGCTTAGCTTGCACACACACACACACACACACACACACACACACACACACACACACACACATGCGCACACACACCTCAACGCTTAGTTAAAGCCAGAGTTATGCATATGTATGCGTATTATTTAGCTGGAGATGCTTTTGCGCTTTTTTGCGGTCGCTTTGCTGTGTTAATGACACTTACAAAGCACACACACACACACACACACACGCACGCACATACTTAGCATTAGACAGGCTAAGGCGGCAATTTCAGCTGCCACGCCCACCGACGCGGCGACAACAACAACATGAAGGAATAAGAGCACGCCGCATATTTGAAATTAAATTACTTGCAAAAAGCGTGTAAATTGCCAGTGAATGACGCATCCCTGCCAAGCCACCCCCTACACCCCTCAACCCACCCGAAACTCAGCCCACCTCCCCCTCAGCACCTACACCCCCTAACATCCAAAGCCACGCCTCTGCAGCAGCCGCTATCTAATGCTAAGCTTAAGTCTCTTCTTGTTGTTGTTGTTGTTGTGCTTTTGCTCGCTTTGCCATTTTTTTCGTCTTTTATGTTTGTTTTTTTGGCACTCTGCGGGCCAACGGGGCGTATGCGTAATGTGCTTGCCGCTGAAGTGCGCCAATGCAGCCGCCAACAAGGAATGTGCGTGCGTGTGTGCGTGTGTGTGTGTGTGTTAAGTCAAGTATAGGCGCTAATTACATGTTCGATTCCTTTGGCGCCCATGCAAAACCCATGGAAATCGCCTCCTGCTCGACTTTCGCTTTTGCTGGGCAAATGTTGTCTCTGGCAGCTGTGGACGCATTTTGACGTCTTTTTCCGTCGCTTGCTTAGCCAATCGTGGCCAATTCATGCCGCCGTGCTAGCGTGCATGCAAGCAGGGCCGCTAAACGCAGCTGTAGCCGTAGCCGGAGCTGGAGACACTGGCGTTAGTCATCAAGTCGAGCATTAAATGAGTCTCTCAAGAGAGAGTGCGGGGGGGAGAGGGGGAGACTAAGAGATAGAAAGAGCGAGAGCGAGAGCGAGACTTTCGCACTTCTCTCGGCTCTGTTAACTGTTAACAGCTTCTCTCAGCTGCATGTCCTGCGCACTCGCCAAACAGCTGTTCATGGGGCACAGTGCTGCCCATGTCCGCAATAGAAGTGTTATACTCGCAAACTGTTATACAGCCGATTCGCGCGCAATTCGAACTGAAATGAATTCGATTTGGTGCGAATAAACTAAATAGTTCGTTGAACCCACAGCAACAGCCACCGCAGCTCTTAGTGCTGGACACGATTCGGTGTACCCAGAATTACGTTTACATTTTGTCGGCGTCTTATCTAAAGCCCCAAGTCACGATTTCAATTTGCTAAGCGGCCCCAAAATCGATCTATTGATTTCATATTCAGCACTCAAAGTGGACGACATAAATCAAAATCTGCTTTGACAAAATGCGACATAAATAAGCCAGCGGGCAGAGCCGTCCCATAGAGGGGACGGGTCTCAGATATGTTTGAAAATTTAGTTATATACATGGAAATAAATCGAATATATTAAAGAAAAAATAATACATTTTATTTATAAATATTTTGTATTTTTTAGTATCTGCTCAAATTTTTTTTTTTTTAATTTTTAATGGATTTTTGTAGCTAGAAAAATATAAAATTTAAAATTTAAAATATAAAATATAAAATATAAAATATAAAATATAAAATATAAAATATAAAATTTAAAATATAAAATATATAATATATAATATAAAACATAATATATAAAATATAAATAAAAATTATTATAAATATAAAAACTTTTGATAATTTTCACTTTATTCTTCCCATAGTAAATCCTTGTCTAATTCCCGTTGTTCCATCATCGTCTCCCTCCCTCTCTACTCCCTTGCCTGTCTTTCATAGACACATGAACATGACATGATTAGAGTTAATATATATATTACGTCCCCCTTTACAGACGCCACTGCCCTAAGCTACTACATACATTCTCCTCTCTCTCTCACTCCGTCTTTCTCTAACTTGCGCGCTCTCTTTCACCGTGGCTTAATGGCTCGCCGCTTGCGGAAATACTTGGCCAAGGCTGTCAGCGAAACTGTGGCCCTTTTGGCATGCGTAGCATGTAAGTGGCCTCCACTTGCCGGATGATTAATCAGTCGACAGCCTGACAATTAGCCACGCTGACAGACAGACGCCCTGGGCTCGGTAACCAGACCAGAAACCCAGTTCCAAGCATTGACTCAATGCAATCATCACAGCACTGCTCAACCCACACACATGGACGTGCCAGCGCCTCAGTGACACGCCCCCTCACGGCCCTCGCCCCTTACGATGTCTTTGCTGGCATCAGGCAACGTTGGTCTAGTCCCTATGCGAGCAGAACTCAAACCCGATTGCAAGTGCCAAGCGAAGAGCGCACAAAGCAGACGCAACAATTGCAGCAAAGAGACAGAGAGAGACAGTGAGAGAGAGAGAGGCGACAGCAATGCGTAATTTCCTTTGCATACGCAGCTATTTAGAGATGCGCAACTAGCGGATCATTGTGAATGGGAAACGTGTGGAAAAAACGTTAAAGAGCGCAAATCTTAAACGATTTTGACCATGATCAGATTTATCTTTAAGATTTCTTATGATGCTTAATTAATTAATTAATTGAAAAACAATATATATATTATTAATATAGTACATCTATTTCAATAAAGATTATCTATACTAATGATTATCTATAACCTGAAAAACTGCCAAAATAGAGCTATCGGAAATTTATTAAAATAAAATTACATAAATATATAATAAATAATAAATAATAAATAATAAATAAAAAATAATAAATAATAAATAATAAATAATAAATAATAAATAATAAATAATAAATAATAAATAATAAATAATAAATAATAAATAATAAATAATAAATAATAAATAATAAATAATAAATAATAAATAATAAATAATAAATAATAAATAATAAATAATAAATAATAAATAATAAATAATAAATAATAAATAATAAATAATAAATAATAAATAATAAATAATAAATAATAAATAATAAATAATGAATAATTAATATTGAATAATGAATATGATCTGAAAATAATATATAAATTACAATAAATGCTATATAAATAAAATTTCTTCAATAATTCTTTCATTCATTCATTCAAAAGAGATAAGATGATAATAATAATAAATATTTAAAAAAAAAAATAATTAATTTAATTTAATTAAGAACTTTGTAGTTATTTAGTATCTCAACATTTTCACTTAATCAAATGAGTGAAATATTGCCAATGAAACATTTCTGCACAGACAATGCATGCAGCTATGCGTTAACAGTTCGCCGCGACTGTAGCTGCAACTGTGACGCCCTTAGCATAGCGACAAAAATCACAGCTGAGAGCATCTCCAATGGGAAAGGCAGCATAAGCGAAGCGCTGACGTCGCCAGAGACGGCGACGCAGACAACGACGACAATGCCAACGCCAACGCCGACTGCGCATGCGTAGCGTGAAGCAGAGACATTGACAGCGCGCAGCAGCAGCAGACGCAGCAGCGCCATTGGCAGCGACGCGTCGCGGCGTTGAATTCGATTTTAGATATAAGACGGGACTCGGAAGCGTATTTACCTTTGAGTGTTGTTGTTATTGTTGTCGCTGCTGTTGAAGCTGTTGAAATTCGAGCGCAAATCGACAAACGAACTCAGAACGCTGCGGCTGCGCAAACGCAAAGCACGCGCCGGCCACACACTGCCCAAATCCAACTCCAACTCCAACTTCAATTCCAATTCCAATTCGAATTGCAAATCCAATTTGAATAATTTTGAATTTGCCATATCAACTGTTGCTTCAGTTCCAGCTGCGCTTCCAGTTGCCGTGTTTACATTCCACTATAGTGCGTGCGTTTTCCAGTGTTTATAAACATATTTCAAACTCGCTTATTTTTTTTCAATATTATTTTAAAAAGTGAAAAGTGAAAAATCCTAAAAAAAAAAATAAAAGAGAATTTTCTGCTATCAAGGTAAATTTTGGTTTTTGAATGTATAAAAGAAGTAAAAAAAAAAAGAAATATTTTTAATCACATTTTTAACAATTCGCCAAATACGTGCGTGCGTGCCTCAAAGACCTTGAAAAAATTGATTTTTAAATTTTGTTCACATCAAAAAAAAAAAAAAATGCATAAAATGTAAAGTGCAGAAAATATTTTGGTTTTTATTTCGTTATTTTTATATTTCTTGTGCATTTATTTTTTATTTATGTTTTTTATGTGATTTTATTTGACATTTCTTGCAATAAACATAAAATTTTGCTTAATCGGAAAACAAGACAAAAATGAGAAAATTGACATTAAACTTTAAACTTTATTAAAATTTTAATATGAATTTAAATTTAATATTGTAATTTGCACAAAAATAATTTGTATTGTGTTTATAAATTAAACAAGAATGTATAGAAAAGGAAAGTTTGGTTAGGTTAGATTGACTAAGGCTAGATTCGATTTGATTAATTTTTCTATAAACAATTTGTAAATTAAATATTTATTTGAAATATTTTAGCTTTTTTAGTTCATAAATTTTTATTTACTCAGTGAGTTCAAATGAGCCCTTTAGAAGTCCATAGTTAGCTAACAGGTCTTTAAGCTGAAGTCTGGCTTTCTAGTATGGAATTGAATGAAATTCCAGCTTGAATTGCAATTTCTATCGCAAGCTCCAGCGTTTGCTCCCTTGAGCCTTGCTCCAATTGTGTCAGGCAGCAGTGCTTATATGCCATAATTTAGAACAGAGTTCTGCCGATGCCCAAGCCATCGTTAATTCAGTTATCTTCGTAGTCAACTGCGAGCAGTATCGAAAATGCCTTCGATCGCCTTCAGTGCGGCTGTCAAAAGCGTTCAAAGTCAACGCGATTGGAAAAGCACCCGACTGGCATACTAAAGAGTCACAGCTCTGTCTGTGTGTGGGTGTGTGTGCAATGTGCAGTGTACAGAATACCGCAACACACACACACAGACAACAATTCGTGGTGCCAAGCGATAAGCATTATCGCTTCTATTTGGGTTTACGAGTGGAAAGAATCAGTGAAAAACATTTGGGAATCTTGCCAACGAGCATACTCGACTGTGCGACGCTCTGTTAACAAAACTTAAACTTGGTCAAGCAAACAGAGAACTTAGCTGTAACTCGGAAAAAAACAATTTAGCTCAAGTCATAAACTAAATATCAATAAGAACTAATCTACTCTCTTTCCAATCGATTCATCTAATGAAATTCTTTAGCGAAATTGAATGAGATTCATCATCTAGTTTACAAAGTTTCAGGACTCCACTACATAGCCAAAAAGCCAATATACTCGCTTTGCAATTTCTACTCAGTATATCTAATATAATTTCTTAACGAAAGCGAATAAGGCTACATTTCTAGATAATTCAAGTCCTGGCGTACGCAGCTACAATTAGTTGCCAAAAAGCCAATACACTCGCTTTGCAATTCCTCTACAGTGTATCATCACCTGTGATAGTATTGTCAACTCTTTGGGCCGGGCTGGGCTGGGGTTTAATGTGCTGCTCCAATCGCAGCAAACAGCGATTTGTGCATTTCAATGAGCTCTTAATTGTAATTAAACAAATTGTTTTTCTTTTTCTCTCTCCTTCTTTTTTTCGCTTCAACTTGGCTCTGACTCAAGCCGTTTTAGCCAGAAGCCAAATCGGTAAGCCGTCAAAATAATGCTCGAATGCTCGATAATCGCATTGACTAAACGAAAACAAACGGCAAGAAAAAACGACAAACTCAATTTATGTACATCACGTAGCGCTCATTGTTCATGTTCCAGGGTATCTAGAGGGATATGGGGGCGCTACATTGGGCAATGCAATCGTCACCAATCGCGCCCGATTTTGGCCGAACATTTTTGAAAAGAAAGCAAAAGTTATAAATATTTCCGATTTATTTTTTTTTTCACTTTATTTTTTGTTGACCTATTCGGGAAATTATTATTTAGTCATCGGCATTGCGCAAGAAAATTTATGAAATTTACATTTTACTTTCTATGTTTAGCGCCATGGAAGTGCGATCCCAATTTATAGAAAATACTTTGAAACTGTCTTCAAAAAACATGGATTTTCTATTGAACTAAAGTCAAAAAGGGCATCTATATATTATATTTTTGAATTACTTCTACCATATAGGTAAAGTATTTCCCGTTGGTTCTTAGTTCTTTGCTTCATTTTATATCTATTACAGCTTCTTCTGGGTGGAGCCCAAAGCTTCAATTTACATTCAAATAATTTTGATTATTCACTAAACTTATGCTAATTGGAATTCCAATCAGACGTTTACATATGTAAACAGCGAATCAGACAACTTTCAGTTAGACTAATTGGCGGAAAGAGCGTTGAACTTGGCATTTAATTAAAAGTCATAGAAAATTATGAATCTGTAAATAGCGGATCACTTTTACAGTCCATTCTGTTATACACAGTTATAACAGTCTCATTGACTCGAAATGTCATCGAAATCGTTTGCTTTCAAGAATACTCAATGCAACATTCTATCCTCAAACTCTGTTATACATATGTATAACAGTTTTATGGAACTTAAATACTTAGTACAGCTCAATTAAAATGTGTTAGGCATTTTTTAATAAACATAATTTAGTATAACGCTTACTGTTATACATGTGTATAACAATAGACAATAATTTCGACTTTTGACAGTTTACTTAGCGGATTTTCTAATTGCAAATTTGAAGTCATGAAATATCTTACATGCTGTTATACAAATATATAACAGATTTATGGAGTTGGCATAAGTCTGCTAAGAGTAATATACGAGCAATATACACGAGAGTGGATGCAGCTTAACGAATGACTAGTCCAGTTAGCTGGATCAACTAGAGGGAGTTGGAGCTCGTACTATCTCCCTCTCTCTCTTTCTCTTTTCCGCTTAGCCACATTCGCTTGACCTTGACCACATAATCCGAGCGTTAAAATCGCAGTGTCAGTTATCATCTTGCTGCATCTCATTTAAAAGGCGGCTCTTATGCTCTGCTTATATAAGTACTATATATATGTACATATGTATGTGTGTGTATACTTTGATTTTAAATACCGGACAGGACGCCAGAGTTAAGCAAGGGTCATCAATTGTGGTTAACAACAACAAAAATAACAACAACAACAACAGCGACAGTAAATGCAACAACTTGTTTCTGATTTAAAGCTGATATTGTTCCCACGCTAACAGCCGTCTCTTCTTCTTCTTCATCATCATCTTGACAATAGCCGAATGAGCTAAACTGTAGTCAAATGCTATTTATCAGATATATATATATATGCATATTCTAATTTTATAATTGTTGCAATTGTTAAAAACTTTTATTTATTAGCGGTTTGGCAAAATGTAAAAAAGTAAACATAAAATCGAAGCTAAATGTATTCCAATTGGCACATTGACACATTTTTTGCGCCTTGAACAACATGTTCATACACACATACAGCAGTTGAGGGATTGCTAGGTTTTTAGATCAAGCGATCGATCGTTGGACCGATCGATCGATCCATTTGACAATCGATGTCAGCGGCATTTGTCTGACCGTTCGATTTCATTATAAAATTTACGCATGTTTGATGGATATGCCACAGCATGTAGCAGTTCGTGTGTGTAACCACCGAATATTACGTGATTCGCATGGCAGATATCTACATGTATGCATACACATATATGTATATGCATATATCTGGATATATGCACACAGTCAATGGCCAAGCAGGCGACAAGAAACTCTTCGAATTCCATTCGCACTGTATGTTTTTGATAAAGGCTCAACAATGGAGGAGCTCATGAAATTGATAGCATGAGACTATTCTCGATGTCTTCTATAAGACACTTAAATCTAGAGATCTGTCTTCTATCCTAAATTAAAGATGAAAGTAGCTGAAGCTAATATTAATAATGCTTCCTTATGGGAGATCAAGCTTTACTTCAATATAGAGAATGAATTAAACATATCTGATTATCAAGTTATCGATAGATAATGACAGCTATTGGCATATATCGCTGTACAATTATCTTGAGAAAGTAGTATGAACTGATCTAAGTCATCAACTTAAAATAGATCTAAAGCGAATCTAGATTATCGATTACTCTGAGATCCGATTACATGTTTATCGATAAATACATAGATAGTCAACATGATCATCAAATAGTTTGATGAGCAATCAAAGTTCCAATGAACCAGATATTAATACCTCAATTATACATAGATCTATGATTCAAGTTATACACATAGATCTACATATATCTCGAGATATGTGTAATACACTCCGGCTTTTATAGTTGAACGAACGTGTTAAATCAACTCTATTTTGATGGACATTTTCATTCGCAGCTGAATTATTTACTACCATTTTATTAATGAGCTCATCAAGTCCATTAGTCGCATTAATAGGGCTCAAGAGATATGTATATATGTATATATAGTATATATAGATATTGTATGCAAATTGGTCTTTATGTTTGATCAGTTGTTTATCTCGTTTCTTTCGTTGTTCGGTTGTTGTTGTTGTTGTTGGCTTTGTTCCAGTTGTTGATTTGTGCCAATTCTTGAGTGGAGCGCGGGCGTCTTTCTCTTTTCTAACCATTTGATGTTGACCTATCCAGAACCAATCCCATTTACAAACGTAACCGATTCCAATTAGTGAAGCGCCTTAATTAATTCGCTTGGCTCTACGACGAAGAAATTTTGATAAAAAACACGCACAAAGCAAATGGCAGAAGAACAAATCCCCCATAAAAAAAAAAAATAAAATAAAATACAAAACTGATTCCGTATTTCAATTTGTAATTCAGTTTCGACCTCGAAAACAAATTTTATATATAAATAAATTTGTTTCCCTAAAAAAAAAAGAAAAAGACGCCAACAATTTGTCAAACATAAATAAAAATCGTGACTAGTCCAAAAGTTTCAATCATGCGTAATGGCAATGGTAATTATACGATTTTTATGGATTTTATGCGGCCTTTTTTTTTTTGTGGCAATAAATTATTAGGGACGCCCATATATGGTATACGGGGTGCAGATTCTGGTTTATCCATTTCTACTATGAGTTTTTTTAATCCTATAATCAGCTGAGTTAGTGACTGGAGATGGACTAGGGCTAAGTGGTTAGGGTTCAATCAGTGATGTAGATGTAGGTCTATTGGTAGGTTTCTCTTTAGGTTGCCTGTGAAGCTATTGTTAATAAATTATGGGTTGATGTTTCATATTGGCTTCGCTTAGTCTAGATATCTGCTGATGAGCCCTAGGGACTTTCAGTTCTTAGTGAATCTCTTTAGTTGAGTGGAGTAGATGAGCATTGGATATCATTCTTAGCGCTTTGCTGGGAAATTTCTGTATAATATTTCAGTTGGAATAGCTGTTAGTGCCCCAGATTGGAGTCCCATAGGACTCCACATGGTCTTCTAGACTACTAACTTGCCTCGCAGCCTCAGTGTAGATCCAGAGATATTTCCCCAGCCTTACATTGAGATATTTTCTGTTGTTAATTAAGAGAGGCAGTCCCCGGAATTTGCCCATGTTGCTGCTACATAATGCTGCACACATCATACTAAATTGTTTAAATATAATATAGATAGATAACACATAAAATAAATAAAAAAAAACCCTTCATATAAATCTATAATTAATGATATAGGCATAATTTATTTATTTATTTATTTATTTTTTTTTTTTTGTGCCAACTTCTTTTGCTGTTGCTTTTTTTGGTCAGCCTCTTTTTACGAATTTTTGCTCTTCATTCTCCACTTTAAATATATTTTAAATATATTACATATAAGCTCTACTCTGAAGAGCTATACCTCTGTTGTTGTTGTTGCTATTGTTGTTGTCACGTTTTGAGCTGATTGCGCAAGTTTTAAAAAAAAAATCGTAATTTATATTGTTTTTTCTTTGGCTCTTTTTTTTTTTTTTTTTTTTTTGTGGTCAACATGTAAAATTGGGACCTGTCAATTACACAACACCCAAAAACAAAAAGCGGAGCACCGCAAAAGTCAACAGAGAAAAAAATTAAATTAATTTCGCATGCCCAAAAGAAAAACAACAATTAAACAACAACAACAACAACGACAGCAACAACAGAGGCAGACGCAGCTCCTTTGGCAATTTGCTTAAATTACAACTTAATTTCTGAATTGATTTTCCATTTTTTTGCCGGCATTCAACGCCCAAATAAAAAAAAATATATTTCGTGAATTTTAATTTGCTGTACAATTATTTTAAACACTGTCGCTGTGGGGGTCAGCCGAAAAGCAGCACGCCAGCACAACTGCAGGATACCCTATAAAAGGAATTCAATTAATTTGCAGGGATATAATATGGGCTTGTGTGGAAATAAAGTTGAGCTATCATAATATATTTCGTCATAGGAATATTGACATACTTGGGGAGCTCAAGATAGAAAACACTTACAAATAAACATCATACCAGACTTTGTCAACTAGAATATTACAAAATTCTTTATAACACCAATAAAATATAACCAATTCCTATTTGAACCAACCAACCCATCCATAAGAAACAAGACTACTGAACCGTTTGAAGAACTGATTTTCTTCAAACTCTTCACTTGTTTCTGGCTATGCTATGGGCATTCTTAAGGGCCTCAGGGCACTACTACCCCACAGAAAACCATCTAGTACAAAGCTCTTCAACGAAACTCAATTACGCCAACTGTTTCCATTCCATTCAATTTCTTCACAAACCCATGAAACAATATAAGTATAACTCCGTCGCATCGCTTTGTGAACTGTGGCATCCATTTAACTAGGGCATCCAGCCTTAGGTAGTATACAGTTCTATAGATAAATAGAATCGCAATTTATCCATATATCTATTCATATACACATATATATCTCCATATCTTCTTTGACTCAAGTCTTGAGCTTCCACTACAGCAAAGGCTATAAATTCGATTGAGCTATTTACCTTGGAGCGCTTATTATGCAGTCTTTAGCGCTCGAGTTGTTTATTATTATTTCCCCCTGTTTTTTTACCTCAGCTTCTAGGGCGTCAAATTTGGGGCAGTTAATCGCTTAGTTGGTTGCGCTTTCAATTTGCCTGTCGACTGCCGCACGGAGCTGCCCCATTGTTTGTGGCTGCTGCATTGCAGCATGCAACACACCCAATTAAACACACAAAGTGAGAAAGAGAGGCCGACAGAGAGAGAGAGAGGGCGAGAGCGAGACGGAGGTAGAGCCAGTTCGTCTGGCTGTTTATTGATTTCTGTAGCACACGCTCCATCGTCACCAATTAAAATTCAAGTGTTCAAGCCTAATTGCATGCCAAAAGTTAAAGCAAGCGCAAAAATTTAGCTGCCAACTGAAAAGGCGCTGACTGCCCCACAGATTCCTTTGATGGAATCCCCCTCCAGTCGAAGGGAATCTCGAAGTTTGTGCGCTGTGTGTGGCACTTAAGTGAAGAACTATGAGTTTGCTCTAGTTGAAGCTTGATTTAACTGAAATTTGCACTAAAAACGAATTTACATTCCCAATTTGAGTTAGTTACCTCAAGCAGATCCTGAGAAACTCGACTTTTCTTGAAGTTTTGATATTGGTTTTTAATTATCAGGAATATATCCAAAAATAAGGCATTACTACTTAAAAGCCTCATGGCTTAAGAAAAAAGAAACAGCTGAACTAAAAGAGATCGGAAGATAAACTCTAATATATCTATAATCATATAAAGCCTTATCATAATCTCTCTTATAAGGAATAAATGCATATAAATCATAAATGAATGAACGTATCTAAATCTCTATCTGTGCATATTAAGCATAAATCTCTACATATGCCCAATATTTCAAATGCCCCAATCCCTGTAGATCCTGAGTTATGATCTATCCATGCTTTCTTTGTTTATCTTTCTATCTATCTATCTATTTGACGAAATCCTTGTCCCCTATCACTTGACATCTGTGAACTGTGTTTCGGGCACTCGGCTGTGCTTGGTTGATTTATGCAAATGGCTCATTATGAATACAGAATTTCGGATAGCGATAATACGTGTTAGCTCTTTAGCTGTTGTTGCTTCCGCTGGCGGAGTCAATGGCCAAAATGTTAGCGTCGCGTCTTAATCAATATGCATATTGTGCATATTTCGCTGAACATCAATAAATGAGACATACATACATCTGTGTGTATACATATGTACATATATTTTTAGAGAGCCATCAAAGGGGGCCGGTCCAGACGTTGATCTCAGGTGTCAGGCATCCACGCTGTGCACCCATCAAATCTGCAAAAACTCGTTCTGGCCAGCGACCAGATCGAAGCCCTGCATTCCCTTGGCCAGGGCGTGTCCCCGGCTGTGCGTAAACTAGATGAGGCCATAAAAATGTTCGCAGCAAAAGCCAAAAATTAAAATACAAAATAAAAATATAAACAGATCGCGACCATTGACAGTTTTTACGCGCACAAAACAAGCTCAAACATCGGGAGATAAACCCAGAACTGCAAAAAAATATATTTATAAGTGAAAAAAATGAAGTAAACGCAGACTATGAAAAGAGGCAAATCAGGTGGATGTCCTTGTCCGCAATGGCACAGTGGGTGGAAAGCGTCAAAAAGAGGAATGAAATATACATTTTTAGAAGTGGAGAAAACTTGAGAGATCGATATAGAAATATATGGATAGAGAAAATCTACTACAGTCAGTTATATTACAATATATAGTTCTTACTGAACTTTCACACAAAAGCATTAATAACCAAGATTAAATATCTGAATATATAGCTATATCGATATATAGATATAGATAAGGTACCATATCTCTATCTATAAATACTCATACAAATATATTAGATAAAGTACAGCATATAAACCTATAAAGATCTATTATAGACATATAGATATAAATATGTACATATTTAATATATTATATGTATATAGATATATATAGATATTAATGAATATATAAATATTGCTTTGGGTGAAAGTTGAGTCGGTATACTCGGTATACCTATTAAGTCGGTATCAGTATATGTGTATATGACCTCAAATCTAAGCTGCCTTTTTCCTTCGTATAACCCATTTTACCACATTTAGCTTTTATGTAAAGCCAAGTCGATATATATCGCCCAAGACAACTGATTGGATTAGAAGTTTACCAAATATAGTAAATGAATCATTGCAAAAATTCTTGCATATATATGTGGGGCCTATGTAAGACTTCTGATTTATAGTACCTGAAACTTTGTTAACAGAACTTGATAAAAAAAAGTTTTCATTTGTATGGGTATTTATAGATAGAGATATGGTACCTTATCTATAATTGCAATGAATGAAATACTTTCGAGTCTAGATAATTCGTACCCCACCAAATCGAAAATCGCTATAAATCGAAAAGAAATTGTATCCCCTTGAATAAAAATCGTTCTCGATAATTCTCGATAATTTGAATTTTTATGCATATCGAAAAAAAAAAAACGAATCCCCTTGCCATTTCAAATTATCGGCATTCTACTGTAATATATTTTATTGATTTATAAACAACGTAAAACTAATTGGTAAAATTAGAGCTAACTTAGGCTTAGACACTGTTAGCTGGAGCCTTCGCCTTCATGGAGTAATTTATAATTTATTATTATTCTTTGATATATGAAGATACAGTTTTTCCAGCAACTTTTCCGATATATAGCCCACTGTGCGGGAAACCCGTTTGTGGCAGCGAATGCCAACGAATTTATGCGCCGTCTGTTAACTGTCTCCTGTGTTGCTTTGCAGATGCGCCTCCGCTCGACTGGACCCAGCGCGCAGATGTACGCAATTCTAGTTGGACTGGTGAGTATGCCAAATAGTCCTGGCCAAAGCGAGAGAGAGAGAGAGAGAGAAAGAGAGAGAAAGAGAGACAAACAGATGTAAATGTAAAACAATTGACAGGCGACGCTGTTGCCCGCGGTGCTGGGACATGGAAGGTTAATGGATCCGCCGGCACGGAATGCGATGTGGCGCTTCGGCTATCCCAATCCGGTTAACTACAATGACAACGAGCTCTTCTGCGGCGGCTATGCGGTGCAGTGGGAGCAGAACAGCGGACGCTGCGGCGTCTGCGGCGATGCGTACCATGTGAAGTCGCCGCGGCCGCACGAGGCGGGCGGGGAGTACGCCAAGGGCATTATCTCCCGCTACTATACGGCTGGCCAGGAGATCGACGTGGAGGTGGAGCTGACGGCCAATCACTACGGCCGCTTCGAGATGTATCTCTGTCCCAACAACAATCCGCGGCAGGAGGCCACGCAGGAGTGCTTCGACCGCTATCCGCTGTTCATCTCGGGCAGTCGGGAGCACCGCTTCCTCATACCGCGCGACACCAAGAAGAAGGACATCTTCCGCTATCGCGTCAGGCTGCCGCCCTACGTCACCTGCACCCAGTGCGTCCTCCAATGGACCTACTACACGGCCAACATGTGGGGCACCTGCTCCAATGGCACCGAGGCCGTCGGCTGTGGCAAGGCGGGTGAGTTCTCTGCTTCGCTGCCTCTCTGCGTCCATTGGCCCAGCGGCGACTCATCCTTCTGGCATTTGCAGAAACATTCCGTAACTGTGCCGACATCGCCATCATCTCGAATACCGGCGGCGGCGTACCGCCCATCTTTGTCAACAATAGATCGCCCTACCTGCTGTACTATCGTGACTACCGGGCACCCGACGACAACAATGTGTTCCCCTTGATTGTGCGGTAAGTGTGTTGGTGACAACCGATGCCTTGAATGTCAAATAACCGATTCGTAACCGGTTGAATGTGTATTTGCACATAACCGATTCATTACCGGCTATAATTAGGTCAGTACATAACCTGTTGATTCCCGGTTGAATATGTCTGTACTTAACCGGTTCATTCCCGGTAAAACATCGGGGTGTACGTTACCGATTCAGTACCGGTTAAAAATATGTCTGTACTTAACCGGTTCATTACCGATTGTAAATCTGCTTGTACATAGCCGGTTCATTTTCGTTTAAAAATAGGTTTGTACGTAACCAATTCATTACCGGCTGAAAATATATTCGTACATCGTTTCATTTATTCGGTGATCGCTATATAGCTGAAACGATATCTATCGATTTTGAGCCAATTAAAAATATTTTAATAACCGATTCAGAACCGTAGTATCAATAATCGAAATTGATTTGTAATTATATTACTAACGGAATCCTAATCGATTAAATTCTCAACCGATTCAAAATATATCGACTACTGAAATGTGATCAATTCACTTTCAAACTGATTAACATAAAAATCTACTCAAGCCGGAATATAAATTCCTGGGTTGTAATCCACCTACCGATATTTAGACATTTGCAATCGATTAATATCGATTCTCGGAACGTATCAAATCACTTACCAATTCGCAGCAAGCTCTTACAAACAGTCCATTAACAATTTATAACCGATTCGGAAGGGACAACCCGATTAATGCCAGTCTTACAAGCTGTGGTAAATTGACACTGATATACCCAATGGGTTAGGCTATGAAAACATTTACCTCCTAATTTTATTGTATTATACATATATTTAGTACATATTCTTTATTTTACTTTTTCTTCTATCACTTACTTAACCGATTCGCTTTTGCTTTATTTTTCACTATTTTCGCTTCTTTCTATTCTTCACTTCTTCGATTTATCATTTCTGCCTCAACTATCGTCGGATCTTTTCCAAATTCAAATTTTCTCTTGATTATCTATAATAGCTATCTATTCCTCAGAGTCTCTTTAACCGTTTCAGTTAGTTTACGAATTTATCTTATGACCGCTTCAAAAACGAATATCGCAAAATAATTTTCACTCCTTGCTTTCTATAATCTTTTATTTCTCTTACCAACGCCAACTCTTCAAGACCTATGCAATCTTTATCATAACCGTTTCCGCTTCCTTAACCGCTTTCAAATCCAAGTTTTTACACTATTCCCGATTGGATACAAACACATTTCTAACTTTTGCTTTGCATTTCCATTTAGCAATGCCACGCGGCATGCGCGCAAACGCAAACCACCAACCGCTTAACCGCTTACCCGCTAAATAAAAAAAATTTAAAAAACACCAAACAAAAAATACCGCTAAAATCCGCTTACCCGACACACAAAGTTTTTCTAGCTAAAGCAGCGCTGCACCAGGTCTACACGAAACGGGTAAAGGTCAACTGTAAATTATAGAGCTAAGATGCAAATACCGGTTATGGTGCCACAACACACGCTCAACACATACACACACACACACAACACAACACACACACATACACATGCATAACTATATTTTAGCTGTATATAAAGAAAATGCTTGAAATAAACTTATTTTACTCAAATTTATATAACTCGTTTTATATAATTGTTTTTGTCTGTCGAAGGCGAAACGGTTAACCGTTTCGAGTTGTGAAATCTTTCAGCAGATATTTTATTAAATCAATATATTTATATATACTGCTTTTATTGTATATACGCTAACGGTTTACCGCTTCACAATAATATAGCCTTATTATTTAGTCGAAACGGTTATTGGCCAAAATGTTTAGATTAAGCCTGAAGCAACTGAATATAGAATGGAAAAAAATGGCTGGAATTTGATACCAAAGGTTGCGAAAATATTTACTAGAATTGAAGTGGGCTCTAGAATTTATAGCTTTTTTACTATAAGATCTCTACTATATGAAGAATTGGCTATAATTTGTTAAAGTTTATATTGTTTTTATTGGCTTTTGTCTTAACCTTTTCTTTTCGCGGTATATAGCTAACTTTAAAGCTAACTCTTAAAAGTCATAGCTAAAGCGAACCAGTTAAGACTTAAGCATTTGTAAATTGAATGCAAAATATAGCTAGATTTTCCTATAACTTGCCAAAACGCAAAGAAAGTTTTTTATATATTTTTTTTTATTGACTTTTATTTTAGCCTTTTTATGCTTTTTTTTTTTGGCTATAATCTTCGAATCGTTTCGCTTCGAAATCATAAAGCCCAATTTTCTTATCAATACACACATTAAATTTTATTAACATTCGAGCCTTGATCCTTAACCCTTTACCCTTGGCCTTGGCGGGCCTTTTTACAGTAAAATGAAGGCACAAAAAATATGGAAAGCAAATTGAGAAAACCAGAAAATAAATATATATACATATACATAAAATATATATACATATAGATATTTGATGTCTATATATATAGATATATATATATATATATATATAGCGCGCGCGTGTCGTGGGGGTGGCGGGGGAGTTGTAATGCGACCCCAAAATCAAAATTCGGAATCCGTTTAACCGGATTGCCGCTCGCAATTTGTTCGGGAACCCGTTACCCTGCATACCCTGAAGGTTCCCATGGCGGCGCCCCCCTTTCGTTGTTTGTTGGCAATAAAGTCAAAAGAATAAAGAAAATAAAATTCGTGATTAAAACGAGCTGAAGCCGCCCGGACTCCGCTGGACACCGTACGGTGTACGGCGGATGGACGGCTGGCTGGCTGGCTGCGATTCAGCAGCGTACATCCGGATAGGTGAAGGCCATGATGAGCACCAAGAAGACGGCCACCTGAACGATGCCCACCAGAACGGTCTTGAGCAGCTGCGTCTGCATGCGTGGCTCCAGCTCATGGCCGGGCGTCTTCAGAGGCGTCACCTGGCGATGATTGGCGCGTTTACGGGTCTTCAATGGTGACGGATTAATCTTCTTGGGCATCTGTTGCTCAGCGACAGCCTGTGGCTCATCCTTGTCTGGATCTTCAGTAGCAACTGGAACTTCAGCAGCATCAGCAGCAGCTGGAGTGGCGGCAGCACTACCATCAGCACTACCAGCAGCACTACCAGCACCATTTGCAGATTCAGCTGCTGCAGCTGCTGCTGCGGCTGCGGCTTCCTCGCTAGTTGGAGTCAGTATACGCTTCATGTCCTCAGTCGACCAGGCCTTGTTCTTGGAGCGCACCGAGAGGCGATTGTAGGGCGCCATGTTGAACGGCAGCTGGCTGCCCAGAGGAATCTGCTGGGTGCAGGCACCGCCGCCCGTCTCCCTTGCCGGTGTGGGGGCTGGCACGTGCCCGGAGCGGATCATGTGCTGCAGCTCCCCATAGCCCAGGATGCTGTTGAAGAACATGGCGTCGTGCTCGAGCAAGTTGAATGGACGCGCCGGCGAGAGCGGACGCAGCTGCTGGAGCAGCACATTCGGATTCTCGCGCAGCATGCGGAACGAGGTGCGCTGCAGTCCGCCGCCCTCGGCCAGCGGCATATAGAAGCACTGCAGCTCGTCGGCGGTTTTCAGCTCCGTCAGGGTCTTCGTCTCGATGCGGTACTCACGGGCGTACCCAAAGCTGCGCGCACGACAGGCAATCCTGGCCCGCTGCCAGGCCAGCGCCAGCTGCTCGAGGCGACGCCAGCCCAGCTGGACGATGGGCAGCGGCTCGCGGCCGGCCAGCGTGAGAGAGGAGCGTGGCGTGTAGAACAGCATCGAGTCGCTGTCGACGGCCCTGGAGCTGAGGCCGCTGCCCCTGGCGCTGATCTGATTGTTGGCGCGCAGCGTTGCCTCCAGCTTCTCGCCCAGCTGCTGCAGCAGCTTGATCTCGCGCTGCAGTGTCGGTATATTCTGCCAGACCATTTCGATATCAATTTTGGGCTTACGTTGCTTTCGCTGCTGCTGCTTCTGCTGCTTCTGCTGCTCCTGCTTCTGCTCCTGCTCGTCCTGCTCGACCACATCCGTTTGCAGTGCCCGCTCGGCGAGGTGGAGCAGATGCTGCTGACGGTGGCGCACATCGATCAAATGTGTCTGCAGCTCCAACTCCTGCTCATTCTCACGCTCGCCGTCCATGTCCAAGTCACGATCCAGATCCTGGCATCTGGTGCTGCTGCCATAGCTAAACAGATCGCTGTCCATCTCGATCAAGTCATCGGTAGGAAAGTCGCACTCCTGCTGCTGCTGCTGCTGCTGCTGCTGCTGCTGCTGCTGCTGCGACTGCGACTGCTGCTGATCGACGCTGTCCACATTGTCGCCGCTGTTGCGCAATGGACGCACCATGAACAGCTCCTTCACCTTCTTCACGGGCTTGCACAGATAGACGAAGCTCTGGTTCTGCTCCTCTGGCAGCTGCGATGCCTTCGCCAGCTTCAGCTTGCGCAGCTCGTTGCTGCTGTTGTTCAAGCTGGTTGTGCTGCTGCTGCTGGCGCTGCCGCTGCCACTGCCGCTGCTGCCGATGTTGGCGCTGCTGTTGCTGCTGTGGCTGCTGCTGCTGCAACTGTCGCCCATCACCAGCGGCTGTAGCTTCAGCTGCGGCTGCGGTGTCAGCAGTGATGTTGGCTCTGGCTCCTGGTCCAGCTCCTGGTCCTGATCCTGATCCTGGTCCAGATCCTGGTCTAGCTCTAAATCCAGCTCCAGCTCCCGCTCCAGCTCCCTCTGCAGCTCCAGCTCCAGCTGCTGCTGCTGCTTCTGCTGCTGCCTCTGCAGCTGTTTCTGCTGTTGCAGCTGCTGCTGTGTCTGTTGCTGCTTTGGCTGCGTTGCTGTCTTCTTCTTCATGGGCGACCTGCTGCGCCCGAATGCCACTCGGCTGCTGCCGATGATGGTAGTGACGGTAGTGGCAGCGTTGACGGTGTTGTGAATGCTTGAAATGTTGCTGTTGTTATTGTTAATGTTATTGCTGTTGTTGGTGGTGGCCAGCTTGGCTACGCGCGGCAGGAATTGTCCGCGTCCGGGTGCTGCACGTCGATTGGCATTCGGCTCGATAGCAACAGTTGTTGCATTGCCCAAGGGTCGATTGGCAGTGCTTAGATTGTTCAAGCGCTTCGAACGATTTCCAGTAGTAGCTGAGGAGAGGAAAGGATTAGATGTGGATAGTGAAAATATGATAAACTATTGGAATATGCTATGCAAGTAGGGGTGGTACTCAATGAGGGGGAGATAATCGAAGACCTATATCAGTAATATCACGATTTTTATAGAAATATACAGACACACACATACACACACATATATTCATATAAGAGCTACTCTATGGAACATTGGTTGCTGAAGAAGCTTTGTTCTAGAAGCTTTGTTCTAGATGTGCATTTGCCAAAGTCCTATAAGTTCTGTAACTTTGAGGATTGTAGAAAGTTTCCAAAATAAGAACTATTATATGGGAAATTCGCACAGCGTACGGTAAACATTACTATACGAAATTCATTCAACGGAACGAGGAACGGCTAAGAAGGGAAGAAGAAACATGTGTAGATCAACTAAGCCCATATAAGATCTGCCAAGCTTCCGAATATCCCAAGCCTGATACAGACTCTGACAGACAGACAGACCCTAAGGGAACGTATTAGACCGCTACCTACTTTCCAGATGTTACGCTTACCATTTGGAGTACGCTGCATTAGTTCTGTACGGGTGAAGGTGGTCTTGCGGCCTGTGCCCAAGGTATTTCCCATGCCGGCTTGAGGACCGGCCACTTGTAGCACCTGGGGCAGCCCATCGTTCTCCCGGTCGTTTCGCAGATGATTGAATCGTGCTCGATTCATTTTCGTGCTCTAGATCCTTGCCGATTTGATCATCAACCGTTTCTGTTGCCTGTTTTATTTTTCGGTTGCGTTTCCGGTTAACTTTGGGATTTTAAGGTTCGTTGGTTTTCCCTGCCAACGATCTGTCGCTTCTTATGTGTGCGTGTGTGCCTGTATCTGTGTCTGTGTGCGCGTACGTGTCACTATGTGTATATAGGAAAATCGACTCTGTCCAAAAGAAAAACGTGTTACTGATCGATGAAAAATATTTGTAATCCGGAGCTCAATTGATATCCATATCGAAACGAATGTATACACACTGTGAAAGCAAAGGCATATGCCCTAGGTTTTCTTGTTGACATTTCGTTTCAAAAGGGATGTAGATCTATGCTTTTAGGCATAAAGTCTCTAACAAAGTTGTGCTCACAGAGTTATTGATGTATTATGGTAGCATGAACACCCTCATTCAGTGCGAATCAAATGGTTTCCTATCGGGTGCAATTGAAATGAAATTTGGTAACCTTTAATGCTTATGAGTCCACATAAATCCCCTGGAGAGCTATTTACACTGGTATCTGTTTTAGTAGACGTAGCTGCTCTACCTTGAGCTCTACCAGAGGCTCTACCGAGCTCATTTCTTATGATTATTAGAGAGCACGCTGCTGTTTTACGTCATATTATATTCGTGCATATGGAGAGAGATCTTGGACAATGTCATACAAACTTAGCGAATAAAATTAGTGAATCTCAAGAAACTTCAATTTGGATACAAGTTAACTCTACCGAGGATACTGTAGCTAAAACAAAACTGAGCGAATTTTGAAAGCTTCTAAGAATTGTATATCCCTTACTTCTCTGTATCTATAAAAAATGAAGACGTTTTCCAGCAAAATTCGATGCCCCCCAATGTATCTATAACACATGCAAATATTCAAATATTCAAATTTTTATTATATTCATTCAACACATTTCATTCGCCATGGATATCATATAGTTGGAAAGCAATTGTATAAGCTATGATGGAGATGAGTAACGCGTAATGCGTAGAGCTTCGCGCTGCAGCATTTCGTAGTGTTGGTCTATAAGACTCGAGTCGTCATTCGTGTCTAGCCGAAAGCTAGGCTTCCTTGACGGACGTCGCACCTGGTGGGTCACGCGATCCGGTTGACTCAGTTTCCTCGGTCGCCTGGCTTCGTAGAGGTTGGAGATGTGACAGCAGTTCGGCTGGGCTCGACCAAATGGATAGATGCTGCTAACGGGCCCCGGCACAAAGGCCGGCTGCAATCGATTCGGCTTGTTGTGCGATCGTATGTCGATCCAGTGGTGACGATGCAGCTCCTGCCTCTTGAGATCGTCCGCGAAACGCACTTCAGGCATGACAGAAAGTGTCACAGAACAAGGGTTTTTCAAAAATACTAAGAATTTTGAATATATACAAATGCCTGAAATTCATAACTCGGCCTACTCTAAGCAAATCTAAAGAGCAACAGGTTGAAGTGAAGTAAAAAAATCTATTCTAAGAGGAGCTACATATGTATGAGCTGCTGATTTCTCTTATCATTCGCAACTGGTTCAAGTAAAAAGCTGTGTCAGAGCTCCGGTAACACTTCTTTAGAAAATTTCTTGTAGGAGTCTCAATTAAAATGATACTAAGAAAATGTTTAAGAAAATATATTTGAAAATTTTAACTTATATTCCCTCAATTAATTAAAAAAATAAAAATAGATTTTAAAAAATTTTAAATCAAAAATTATAAAATGCAGAGAATACCAATCAGTATACATATTCTAGAATTTTTTAGAGATTTTCTAGTATTTTAGTATATTTTGTATTACTTAAAAAAATATAGAATACGAATTTTTTATTTTTTATTGAGTATATATTTTATATAAACACATTAATGGCGAATACCTGATATTTTTATATATAGTATTATTTAACATATACTAAGATTAAAAATATTAAAAAAAAAAAAAAAAAAAAAAAAAAAAAAAAAAAGATATATATATATATATAACACTTATTCATATGGTTAGTGCTTGCATCTATTGCAGTGCTTTAGTATATTTAGTATTTTCTTCAGTCAAAAATTAAGTCTTTATATATATTTTCATATTTAACGATCCCTTGATCAGTTTGTTCAAGGTCAAGAAGAAAGCGCTTGTGCTCAAAGCCCCGTTAACTCTGCAAACTTACGCTTAATCTAACCACTATAATCAATTTGCTTACACTCTCTTTTGCTCTCCCCATTCGTAAACGTTGCAGCGATCAAAAGTGCATTGGTGCTCCGGCTTTCCGTATGCTGCCCGGCATCGACAATTGGTGCGAGATCAATTGCTTGCGCTATCCGCCCAACTGCCCGGAGACTGCCTGTCACTGTCCGTAAGTATACCTCTCTCTCTCTCTCTCTCTCTCTCAGTGCCTCTCTTGATGCGCTCTTTCTCTTTCGTTGCAGGCAAGAGTGCGTGGCCATTGGCGAGCTGGAGGGACGTGAAGGCGCCGATACCTACTGCATGGACGAGTGCCTCAATTACAAATCGGAATGCCCGCGCGATAGGTGTCGCTGTTTCTAGAGAGAGAGAGAGAGAGAGAGAGAGGGAGATACACACACACACACACACACAGAAACAGAGACAGATAGAGAGTGCGAGAGCGAGAGCGAGGTATACCAATTAGCTGTGCTGCTGCCCCATTGCCAGATGAAGACAAAGTTTTGACGAAATGTAATTGAAATTTATAGCTCCATTTGAATGCGAATATATATCTAGATGTACATCCCGATATATATAGACATATATTAAACCGATGAATGTGAATGTGAATACCAAGAGTTTTATTTTAATTTTCTATATAT
The DNA here is from genome assembly GCF_054131065.1 of Drosophila arizonae. Lineage (NCBI taxonomy): Eukaryota > Metazoa > Arthropoda > Insecta > Diptera > Drosophilidae > Drosophila > Drosophila arizonae. The sequence goes on along the minus strand of NC_142927.1, from coordinate 12,739,874 downwards.
ACTATTCCATGTACATCGATCTATTATCCATTTAGAGACTGCCTAGGCTATTTTTTTTATTCCTCTTTTTACTTTAATTTATTGTTTTGCTGTTGGGCTCCTTGGCCAGCTGGCGTTTGGTTCACTTGTGCTCTATGCCATCCTCGTAGAGGAATGGGCGCGTGAACGCCTCCAGCAGATCACGTTGCTCTCTCAGGCGTCGCAGCTCCGACAGGGGATCCGCCGTCGAGATGCGACGCACACGGAACAGCGTGGACACCGTTCCAGCGATTTGACTCCAACGTTCGCTGGCACGTGATTGCATCACGTTGGCGCACAGATAATGATTGCGTCGCTCCTCCACTGGCTGACGGGTGGCACGAGCATAGTTCGCTGCAGCAGCTCCGGCAGCTGCTGCCGACATTGAGCCTGTGCCGGTTCCGATTCTAGTTCCGATTTCGGCATTGGTACCGCCTACAGTGCCTGCCAATGGGTGGCTCTTTGACGCTAATCCCGGTGCCATTTTGAATGGCTCGCTGCGTATAAGGACCTCGGCCATCTCCTCGCGAGCATCGTCCTCGGAATCTTCGAGCGGCAGAGCCGCACAGCTGCCGCAGTTGACATCGCTAACGTGGGCAAAACTGGATGCAATGCGTCTCAACGAGGCGGTTGGCGGCGGTGCAGCCGAGGTCGGATGGACAACGTTCTGAAAGGGATTTGACTCGGAGCAGGAAGTGTGGGCGCGACTGCGCAATCGACCCAAATTCATGTTGGATAGCTTGTTGCCGTAGCTTGTGCGCAGCTCGGCGCGCTGGCGTCGCGCCTCCTCCGAGCCAATCGCCAAATTCTTGCCCAGCGGCATGCTCCTGCTGCTGCTCCTGCTACTACTGCTGCTCCTATTCCCACTTACTGGGATGCTGTGGCTGCTGCTGCTCCTGCTGCTGCTGCTTCTGCTGCTGCTTATGCCAAATTTAGTATCAATCGACACTTACCCAAAAACTTTTGCCGAAATGTTCACTGTGAATTTTGATCAGAGACTGCTCTGTTTCAGCTCCATTCCAGCCACCAGCCACAGCAAATCCAAGGCCAGCCTCGATAACATATTCCAGCTCCAAGTTCTGTCCACCTTTCGAAACAAATGGGAAACGAGTTATGAGACTCGAAGTGGATTCAACTTACCTCGAAATGAGCGTATAAGTTAGAATATAAGTGAGAGTATAAGAAGTAATATAAGAGACTATTAATAGTCGAAGTAAAGCAGAAATAGAACTAGAAATATAAAGACTTCGAAGCTAGCAGAATATAGTAGAAGTAGAGTAGAAATAGAGCAGTAGAAGTAGAATAGAAGTAGAAGTAGAAGTTGACGTAGAAGTAGAAGTAGAAGGTTAGAAGTAGAAGTCAGTCAAGTAGAGTCGCAGTATACTCGAAGTAGCCGTAGAAGTAGAAGTCGAATCGAATTCTAAGTAGAAGAGGTAGACGTAGCTTAGAGTAGAAGTAGAAGTCGCCGTAGAAGTCGCCGTCGCGTCGCCGTAGAAGTCGCCGTAGAAGTCGCCGTCGCCGTAGCCGTCGCCGTCGCCGTCGAAGTCGTCGAGTCGAAGTCGCCGTCCGTCGCCGTCGCCGAAGTCGCCGTCGAAGTAGAAGTCGAAGTCGAAGTAGCCGTCGCCGTAGTCGCCGTCGCCGTCGCCCTCGAAGTATTTGATATTGAAATTACAAGTAGAAGGCAATGGGAGTCTATCGGGAGGATATGCGATTAGTCATACAGTTGGACGCTGGGCTTCATTCACTGCTAATCACATACATATATATTATACAATATTAGCTAAATGATAACGGTTCGGTACTTGGAAAAATATATAGTATATGTATAATAAATGTATTGTAAACGTGTAGCTTAAACATCTAGTTAAATAAGAACTGAATGCAATAGCCGCCTAGAACATCAACTTTTTCTTCTGAGGCAGAAAGTTGGTTCGGACTGTCGTCTCGACCAATTTACGTTTGAGTGCAGGCTTCTCGGTGTTGGCGCCCTCCTTGAGGGCCAATATGGACGACGGCATGGGCAGCTTGGGGCCAACGGTGGGAGCAGGCTTATTGCGAAAATAGGGCATGCTCAGCGCCTCCCGGCACGAGCAACGCTTGAGGGGATTCATGGCAAACAGACGGCGCATCAGAGTGATCATATCATTGCCGGCGGCTGTGAAGATATTCGGTAGGGGTGTGCCCACAAAGTGACGGAACTGCAGATAGTCGTGGAGTTTGCTGATATACGGCCATTCGGCTTCTGTGGGTGTGCCCAAGACGCTGAATATCCGCGTCAGCTGATCCAGATCCGAATCGCCGGGCAGAAAGGGTACACGCAACATCAGCTCAGCCAGTATGCAGCCAACGGCCCACATGTCCACACCGGTTCCATACTGCCGGGCACCAAAGAGCAGCTCCGGCGAGCGATACCAGCGCGTGACCACATGATGGGTATAGATGCGATTGGGCGATCCAAAACTCTTGGCCAGACCGAAATCACCAATTTTTAAGATGCCATCGCTGTTCACTAGCAAATTATTGGGCTTCAGATCGCGATGCAGGATCCAATTGACGTGCAGATATTCGAGGCCACGTAGCGTCATGATCGCATATGCCTTGATGTTCGCCTGTGTGAGTATGATCTTGTTGTCCTTGATGATGACCTCAAGGTCGGTGTCCATGAAATCAAAGACAAGCGACACATTCGACAGCTGGCCAAAGACATCGACGAGTCCAATGATGTTCTCGTGCTGCAGCTCTTGCAGTATCTTAATTTCGCGCAATGCTGTGCGATTGATGCCATCGCGTGCCTCGTCACGGCTGCCCTTCTTAATCTTCTTAACGGCCACAATTTGGCTGGTGACGGTATCGCGCGCCTTGTACACAATGGCGAACTACAACAAAATGATGGTCAACTCAACATGTGCGCATATTCAAAATGCATATTTAAGGGATTGCTTACCTGACCCTCGCCCAGAAAGGACAGCTTGGCATAGCGATCCTTTTTGTCATCGCCCAGTGGCAGCATTTGAGCGTTTATTCATAAAATATGCTTTGACAAACGCTAAGCTGCAGGATTCGCCCAGCGAACTGGCGAATGCGCTACCAACAGTTTGTCAAGTTATATCGATGAGCCATATTATGGCGATGATTCGAATTATATCGATGAGCCGGCTCTTTTAGCGATTGAACAAATTATATCGATGTGCCCGCATTATATCGATAGACAGATACCAATTGTGGAATATTTGTGCTAAAAGCACGGTCGCAGTGAAACGAGCACAGAAAACTCAACACATCGATATGTTTGGTCGGCATGACTGCCAAATTAATCCATAATAGAAGCAATACCGTGGTCATTTGTGTCCGTGCTGTTGAAAGAAACATCTAGTTTGTGTGCTCTTTGCTAATTGTTGAAACAGAAAGAAAGCCAGCATGTAAGTAAACCCAAAATCAGCTATAAACCTTAAGAAGTGTACTGTAAAAGACATTCATGACAATTTTCGCAAAGCTTCTCGCAAATGCATTTGATGACGCCGCCTCTGAAAACTATCGGTGGACGACGGTCTGGGGATTGTCACTGCCTACAAATGCTCATTTCAATTCAATTGAACATACGTTTCTGCATGTGTGCATAAAACTCGAACTCGCCCATTTGCAGAAACTGCTGCTAGCTAAATAATTATTTGGCTAGGGTTTTAATTTTTGTTTGTTTAGAAGGCCGGCGACACGACGTGGTGAAGCCGCGTGCGCTTTGCTCAGATTCGGAACACTGTGGGCCATGCCAATGTGCAGCAATGCACACACTCACATTCACATTTACACATTTACAGCAAATGTGAACAAACATCAGTTCGCATAATTTGTTCATTTGCAAACGCCAAATACATCTGATATACCCGACAGAGCAACCCAGCAAATAATTGAGGTTAAAAACGAAATCGCAAATTTTGCGTCATGTTTCAGACTAGCGCGTGTATTGGCGTCTGTTAGCCGTATGTGTGAGTGTAAGTGTGTGCGTGTGTGAATGTGTATGTGAATGTTTGTCTGCAATAGCCCAAGTGTGTATATACAGGTGTGTGTGAGCCTATGCGCTACCATTTGTTATTCGGCAGTATAAATAATAATACGGCACTCGCCCAAACATTTGCATTGCTTTGCTTCTCATCTGCATTAACTGTGCATCGGCACTTGGCTTGCTCTCATCCATATTCCCTTTGTGCGTTTACATTTTGGCGCGCTTTAGTTGCGTCCCTGCAGCCACTAGCTTACATTGCGCTTGCTCGCTCGCACATTCAGCATGCTGCGCTGCTCTGGCTCTTGTTCTTGCTCTTGCTATAGTGTTTAGTATCTGCATGTGTGCCTGTGTGCTGCGTCTGTGCCCAAGCTACTTACACGCATGTATGTGTATACATATAGGTATATACATATGTATGTGTGCGCTGATTCAGCTGAGAAAAGCATTTCATCGAAATCTGTAAGTTATGCTTGTATGACATTCGATTTGTTTTCGTTTGACTCACATTTCATATGCGGAATTGCGTCTATTAGCATCTCAGAATTCATTAAACATGAATTTGTGCATATGTATGTGTATGCGTAGGTGCTTTTGCTGTATGAAGATCTACGCTAATGTGAAATTTGAAGATGTGTAGATTGTCCGGTTCAGGCCAGAAGACTTGTTCACTTCTTTTTTGCTTAGAAATATTTGTTAAGAATTATTATTTAATTCTTAATAAGTTCTTTTTGCACTGTCCTCATCCGAAGAGCTATCATAGGAGCTGCAAGTCTTTAAGTGATAAATGACGAATATTTATAACATTTGAATTTCATTCTGTTGTTTATAGATATTTTCGATTCAGGATATCGAGTTAACCCAACTGAAATGCTTATCTGAGCAAAAAATTTGTTTATTTGCTACGACGATCGCCAATGGAATTAGATTTATAAACAATGTTCGCAAGATCTCCATGGCATTTTTCTGTAAAATGTTTCTCCTTATGTTCTGCTGAAATATACATATGCATAAGGGTTGCATTTGTGAGCAGCGAACGTATCATTCTACTATTTACGCTTACATAAATACGACAAGAGCAACAACAACAGCAGCGGCAACGACAGCCTCCTCTCACGGCATTGTCGCATGCTACCTGCCTGCACACAAAACACACACACACACACACACACACACACATACTCATACGCATGACGGCAGCTGCAGTTTTGATGCCCTATGATTCGCTCTCTTGCAGTGGCTGCTTCCTTCCTTTCTCTCGCTCTCTCGAACAGCTGTTGTTGTCCTTTGGCGCGCTTTACAGCTACCTTTGCCGCTCCTGCTTTGACCTTTACATTTCATTTCTGGTGCGCAGCCCGCACAATTCACAGTCGCATTGCGCTCCTCGCACGCTTAACATTAACATCAGCCTCGAAGTGTGAAGAAATAGTTTCACAATTTTTTTTTTTTTTTTTTTTTTTTATTGTTGTTGTTTAAATCTATAATATTTGTGTTTTCTATCAAATCAAAATCGGAATCGTATCGAAAACTAATTGAAACATATTTCATTATTGTAAGCAGCAGTCAGCAAATCAGCAGCAGTGGAGAGCAGAACATAAGTAGAGCAGAAAAGCACAAGCGAAACACACAGGAAAACAAGTAAAACAGCAGAAACATGGCTCAGGAAGGACAGGATATGCCCACATTCAAGTGCGTGCTGGTCGGCGATGGCGGCACTGGAAAGACAACATTCGTCAAACGTCACATGACCGGCGAATTCGAGAAGAAATATGTGGCCACACTGGGCGTGGAGGTGCATCCATTGATCTTCCATACCAATCGCGGTGCGATCCGTTTCAATGTATGGGACACAGCTGGCCAGGAGAAATTTGGCGGACTACGCGATGGCTATTACATTCAGGGCCAATGCGCTGTCATCATGTTCGATGTAACATCGCGTGTCACCTACAAGAATGTGCCCAACTGGCACAGAGATCTGGTGCGCGTCTGCGAGAATATACCCATTGTCCTCTGTGGCAACAAGGTTGACATCAAGGATCGCAAGGTCAAAGCCAAAAGCATTGTGTTTCACCGAAAGAAAAATTTGCAGGTAAGTTTTTCTTATGTTAATCAAGCTCACTTTCAAAATTAATCGGTTCATTTTCTCTTTTGGCATGAGTAAAGGCAGTAAACAATGAATTAGACAGAGATGGAGCATAGCTGACAGGGAAAGAGAGAATGCTGCATAGTCTAGAGCAGTCTAGAGATAGATCGAGCATATGATTAGAGAGAATGTGATATATTGTTATTTAGCAAATATTGCTAGCATTTGTGCATTCAAGAAAAATAGTTATATATGTATTCACAGTTGTTCAGTGAAACATGATAGAAATGAATTCGGTTCTCGAATGTTGTTAGCTCATATAGTAGAAGCTTATGTTTCCTTACCCTTGTTATCCCTTCCTTATGCATTTTTTCGCTTTCTTAAAACAATTTGTCAAACAAAATGAAGTAAGATCGTCAAGTCAGCTCGAAAATTGAATACCAAAAATAAGAGATAAGGTATTCATCGAATGTGTATAAATAATCAGTAAGGCAAGACTTCTGGAATAGGAATATATACACAAATCATAATATGAGATGTATATTCTAGATTCTATAAATAGACATTTATAAATAGATATTAGATGTGCAGATCTTTCTGGAATCCAATAAATATAACCGTAAATGAGATATATATCGAATCGAAAGAAAGGAATGCATAGATCAGATTTGCAACCCAAATATTGAGTACCTTCTAGTTTGTAAATAATATCAAATTATGCAATGCATTTGTTTATAAACAGCTCAGAAATTAGGTAAGCAGATTATGTATGCATTCTACCATTGAATATAACTAGGTAATAGAATCCATAAAATATGAGCCATTGCAGAAATTGTATTGCCATATAAGACTTTAAGCTGTTGAGGTCTGTTCTATTTGCATTTCGATTTCCTCTAACTTGACTAATTCCCCATCCTTTTCTTTCCACTTGCAGTACTACGATATCTCTGCTAAGTCGAATTACAACTTTGAGAAACCATTCCTTTGGCTGGCCCGCAAGCTGGTCGGTGATCCAAATCTGGAGTTCGTAGCAATGCCGGCGCTGCTGCCACCGGAGGTCAAAATGGATAAAGACTGGCAGCTCCAGATCGAGCGTGACTTGCAGGAGGCGCAGGCGACCGCCTTGCCTGATGAGGATGAGGATCTATAAGCATATTAGTTTACAAATGAATTCAAAACAAAATATAATTGAGAGAAAAAAAGAAAAAAACCAACTTACAAACTAAGAAAAGAAAAAATAATAAAAAAAAAAGAGAATAAACGGAAATTTTGGAACAACAGCAACAGCAGCAAGATCAAGAACTCGAGCTTTGTGAAGAACAACAGCCGAACAACATGAGCAGAAAATGGAGCGCTGGGATTAAAATATAAGGAGTTGTATATCTACACTACACACACATACACATATAGCAGCAAGCACACACACACACATACACATATAGCAGCAAGCACACACACACACACACACAGAGAGAGTGTGTGTATTAGAGGGTTCTTTCCAAACATATTATCATGTTGATAATGCAGGTCTAATTTTTTTTTGTTTTTTTTTTTTTTCCTATACAGTGACGAGCAAAACTGTAATACGAATTCAATGTTGCAACTTCAAGGGTCTGTAGTTTTGCCTCTAATCTATGGCTGCTTAAGATCTTAAATTTATTTTGTTAGTATGATATTTAGCTGTCTTACCTGAAAATTTGAAGTCATTCGGCTGGAATAATTATAAGAAATAAAAATGTAAAAAAAAGTCAAATGAGTCAGTTTTGCACCCGGGTCATTTATCAGCAAATATATTTATTAATAATTATTTAATAATGAATGCATAGCTCTATTGACTTTTTTTGGTCATTAATGACTTGAAACTGTTAATATGGTCAGAGTATACAATAAACAACTATTTTGAGTCATATGGATAATCTCGGCATTAGCCTAGACCTCCCACAGTCCAGTCTGTTGACTCCAATAGTACAGTAAGGTAAACTATCAAGCGCGGTGGCTGCTCTCTTTTGGCTTAGGGGAGAATAAACAAAGATAGTGCTGGACCCGGGTGCAAAACTGTAACATTTGACTTTTTTACATTTTTATTTCTTATAATTATTCCAGCCAACCGAATGATTTCAAATTTTCAGGTAACACAGCTAAATATCATACTAATAAAATAAAGTTAAGATTTTAAACATCCATAGAGTAGAAACAAAACTACAGAACCTTGAATTTGTGTTACAGTTTTGCTCGTCCACTGTATATAATTTTAATTTCGGATTTCACTCATTCGCTTTTGGTTTGACTTCGGCTAGACTTTTTCGTGACACACACACACACACACACACAAAACTTATATGTTAGCCAGAAGCTAACAAAGGAAAATGAGAGGAGTATAAGAGAGCATGATACCCCCGAAGGCAGAAAATTAAAACAAACAAAACAACACAACAATGAAACATTAATTAAGAAAATTAAGCAAAAATTGTCTATGGCATCAAATTATCAGCTTAGCTAAATTGTGAAATTTAGAAGTCATAAATAGGTTACACTGCAACAACAATAATAATAATAATAACAACAACAACAACAACGGGAGGATTGACAACACTACAACAACAACAAATTATTGCGATTGAAATGGATGAATAAACAGCTAAGATTAATAAAAATGAAAACACAAAGAACTTGAATGAATTCGAGTTTAGTAATTTCAAGACATTTGCTTGATTGATTGAATTGAAGAGAGCCTTTAACAATGTATGTACCGTTATCCAAAGCTAAATATTGTAATTTAGGCTGATTGATTGATTGATGCTTACTAAATTGGTGTTGTTAGAGATGGGTCACTGATTGATACAGTCTGTATAATATGATCCCAGTATTGTATGATCCCAGTTTCTAATTTGCTTTACATTAAGTTAGCTGGAGCCTTGATTGACGTGATTAGCCGCAGTGAAGCCTGTATAATCCTAGTTTGTATTTTGTTTAATACTAAGTTTAGTTGTTGCTTGTTCGATTGATGGAGCCTTGATTGACAGGAAGTATTATATCTGATATAGCACTAAGTCCAGCTGTTGATGGATGGAAATGGCCAGTTGGAATATGGAATATGCACAGGAATAGGAAGGACACTTTTGAGCCAAACACGCATTTCTCTCTCTTGGCTGCTTGACTTATGGAGATTGATTAGAGAGTAGAGACACTTTGATAAGCAGTTGACCGATGCAGTTTGATAGCGTGATTGACAGGAACAGCGAGGACACTTTAAGCCATATAAACTAAACTTGTACAACCCACACACATATATATTGTATAGCACTATGTTTATCTCTGGGCTGATTGACGACGAGCACAAAACTTTTTGAGCACTACATTTAGCTGTCGCTTGGCTGTAGCTTGAGCGTTTGATTGAGAGGAATAAGAAGAGCGCGTTTTGAGATAAAGGACCAAAATTTATTGCATATTTGTGTTGAATGCTAAGCGCAATAGTGATTGTCTAGCTGTGGATTGATAACTTGATTGATTAATATTGGAATCGATTGATGTAGCAGCTGAAGAGCCGGCTGTCTAGGGGCACTTGACGCAGCAGGCGGGAAAGACGCCTGTGTAGCGCTGCTTGTTGTGGCAGGTGACTTTCTGGTCGCTGCACCTGTTGATCAGACGGGTTAGATCAAGGCACTATATATATGTACATATATCCAAGTCTGTACTCACTCCTCGACGACGGTCTTGAACGTGTCCGAGCAGATGGCGCGCTTCAGGCACTTGCCCTCCTTGCCGAAATCAACGTAGTCCTGGCCCTTCTTCAGCAACGGCAAATACTTGAGGAACACCGTCTCGTCCTCGGCATTGCGGTAGGTGCACACCGGCTCGCTCACTGCAGAAAGAAATCAGGACCAATATCCATTAGTTTAACTTTGCTTCGGATCGTGCAGCTCGGTCGGCCGGCCTCACATTTGTGCGACATCACCAGCTGCAACAGCAGCAACATCAGACCAACTATTGCCCAGGCGTGACGCATCTTTTGTTTATTGGATCTTCGGATCGACTAAAGCCCATCGGCTCAACCTGTTTGCTATATATACCCCCAACTAGATCCAGCAACTGATGCGCAAATTTACAATTCTAATTTGCAAAACCGACACACACACACACACACACGAAAATAAAAGTAACAATGCCGAGCTGCGGCTTTCCAGACTCGAACTGTGCGGTACAGAGAGCTTTATCATTAAGATTTCCTTGCGCTTTTTTCCCATATCTATTAAATCTCTGCAACTTTTTGCAATTTGTATTTACATTTTGATTAATATAATAATTATTTAAAAATAAAATCTGATAACAAATTTAAATATATATAATATATAATATAATAAATATATTAAAAATTTTCTTTTAAACTAGAAATTTGTACAGAAAAATTTACCAAAAAAGATTTCTTTACAAATTTATTTTCTAGAAAAATTGATATATTTGACATTTTGGAATATTTTGATTATTTCATTTTATGTTTACAAAATTGAAGGCTTAAATTATTCGAAAACAAAACCCAAAATTGATTAATTTAATTTTTGATTTAACTTTTTAAAAGAAATTTTTGAACTTGGTCTTAATATATGAAATTACATATATTACTAATTAAACAAATATAAAATAAAATAAATAAAGCATATTCATGGATTTCTTTATTTAGGGATATATATAAATAATTTTCAAGTCTCTAGCTCTTATAGGTGTTGAGATCGACGCGTTCAAACATGCGGACAGATAGATAGACACACAGATGAACAGCGCTAAAACGACTCAGCTTGTCGTCCTGGTCCCGACTATATATACTTTATGGGGCCTGCCACGCCTCCTTCTATCTTGATTTCCCATATTCGATGGGTTTAAGGTGTAAAAATGTCATCCATCTTTGTTTTTCTACTCAAATATTTTTTTGTATTTTCTCTTAAATAAATATTAATAATTGATATGATATGATATATATTTATTATATATTACTGCGAATATCTTGTAATAAAATGAATTTTTGGGAATTCGAGCCTTGGCGAACCGCTTTGCAGCGCATTTGGGATCTTGGGTCGTTGGTTCTCTGATCTGGCTCTGATTTGCTGCTAGCACAATTCGCATTTGAATTGTTTAATTGTTCGCTATTTAGTCGGTCTCCTTCGGCCGTCCCCTCGGTAGATGCACGACCACCGCTTATTCCGCTCAGCTCTGATTGAGTTAATTGCGTTTAAAGTTAATTTTCTGATGCTTTCTTTCTATTCGACTCTGTTGATCTGTTGAGCTGCCCTTAAAAAGCGTAAAAGTGCAGCCTATAAACACTAATTGAATGAATAATACTTGAACTACATTTGAGTTATTGACAAATAGAGCTGACTTTCAGGGGTACACATATAACAGTATATAGCTGAGATATAGCTGAGGATGAGTGTCGAGCACTTATCTCTATAATGTATGAGGTTTTAGAAGAGTTGACTTTGGCATAGATCATCAGCTGGGAGCATATGTGATGGGCTTTTACTCTATGGTATATTACAAGAAAGATCTCTAGCTTGATCTCGAGGTAAGTTTACAAGCTGCATCTTAACATCTAATTGGATCTGTATCAAGTTTTTCTAAGTTTCGTACATTCGATCTTCAAATCATATCCCGAAAAACAGATGTCGCCTATCAATTATATGATATTCCCTTGGAAAGTCAGTAACTAAGTTCTAAGTATAATATTTTTATATTTCTCATATATAGATGTATTGTGTATGTTTAACAATCAACAGCTGTTTTAATACCAATTGGAAAATTATAAGTTTATTTTAAGGTATTTGTAATGCAATACATAGGAAAAAATATGATATGTGCTAAATATTGTGTATCATTTTAAAGGCTTTATATCATTCGTGTCCGGTTTCTGGCAGATCAACTTGGGGCAGCAATGCGGAAAAATGCGAGTCATATCGGAACCAATTTTACAGTTCTTCTCTGGCACCAGATTGTGTCGACCGCAACTATGGATAGAGATTTAGAGCATATAGTAGGGAGTTAATTTGAGAGAGAGAGAGAGAAATATGAGGAAAGAGGATTAGCGAGAGAGAGAGAGACGACAGAAGTTTAGGTATATTAGTTGAAATTTTTTACAGGTGATATATGGATATGTGTAGATAGAAATATGTGGATAGATCGATAGATAGATATTTAGATACATACATGGATTTTTAGATAGATAGGTAGATTGATATATAGATAGATAGATAAAGAGATTGTTAGATAGATAGATGGATAGATTGATAAATGGATAGATTAATAGATAGATAGATTGATGGATCGATAGATAAACAGATTTACAGAATAATAAATAGATAGATTCTTAGGTAGATACCTCATAAACTGTCTTTACAACATATACATATGTATATATGAAGGCACATGACTATAGTATTATATAGTACATATGATAAGACCTGTTATGATATTCATATAGTACGTCATATAAAAAAGTATACCAGATGATATATGTACATATAAATACCATGTATGAATGAACAACTATGATATACAACTTTAATAAAACAAGACTATATTATAAAGATTTATGTATATAGGAGACTTACAATTCGATTTCTAGCACATAGTCCGGTCGACAGAAAAATGACTTGCAGTGGCCCTCGCGGTTGATGGGCTTGTAGGACTGATACTTGGGTATGGGCTGCTTCAGCTCTTCAAAGTAACATTGTCCCGGATAATCTAAAGAGATATTATTAGATCTATGCCTCTGTCTCTCTCTCTCTCTCTCTCTCTCTCTTTCTTTCTTTTTCCCTCACCTGGATGTATGGCACTGGGGCGATATCTCAGATCGGCAGTAGAATCGGAACAGAGCAAAGCCAGCAGCAGCAGCGGCAGCATGGGCACGCCATGGCAACCAATGCCCAGTCCAGATCTAATGGGTATTACCATGGCTGGCGAACTGGACGAAGCAGGAGAAGAGGAAGCGAACACAAAGCCGAAGGAAAGAGGCAAAGATAAAGTTGCTTAGCGGACGCCGAACGTGCGACTGAGTCAATTGCAATTAATTGTTGTTGCTTTTATATAAAATTAATTAATAAAGCTCGGCTGTAACTGTATCTGTGCATCTGTGTATCTATGTAGCTGTATCCGAATATGGGGCATACATATGCTTTAGCTTTTGTCTTTCTTTTGTCATTGTTGTTGTTGTTGTTGTTGTTGTTATTGTTGTTGCTTTTGATCTAGTTTGCATTAATTAAGCACAAGCCGCCAGCCCTGAAAGCGAGAGTCCATTGAAGCGGGGGCGTCAACAACTAAATAGACTACTTGAAAGAGTAAATACTACAAGTGAGCGAAGCTGGCATGCGCGACTGGCAGATACCCTGCACGACCTGGGAGATCAATGAGATCGAGAGAGAGAGAGAGAGAGAGAGAGAACGAGAAACAAAACTGAAATGTAGTGGATATACTTAACTGAGCGATAGTTCAGGCAGCGGGCCTGCTCGACTTGCAGATACCCTGTAAAGAGCTATCAGTTCGCTCAGGTATGACGTATGGATTAAATATGAACGGTAAACGATTTCTGTCATATCCAACTACAGTACAGCTACGCCAGTGGACATTCTCGACTAGCAGATGCCCTGCAAAAAATGAGGAACCAATCTTAAATCAACTCTCATTGATTATAAAGCAAAATAAATTTTTGTTGGCTATAAAAAAGTAAGCTATAGCCAAACCAGAGGGTATAGTCGACCATTAGATATCCTGTTAAATGCAGACGGCTTGCAATTTTTATTTATCAAAACTGAGAGCCAAGTACTATTTTATATTAAATTAGAGCTGAGTTGATATGCTCGACTGGTAGATACCCTGTTAAGAGAAAAAAAAGTTGGTTAAGCTAGCTTCGCTTGATTATAAAGCGAATCAAAAAGGTTTTACTTTTAAAAACTAAACTTGAGATAGTCATGGTCGACTATCTAATACCCTGTAACATGACTACAAATCGTTAAAAAGTGGCATATTGATTGAAATGCAATGTAAATCACCTAGAGTAGAGAAAAACATTAGCGCAATGGGCATTTCTAGAGTATCATGCTCACTAGCATGATCGTCTGCCAGATATCTCATTTGATGTGAGAGTTTGTTAGATCTTAGAAATAAACGAAATCAAGATGAACTTGACTACGCGATGCAATGTAAAAATAAGCTCGACTAGCAGTTGCCCTGTTGCTCGCCTTCAGAATGATTAAATACAGGTTTTATTATCAATTGACTTCATTTGATTCGCATTCCCTGCTTATAGAGGCATAACGGGCATATTTGGTTACTATATGTAAAATAAATGAAATGAAAATCTGCAAAAGTCAGTTGAAGCCAAGTAGACTATGGCGGGAAAATGGCTAAATTGGCTGCACTGCCGCTGTCCCAGTTGCTGTGGCAAGGTCAACAAAGTCTTATCAGCTTGAATTCTATATGTTTATATATGAAGTATATAAATATATACGTACCTTGATTTTCGACTGCTTAATTTTGAATGGGATTTAAATGTATAAACGCCCATTGAGCAAACTTTTGCTATAAGTCTGGCCTTGAAATCAGAGGTGAGGCTGCAGATTAAAGGAGAATGAACAGCAAGGCTGATATATATAGAACGTATGACGAGAGGGAGAACGAGAGAGAGAGAGAGAGTGAAAAGTTCTATTTATAAGTCATGGTCATTCTTTTGTCTCTTGCAGCATTTGCACTTGCACAAAAACCTATATACCCGTTCTAGTCAATTTCAAAGATCTTAGGGTATCAAACAGCAACAAAAACAATGGGAAATCCGGCATCAATAACAGGTCGATGAGAGAATAGAAATGCTCAAAGTTTTATTATGATTTATAGACATTCATCACCCGAACAATGTCAGTGTATATACATATATATAAATATATACATAAGTATATATACATATAGAATAGGTAACGTACAAATTGTGTGTTAAAAGAGTTAAGGAAACGAAAAATCAACGAAAGTTCTATGATTTAAATGTGTGGTGTAAACGTAGAAGCTAATAGATCTAGAATAGATCTAGAGAGAGAAATAGAGAGCAAGATATAGTGAAAATAATTAGTAGTAGTATTAAATAGAAATAGCGATATTGACAGAAATATGAGTAATCTGAAAGTTGAATTGATCCCTATCTCTCTCTCTTTCTCACTCTCTTTTTCCCTCTCTCTCTTTCTCTCTCTCTCTCTCTCTCTCTCTCTCTCTCTCTTAGTCTTTGCCTATTTTGTGTTGGTATTTCTCGTTTATCTCGTTCTCGATATGTGTTTTTAATAGACCCTCTCTCTCGCTCTATCTCTCTCGCTCTCTCTCTCTCTCTCTCTCTCTCTTAGTCTTTCCCATTTTCTATTGATATCTGTCCTTTGTCTCCTTCTCTCTCTTTTATATCTTGTTTTCGATATGTGTGTTCCTATTAGACCCTCTCTCTTGCTCTATCTCTCTCTACCTCTCGCTATTTCTGTCCCCCCCCCCCCCCCCTCTTTGCTTCTTGTCCTCTCTTTTCCTGTCTGAATAATTCCTTCTCTCTCTCTCTTTCTCTCGCATTCTATATCTCGATATCTGTCCTTACGGTCTCTCCCAGACTCTCTCTCTCTCACTCTGTCTTTCATTCTGTATCTTTCTTTCATTTCTCACCCACACACATTCTCTCCCTCTATTCTGCCTGATTCATAAACTAGAAACTGTTTTATGTGAACAGACACAATAGAATAATCACTAGGCTAAAACCCAGTGAGCACTACGAAACAAAACCATATTATACTATATCCATTTATATACATATATACACAAACATACATATATAAACAATATTTTCGCAACAAACAAACAAACAAAACTCGGAGAACAGCAGCAAATTAAACGAGAAAAACGATTTAAAGAGCTGATAAGTTGAGCTGGCGATGCTCAGTGTCAGATCTGTTGCCTTATAAAGCGAAAGTTCCCACTGTCGAGTCGCAGCTGAGCTGGAACTTGAAGATGCGCAAACTGGAAATGTGCTGGATTCCAATTGGAATATGCCTAATGCTGGCGGGTGAGCTGCAAGGCTTCAGCACGCAGTACAGGGGCAATACAAAGCATCCAAGTGAGTCCCTGGCTATACTCATATCTGATACTAGATCAGATGTATATATCTTCATATATATATCCACTTTAGCTCTACCTGATCACTGCTTCTATGCGGAGCTCAAGTTGGCTGTGCCCCGCAATGGAACCGTCTATCCCGTCGATCAATTTGACTTTTGCGCCAAGGTCTATTGCCGGGAGGACTATGTGCTCATTATCAAGCAGTAAGTCGAGGCATCAGGCGACTATATCTTACCTATATATACATGTACATATATCCAATCTACATCTATATATCTTTAGCTGCGATCGCATGCAATTGGCGGATGGCTGTTATTTCACGCCCAACGACTATACGAAGCCTTATCCGGATTGCTGTGCCATGCGCATCTGTCCAAGCAAATGATATATCCCATATCCAATTAGAATTCATATGTATATGTTGTTATAAAAATTATATTTATATTACAAAATATGAGGATACCAAAGTCTTTTCAGTTGGCATTCCAATTGGAATGTACCTCTGCAAATAGATCTAATTGGATAGCCTTGATAATTGCTAATCCAATTTAGTTTACTATATTTAAAATAAACTGTAAAGTAGTTGGACCCATGAGGCAGGTGCCAATTGGAATAACCTAATTGGAGGTGATTAAAACTCTTGGGCTGTATTTAAGCGATTTCATATTATTAAACGACACCATTCCAATTAGAATAGATGTGCAAATTATCAGATTAGATCAACAAATTATTATTTTAGATATATTCATATATATACTCCAAATCATATTAAACATGTCTAATTGGATATCGTCCAAAAACTGCATGTAAATTGAATTGACACATTTAGCTTAAAGCTAAGTGACAAGCGGTTGGCTCTTCCAATTGGCGTGCTATTGTCTGATTAGATGTGTAACAGACAACGCAGGCAATTGAGTAGAATTGTAAAGCTCGCCTGAGATATCTCGAGAAACACTCAAACCTGACACAGAAAACGCATTTTTAATGGGCATATAAATAGGTAAATATATATGGTGCGACGATCATGTGGAAGATGTCCAATTGGAAGTAAATTTTATACTTTTTGACTTAGATGTATAAACATCTTTAAACTAGACAAGGCTATATACATACGTATATCATTGCGATTAATCAGAGGAGACTTGAATCAAAGTACTGAACTGTAAATACCCAAATTTGACAACAGATGGCTTCTATAGAAATATATATGTATATATATGTATAATCTATATAAATCCGTTTCAATAATTAGTTTTCACTCGCAATCGAGTCTATCAGCGACTCGAGCGACCTCTGCTAAATCGTCGCCCAGGTCACAGCCGCTAATCAATCTGATAAACCAGACACTATTTAGCTGATAGCTATAGAGCTATATAATTGACTTGGTTCGAAGGCGGAGCATTCAGTTTCAATTCAAATTTTGAGCTTTACGCTAACGATTTCTCATTATGAAGACGGAGACAATTGTCCTGCTTATTGTGGTGCTGGGCGCCCACTCGCTGCTGGTGCTGGGCGGTAAGTCGTGGCTGAATTGTTCTTCAGGACTTAAATCAACCTACATAGTATATGGAATACATTCTTATTAGATTGCCAATTTGGTGGACAGAATTTGAAGGTGGGTGAGAGCTATTCGCCGCCTGGGCAGTGCGTACAGTTCACCTGTCAGGCAGGTGGTGCCATTACGGGCAAAACGTAAGTGAACTTTTGTACGCAGCTGTATGTATACCCTGTAAAATATGTTTCGCTCTGATAGCTGCCCAGCACTGGCTACCCTAAAGCCCTGCAAGATGGTCGAGGATACCACAAAACCGTTTCCCCTATGCTGTCCCCACTTCGATTGTGGAGAGAAGGATCTAAGACTATAGACATAGAAGAATACAAAATTAATAAATGCAAAAACCATAACATTTTGAAAAGTTCAATAATCAACAAGTCTGGCCAAACGCAGCGATTGCCACAATTTCGATAAGTTCTGTTAGATCGAATGGGCTCACTTTCGATAAGTTTTGATTGCATATTGCATGAATGCGCTAAAAAATACCGAATCACAAAAATGATTTAGGTAGCAAAGCTTCGATGTATTTTTGTCCAGTTTGGATATGTTTTTTTTTTTTTTTTTTTTTTTGAATGCCTAACGGATCATTTATTCATTGATTTAAATGTCATTTTCAGAACGCCTGAGCCCAAACGTCTGAGCTTCTATTTAGTTTCCATTGTAAATTCGTAAAGGAAATTACTTTTCATATTTTTTCATTTTTTACAAAAACAGAATTATTTCTTTTTAAATTTTTAACCGTAAATAAGTTTAGATTTGTACCAAAACAGATACAATTACCATTCAAATTATATCAACAAAATGTGTCTTGAGCGCAAGTCCTAAAGAGGTAAGTAGAAACTGTTATAATATATATTATTTGTGTTTTATTTTGTAAAAACCAAAAAAATCAGTTTATTCGATTCTTCGGCCTGGTATACACGCTTGAACTTATTATATATGCTCGTATATAGATATATCTGTATGTATATATATATGATTTGCAGACAGATCCGTACTCTATATAACAAATGTATATTATGCATATATGGGCATCTATATATATCTAAAATATCCGTGCAATTTGTCCTGATGTACTTACATACATATATATATATATATATATATATATATATATATATATATATATATATATATATATAGATATATGTATGTATGCATGTATGCATTTCGAGTGTCCTATTTAAAGCTGTACAACATCAACGTCTGGAACACACAATACACGCAGGTGAAACTTAGCCTAGGCTTATGCATATAGATATAGATATATATGCATATACATATATATTTATATATATGTATAGAAAATGTGAAGCTATTTGTGGCTCGCCTCAAATCTGTATACATGTGCGTACATGCACATGAATATGAGATATATACTTATATATATTGTATACTGTATATAACATACACACATACATATGTATATATATATAACCTGAGCTAGTCTAAACATTTTTAACTATGGTCCGACGGCAATCCTTTTGCCAGTTTTGTAGATCTTAAAAAGAAACAAAACCAAACAAAAATAATGCAAGAACTAAAATTAAAAACGAAAAAGAGTTAGAATTCGCTATTGTTTAATAATGAAATGTTATAATCATAATAATACACTTAAATAATAAGTCAAAGCAATAATCAGTTAAAGCTAACGAGCAGAGTCAATAACTCGCTATCCGCTACTTTAACTCGTTACTTTTAGCAGGCACAGTGAAAGCAAATATCATAGCCAAAACATCGACGGGCTTGAGCATGCTGTGTCTGGGGTCGATTTGGTCACGGATCGATCTCATATATAGACGACAACATTGCTCAAGGATCCATCGATTCATGAAATTGCAACGAAAAGAAATAGAAGAAAAAGTAAAGAATAGAATCGTCACAAGAGTCTGGTCACACTTAAATGCTAGATTCCTTTTCACCATGCCCATGTTGAGTGCGTGTCTTGTGTAGTGCAATGTAGAGTTCTCTGATTGTAGTGTAGTGTAGTGTAGTAATCTAGTGTAGTCTAGTGTGTAGCTTAATCGGGTGACTTTAGCTGCGGCATGCCGCACTCCTCCTCCTCTCATTGACGGGCCGCACGCTCCGTTTCCATGAGGCACTCGCGCACCAGGATACGGGCATGGACAATGCCACGCTTCAGTCGCTCCGTCGAGCTGCGCGATCCCGTATATGTGGGACGTATATCACGGCCCATCTCCTCGATCACGGTCAGCAGCTGGGCGTACTTGCTCAGGCCATTGCTGCCGACGCTGCCCGCTGTCGGCAGATTGGCGGTGGAGGTCAGCGGTGTGGTGATATTGGCCGACGTCTGGGTGGTCACCACTGCCGGCGATGTGGATGGGGGCGGGTATTTGAGCTGGGATTGTGTCAGATTCAGGCCGAGATTGAGGTTGACAGCATTCCCATTGCCATTTCCATTGCTGTTGCTGTTGATGTTATTATTGTTACTGTTGTTGTTGCTGTTCGTGCTGGTGCTGGAGAGATTACGTCCATTGCTGGCCGCTGCTATGTTGGCCAGGGATAGAGCCGCCGCCGCTGCTGCAGCGGCAGACGAAGCGGACGGTGTGGCAGTGGTGTTCGATTGCTTCTGGAGCAGGGCGAGCTGAGCCTGCAGAAATTGCGGCGAATATTGCAATGCGGCAACGGCGGCCGCAGCAGCTGCGGTGGCTGCAGCGCTGCTCGATGCGTTTCGATCACGTTTGCTGCCACCGCCACCGCCGCTGCTGCTGATGGCGTTGCTGTTGCCGCTGTTGTTCACATAGTCACTGTTGCTGGCAGCGCTGCCAGCGCTGGTGTTGCCGCCGCTGCGCGAATGATGTATAGCAGAGATTTGGATTTGTGGTTGCTGCTCGCGCTGTTCGCGCTGCTGCTGATAGTTGTAGAAGTTTTGCACCTGCGAGCGCGGTATTGGTGTCACTGTGACGTCACTTAGCTTCGATTCGACAGCCTGTATGTCCATGATGTCCATTCTGCTGCTTCGCTGCTGCTGCTATTGGTATTTCGCTAATATCAGTCAATTGCTAGTGCATGTCATTTAGTTAATTTTAATTGTTACTACTAACCGTATATGATTTGCAAATGACACTCGTTTTATGTTGTGCAAAATTTTTACGTTTAGATTTTTCGTTGCAATAATTTACGCTTTCTACGCACAAACAAATCTATTGCAACCACCACAAACAAACATGTACACAGGGTTAGTGTTTTTCCTGATATCGGCATATCGATATATACTCGTGTATGCACTTGTCATTCCATGAAATGCCTAGAAATACCAAAACATACCAGACGTCTTGTAAAGCAGCTGTTGCGCTTAAAGTTAGTTGAATTGACTTGAGTATGCATATGGAAAGACTTCTATTGCTAGTCTTTTTTAAAATGCTTTGAAAAAAATAATTGTAAAAATAATGTTTACTTTCGTTCAGTACGCATTTTATGTACTTATTTGATTTTAACGGACAGCCGTGTGTCGGCGCGCCAGTGCTGTAAAATACACGCTATGACTGGCTGGCACTAAAAGAAGAGAAGGAAAAAAAAAACAATGGCGAAGCAAACTCTGAACTAAAATTCTGTTGTTGACATCTGGTCGCTTTGTAAATTTATTTCGAACACACTCTTGTGATATCTAGTTGTGATTAATTCCAAAAAATATTAAAATCGAATCTTTTAGTAATTTTATGGATTGTGCTATTAAATAGTTTTTGAAGACGAAGCAGCGCGTGTGTTCAAATCAGCGAGTGTGTCGAGGTGAGCGTATATTACACGTTGTATTTGGTGCAACGCCATCCGCCGCCGCTGTTTCAGTCGGAGTCGCAGCAGAAACAGCAGAAGTTTAGCAAAATTACAATTTCATTTCCGCGTATATGATAGAGATATGCGTGTATGTATTTATGTGTGTGTTTGTTCGTGTGCATGTGCATGAAAGCCCTGATGGCCTGCGAAGCCCAATGTCTTTTGCTGCTGTCAATATGCATATGTATATGTGTGTGCGAATACGAATGTTTTTCTATGTGGGAGCCGCAGCCGTCAGCTACTGCATGACGTAAAGCTATTGCTACTGCTGCTGCTGTGGCCGCAACAACAGCGTAACAAGACATACAAACTATATACATATGTAGTTTATAGAGTGTGTGTGAGTGTATGTGTAATTAGCAACGTAAAGCTGCTGGCATTGATTAGCGGCTGTTTTGAGTGTTTTTGGCACTTTTACACGCGCCTTATATGCATATATGCAGGCATGCATGTATGAGAGAGCCTGCGTCTGTGTGGAAGTGTGCAAGTTACATATGTATGTGATGCGTGTGAGTTTGTGTCACTGTCGCTATGTGCCGCATACGTTAACAGTGTTGCACAACGCCGCTCTAAGTGCATGCAAAAATCAAATCGGCGCACAAATTACAATTGGGCAAAGCCTAACGCCGCGTCGCTGCATATAAATTTACAAACATACAAGCATATGTGTAGTTGTGAGTGTGTGTGTGTAGGAACTTATAAATCTGTGTATATATTTAAATGCATATGTCTGATTTTGTTGCTGTTATCGATAGCGAAGCGACAGTTGGGCATTTGAATTTTGTGTGAAAACATACACAAACACACGCACACGCACACATGCAAAGGCGCGCTGAACGACGCCGTTTATTTTGCGACCTCGACATAGAAGAAGCCAACACCAAAGCCAAAGCCAAAGCAGTAGTCATTCCGTAGCAGCGGCAGCAGCTAGGCGGCAAACAGCAGCAGCCATTTTTGATATATTGCTGTCTCGCTTCAGCATTTCGAACGTTGTTATTTGATTTTTAGTTTATTGTTGTTATTGTTGTTGGAAACCAGGCAGCAGCAGCAGCAGTTGATGTGAGTAAGCGTTGACTGCACTGTCACTGGAACACAACACTGAGCAGCATTTGACAATTTGCCTCATTTTCGACTTTTGTACGGACGAACACAGAAGCAAATAAAAAAAAAATATTTTTTATATATTTCCAAATTTATACAATTTAAAGTTCAAGAAAAACAAAATTAAATTGAACTAATTCAAAAAAAGTAATATCTTGCTTAACGGAGTTTACTCTAATATATAATAACAAAATTTATTTGTATGTGTGTTTACGTTTATAGATAATAATAATAATACTAATGTAAATATCTATTCTATCCATGCAGAGAAAGATCGAAAGGGAGAGTGAAGACGCACACACAATAATCGCGAATCTGGATTTGGATTTGATTCAACATAAACAACAACAGAAACAACATATATAAATCGCAGCAAGGTCTTTAGTATAAGCCTGAGCAAGTATTAAATACATACATCAACACAAACAAACAAGAAGAAGACGAACATCATCATCTACAACTGTAAGACCATTATCAATGGACATGATCAACATCGGACAGAGCGTTAAGATCAAACGCACCGACGGCCGCGTCCATGGTGCCGTTGTATCCAAACTGAATCCATCGGCACGCTGCATCACCGTCGAGTGGTATGAGCGCGGCGAGACAAAGGGCAAGGAGGTGGAGCTAGAGGCCATACTCTCACTGAATCCAGAGTTGGCCATGGGCGATCCCAATGAAATGCATCACACAGCGCCGGAGCCCAAAAAGCAGGCCACAGCCCCCAACAATCTCTCACGCAATCCCACACAGTCGGCCATTGGCGGCGGCAGCACCGGAGGCGGCGGCGGTGGCAGTGGCGGCAGCTCAACTGCACGTATGACCATGACCGGCACACAGCTGAACAAGATCAGCGAGGCTAGCAATCGCGAGATGGGCGCACAGTTGGGCACAAGCCAGAGCGTTGGCAACATGACCTCCGGCTCGGTGGGCGCCAGCAACAATAGCAGCAGCGTCGGGGCCACGGGCGGTATGATGCGGCCCCGTTATGCGCACATGCAGCTCAATAGCAATGCACAGACGCGCATCGCATCGGCGGTGTCCAGCAACAGCAACAGCAACAATTTGATGAACGAGCGCACCTCGATAACGGCAGCAACGGCGGCCGCCTCAGCTGCAGCTGCTGCTGCGGGTGGCGGCGGCGGCGGCGGCAGCAGCACCACAAACAACTCGAATAACTCAACAGCTGCCGGCGCTCGTCGCAGCCACGCCCTGAAGGAGGTGGAGCGTTTGAAGGAGAATCGCGAGAAGCGTCGCGCTCGCCAGGCCGAGATCAAGGAGGAGAAGGTGGCACTGATGAATCAGGATCCAGGAAATCCCAATTGGGAGACAGCACAAATGATACGCGAGTATCAGAATACCCTGGAATTTGTGCCGCTATTGGATGGCCAAGTGGTCGACGATCATCAGATTACAGTCTGTGTGCGCAAGCGTCCGCTCAGCCGCAAAGAGATCAATCGCAAGGAGATTGACGTCATATCCGTGCCGCGCAAGGATATGCTCATGGTCCACGAGCCGCGCAACAAGGTCGACCTAACCAAATTCCTCGAGAATCACAAATTCCGTTTCGACTACGCGTTCAACGATACGTGCGACAATGCTATGGTCTACAAGTGAGTACCGAATCTCTCTAGAATTATATAGTATATATATCTAGCTTATAGAATATGTATTAGCATATAGAATATGCATTATTTATATGATTTAAAATAGTCCGATAAGAACATTCGAATTGGTCTTGGGGGAACAGGGCAATAGCTTTTGAGGATACAGGTTAAATATCATTTAGAGCTAAATATTTATCATGTAAAGCTAAAACCAAATAAATAATTAACATAATTATGTAGATAAAGGCCATATTTTAGACCTCAGGATTCGTTAAAGCTGAACTGATTTAAAAAAAAAAGATATGTTCTTCTTTTCAATAATTCCATTTTATTTTATTTTTAAACAATTTCAAAAATTCTTTTTACAAATTTCAATATAGCTTTAATTTAGCTATGATATTCCTAAAAATTTAACTATATATATATTTTTTTAAATATTTTATATTTTATAAAAACCTTTTTTTTATTAAAAAAATTTTTTTAAATTAGTTTTACCGTTTAAAAATCGGTCCTCAACTTTTTAGTCTTTTATGTGATATTTATTTATATATAATCTTATGATTATTGATTTATTTTATTTTTTATATTTTTTAACACTATTTTTTTTTTTTTTTTTTTTTTTTTTTTTTCATAATCCCTCTTTAAAAAAGAAGTCACATCTTCGATTCTTGTCATTTATCAAATAATATCAAATATCAACTTGTCTATCATATTCGTTTCTATGCCAATAGTTTCTGGCTCAGTTCAAGTAAATATAACTTTTAAGCGCATCGCATTTAATATATCGCATACAGTTGCCATAGAAACCATCTCGGGTTCCCTATGATATAAAATAAAACAACCATTTCCATTGATTAATCATATACGAGTTCAGATATAACAAACATATTTCGGTTGATCTGCAAATTAATTTGCTTTTGCATTGAGCTTGGCGTATGTGATGTCTCGCTTTATCCTGTGGCTGTCCTTCTCTAGCAGATGGCAAGTAATGCGAACAGCTGTGCGTTCTTCTTATTGTAACTGTTGTTATTTTTGTTGTTGCGTTGGCGACACACGAAATGCGCACAAGTTCAGCTCAATAGCAATAGCAACAGCAACTGACTCACAGAGAGGCTCTCACACAGGCAAACGTATCGCACACATGCACGCACACTTGCTTAGTTAAACCGTTCGCTCCCGAAATAGCCAAGCTGTGCCATTCTTCTTGTTGCTGTCTTTCTTCTCGTTGTCGTCGTTGTTGTTGTTTTTGTTGGTGTATGACTAAACGCAAAAAGCAACTCCATCTGTTTAGTCTGTCCGCCCGTTCGTCTGTTCGTCTGTTCGTTTGTATGTCTGTCCATTTGCCTTCTCGCTCGGTCGGTCGGTCATTCGTTTTGTGTTTCGTTTCGTTTAAATTCGCCTCAATGAACTTGGCCGCGTCTCGGCTTTGATTTCTCATCGAAGACGCCGAGCAAAGTAACTGGACACTGGCTACTGACTGAGGCAGAGGGCATATTGGGCTGGCTGCAGAATTTGTTCGCATGTATTAATGCGCTGCCGAAGAGCGAGCGTATTGCGCAGTCAGTCAGTGACACATGCGTTTATTTTGGGTGTTCTTTTTGTTTGCTTCTTTCTCTGCTGCTGCTCAGTTCAAAAAGTAACCGTCGTCACAGCATTTTTTTTTCCCAAGTGAATGAATTAAAGCTCATTTCATTTCTTACTTTGTATCTGTCTCTGTCTCTGTCTCGCCTGGGCGGATTAAATGGGGCTTTCGATTATAGCTGCTGTCGACTTCCCCTCTCTTTCTGCCCCTTTGCACTCGTCTGCCTTTGGCACACATTTCTAATGCCGCTTCCTTCCGGCTTTTTGCGCATGAGTCAATGGCATTAAAAACTGCTGCGCCACGTACCTAAACTACGGTGAAATTTAATCATCGAATGTGATAAGCGCAGCCGTGTGAGTTTCTGTGTGTGTGTGTTTGTGTGTTTACAGCTGTTTAATTATAGCCACAAACCACATTACGATATTGTGTTATGCCTAAATAAATATATTGCATAGATTATAATTTTTATTGATTCAATTTGTTTATATTTAACTATTATTTGATATTTACTTTTTATAGCTTTAATTTACGAATGCCAAAAATGTTTGCAATGCTTTAAATTTGTAGTATAGATAGCACTATCATAGCATGGAAGGCATATAGCTTCCAATTAACAGATATTTATGGTGTCTTATAGTACATAAAACACTATGGATGGGATTTTTCATTGCTTGAGAAGGTATATGACAGTACATTTGGCGTTTAGATTTGATTATAGAAATATGTACATATTTTCAGGTATCCTTATAATAAAATGTAGTTTAAATTCTTACAATTGATCAAAGAGCTACAATCATGATTAGTTCTAAGCCAATTTTTATGCAAGCTTAACGTTTTAGAATTTTCATAAACTTAACGAAGAAAGACCTGTTAATAAAGAGCAACTTTCTGCTAAATATTTTGATATTAGGGGAAACCCTTTTCATCATATGACAAGATATAGCTGAACATAAACTTAATGAATAGGAAAACAAAATTCGAACATTTTAAGAATGTTAGTTTTAAGCATGAATGGTTTTAAATAAACTTAACGAAGGATTTCGATGTAGGATTACAGATTGTAGGATAGATAAGAAAATTTGTACTAACTCCTAGCTAAATTTTATTATATCGATTCATATACTATATAATGATGTATAAATAAATTATACTAAAACTTATGCACATCTCTATTTTCCAGATACACTGCTAAACCTTTGGTCAAGACAATTTTCGAGGGGGGTATGGCCACATGCTTCGCTTATGGACAGACTGGATCGGGAAAAACACACACGATGGGTGGTGAATTCAATGGAAAGGTGCAGGACTGCAAGAACGGCATCTATGCCATGGCCGCCAAGGATGTCTTCGTCACACTCAACGGGCCCCGCTATCGCTCGCTGAATTTGGTCGTTTCGGCCAGTTTCTTTGAAATATACAGCGGCAAGGTGAACATATATATATACATATATCTCTCAGATAGTCGGCTAGATATTAATATCGTATCGTTGCAGGTCTTTGATTTGCTCGCTGATAAGCAAAAGCTGCGCGTTCTGGAGGATGGCAAGCAACAGGTACAGGTCGTCGGCCTCACTGAAAAGGTGGTCGACAGCGTCGAAGAGGTACTGAAACTCATACAGCACGGCAATGCGGCACGAACTTCTGGCCAAACGTCGGCCAATTCAAATTCATCGCGCTCGCATGCCGTATTTCAAATTGTATTGCGTCCCATGGGCAGCAGCAAAATTCATGGCAAATTCTCATTCATTGACCTGGCGGGCAATGAGCGTGGCGTGGACACATCATCGGCGGATCGCCAGACCCGCATGGAGGGCGCCGAAATCAATAAGTCACTGCTCGCACTGAAGGAGTGCATCCGTGCGTTGGGCAAACAGTCGGCACATTTGCCATTCCGTGTCTCCAAGCTGACGCAGGTGCTGCGTGATTCTTTCATTGGGGAGAAGAGCAAGACGTGCATGATTGCCATGATATCGCCGGGCTTGAGCAGTTGCGAGCATACATTGAACACATTACGCTACGCGGATCGTGTCAAGGAGCTGGTGGTGAAGGATGTGGCCGAGATCGGGCATGGTGACTGTGAGCCCATCGACATGGACGAGGAGGAGGAGGTCGAGGAGCAACAGCTGGCCGAACATGGCGTTAACATGGCCCAGCAGTCGGCCCATCATCATCACCACCATCAGCATCAGCAATCGCTGCAGCGCGGCCACAACAACAATAACAACAATAGCAAGAACGGAAATGCCGCCAACATGGATCTGGCCATGCTTAGTTCGCTGAGCGTAAGTATATCCCTCTCCGAATATTGTGACACCAGCTGGCGGCCTGGCCGTCATGCATGCCCCAAGCCACAGTTCTTCCTCTTCCCCCACATCGTTTTTAGTATATGGTTTAAGCATAATTTAGTCATTAAGCATAAGCTAGTTGTATTAGTTGTTAGTTGTTACGGCATTTAAGTTAGACTAGTTATTAGCTGTTTATATTGTAAGATTTAGTTTATTGTTAAGTTGAAGTAATTTCCGCCAGATGGCGTGTTAGCATATTACATATTTCCTATTGATAAGAATTTGCTATAGAGTAACGAAAGTTTATACAAATCGTAGCAATTGGCGCTGCCTTATTACTACTCTGATAATTGATACTAGACTTCAGCTTAAATGTCGCCGACATGCGCTAATTTCCGCCAGATGGCGTAAATAGAAATATCATAATTATATATACAAAATATATTATAGGACTTCTGTTATGATTTAATGCCATAATTTAGCGTAGTTCATATTACTACAACTAACATTTCATAGAGGAATTTAAATTTTAAATCTAAAGATATTTCTTTATATTATATAGATATTTTTTTATAGATGTATGTGAATTTGTGATATGTTTTTCTTTCTAACAAAAACTTAAAGCCCAGCTCGGGCGCTTTCTAAACTCCCTATTTTTCCACCACCAGATGGCGTATATATCTATTTAAACAGCACTTGCAACATCCGCCAGATGGCGTTTTAGCTAGTCCCATTTCAATATTATATACCACTTAGATCTCTACTATCTCTGCTCTCTATACTGCCTGATATTGATGCCTCTGGAGATGGTTGCGCATGATATCCGCCAGATGGCGTGTTAGCTAGTCCCGTTTCAATATTGTATATAATGTAGCAATAACTAATTCTTAGATCTCTACGATCTGCTCCATTGTCCCATATTGCTGTCTCTATAGATAGTTGCGTGGGATTTCCGCCAGATGGCGTTTTAGCTAATCCCGTCTCAATATACATAATATAGCAATAACTAATTCTTAGATCTCTACGATTTGATCTCTCATTTTTCGTATTGCTGTCTCTGTAGATAGTTGCGTGCGATTTCCGCCAGATGGCGTTTTAGCTAATCCCGTCTCAATATATATAATATAGCAATAACTAATTCTTAGATCTCTACGATTTGATCTCTCATTTTTCGTATAGCTGTCTCTGTAGATAGTTGCGTGCGATTTCCGCCAGATGGCGTTTTAGCTAGTCCTAATTCAATATTATATACAATCAAATCCTCCCTCCACCTTTGCTCAAAATTCAAATGTCGACAAATGATTTCAACCGGATAAAGTAGCCATAGAGAAAACTGTCAGGGAGACGTCGATCTGGCATAGGTGTTTGGAATTCAGTTTCATTGTAAGTCGAGTAGTCACACAAGTCACAACAAAACCGAGAGACATACACTATTGTGTAGCAGAAAACATTTAGTAAATATTCAATACCCAAGCGATTAGCAGCATTGGCATTGGCCATCTTCGAGTGAGTCTCCAGCTGAATTCATTCCTCCTGCTTTGTGTGTGGTTGTGAGATCATCTGTCATCTTTGTGTGTGCGTCCGTGGACAAGGCCATCAAATGCAGCGCGCGACCAAGAACAAGTGTAGCAGCAGCCTCCTGCAGGCCGGCAGCAACATCAGGTGCACTAACACACCGCGTACAGCACGCGGTGGTGCAGCAGGAGTCGCAGCAGGAGTCGCAGCTGTTGGAGCCGGCACAGGCGGTGTCGCAGCTGGACCAAAGACTAACCAAGCCAAGGCTCACGATGCTGGCAAGAAGCCTCAAGTGGCACAGCGCATGAGCGTCGAAGCGATGCGTGCAGCAGGAAATGCAGCAGCTGCTGCAGCAGCCAAGCAGCGTCAAATCGCAGCCGAGGCAGCAGCCATCAAACGCCAGTCGGCATCGGCCCTGGCCAGGAACCGTGGACGCAATGCATCCACAGTGAAGCTGGGAGGAGCAGCTGGAGTGGCTGGACCATCATCAGGAGTGGGCACAGCAGCAGCAGCCACAAGTGCCCGTAACAGCGTCAAGGGTGGTCGTGCCAACCAAGAGGCCAAGCCGAAGCTGACTCGCAACCAGGATGTCCATGGCAAGCAGTTGACCAAGAAGCAGCCACAGGCGCAGCAGCCGCAGCCGCTGCCTCGGCCACCGCCGCCGTCGCCAGTTGCAAAGAAGTTGAAGAATCCAAAGCCCGAGCTGAGCTATCCGCAGCCGAGTTTCATGGGCCCGGACGAGGGGCAGGTGCTGACCAAGCCGCGACGCGCCTACAACACACTGAAGCGTTTCTTTGTGCCGCTGCTGAAGCTGACCACGCCGCTCGACTTCCAGCAGCTGCGTCCGGCCGGGCAGCGCTATCTGCAGAAGCTGCAGCGCGACCAGGCAGACGAGGAGCGCAGCAAGGCCGAGATGCGCCATTTGGTGGAGGCAACGCGCTCGCTGCTGCCGCAGTGGCTGCCCCTGGATGAGCTGGTGCCGCCGCCGCCGGAGTTTGCTGACAAAAACGAAGAGGATCACAATGCCTGGAGATATCGCATCAATCGCACAGACACCGTTACTTTGTGCAGTTTCCCAACACTGGAGCGACAGATGCTGGTGCGCGAATACGCCGGACATCTGCAGTCATAGGAGAGGCGCCACGCTGTCAATCCGTGTGCTTGTGTGCCTGTGTGTGCGTGTGGGAGAGAGTGATCCTCTCTCTGTGTATGTGTGTGTATAGCTAGTTCACAGTTAGTTTCCATTCGATTTAGCCTTGTCACGTCCGCTTGTCAATGTCGTTCAGTCTGCTCTCTTTCTACCTCTCCCTGTCTCTCCTCCTCTCCTCCTTTCCTATCTTCTTTTTTCCCCTGCCACACAATTTCTGTTCCTTCTCCTATTCCTCTTTGCTCAATTTCATCACTGCCTATTTCTATCGCTAGATCCGTAACCGCCCCAAACCGCCAAAGCCGATGGTCAATCGCCAAACTCGAAGCCGCTCAGCAACAAGGCCATAAATATGTACACATATATCTTAACTATCTATATCTATAAATGTGTGTGTGTATATATATGCATGTATATATATATCTATATATGTTTGGCTTAATATATAGATATATATACACATATATATAAAAATAATAGCAAAGACATACCGAAAAAACCAAAAACAAAATCTTTAATATATAGAAAAATGGATATAGATATAGGATGTATATGTATCTTTGTATATATGTATATATATAGACAACGATATTGACATATGTACATATATCCCTGTATATCCATAGAAAATGATGTAGATCCTCTATGTCTGTATATAACTATATAGAAAGGGAAAGATATATCTATATCATTTTCATTGTATATACGCCATATATATATATGCATATAGAACTCTTTAAAGCTGGCCCATTCAAAATTCTGGAGGGGGAAACTAACGCACCGGCCAGCCCAATCAAAGTCTGACCCAAATCGAGCGAGATAGATATATATATATATATATATCTTATCAACTTTGACAAGCGGAGTAACCAAATTGCATCCATTTCTAGCGTAGTGTGTTTGTATGTATAGATATGTATATATATATATATATATATATATATATATATATATATATATATATATATATATATATATATATATATATATATATATATATTTATGTCAATATACATGTACAATATATTGCAATGTATATCCCATTTGTATATCATATATATATAAATATATATATATATATGCATATCTATCTGTTTGTATATGCAGCGAATGTTAAAATGTTTTGTTAATAATCAATAAAAGATTGGCATTCATTTCAACCATAAGTCTAATTACTAAGATCAGAATAATCATAATCATAAGTAATATAGCATATAGGGATATCATATAACATGCATGCTCACATCCTGCCATATCCATATCTATATCAATACCGTCAATGGATTTTGCAGGAACATGAAATGTCCGAGGAGCTGATCGTACAGCATCAGGCTATCGATGATCTGCAACAGACCGAGGAAATGGTCGTTGAATATCATCGCAGCGTGAACGCTACACTGGAGAATTTCCTAGCCGAATCGAAGGCCTTGTATGATTTGACCAACTATGTGGATTACGATCAGGATGCGTATTGTAAGCGTGGCGAGACAATGTTCTCGACCCTATTAGATATTGCCATACAGTGTCGCGATATGATGGCCGAATATCGTGCCAAATTGGCCAAGGAGGAGATGTTGTCCTGTAACTTTAAGCCAACCAATAAGCGTTAAACACAACACACTCACACACACACACACACAGAACAACAACAACAACAACAGCAACAAGAGCAACAAAAGCAGCAGCAGCAACAACACCACAAAGAACAACAATAACAACAACAGCTATGTCAGTTATATAGTATTTTTTCATTAACTTTTTTCTTTTTTTTTTTTAATTTTTTGTAACGCCCCGCATTAACTTGTTTATTCAAAATTTTGAGTCAACAAATAATATCCTAGCCTGACATATGTTGTTAACTGGCCAAGCACACACACACACATACACCAACACACATGCAACGGCAACACACACGAACAACTTTTCCCTATGCAAAAATTCGTTTTTGTTTTCGTTCCATTTTATTATTTTTATTTTTATTTTTAATTTATTTATTCAATATTTTCTTTTTTTTATTATTATTATTTATGTTAACTTTCATTTATCGGGGCATTGTTTCAACTGCACAACAATAATAATAATAATAATAAAAAGCAAACCAAACAAAACAAAAAACTTTCAAAAAGTCAAAAAAATCGAATTTTGCATTCATTTGAATAAACGTTAAAGACTTCACACGTTATGCAACACTGAAAAACCACACACACACATGAGCGAGCAGCAAGGACCATCCGCAACTCCAGCTGCAGTATTTTTTGTTTTTTTTTTTGCTCTTGAAATATTTTGCGCTCTCGCTCACACACATGGCAGTAGTACGTTCATAAAATAGTAGTGCGACTACGGACTAAATGTTAGGAAAAATACTAGTAACAACAACTAAGTGAATAGCAATATATGTTAATAAATTGTTTGAAAAACATTTTGAACTGTTTTTTTTTTTTTTTGTTCAACATTTAGTGCTAAGACGCACTATTATTTTTATGAACGGTGTTTACATATATTCAGATATATTTGGAACAGTATATATAAATTACAACTAGATCAAAATGTGTGTGATTTTTTGCTTTCCTCTCTTAGTTTCGTGTCAAAAAAGACATTTATTTTATACATAAACAAAAACGACTAAACACATAATTTATATATACATATATAAACTAAAAAAAAGAAGAGAAAAAAAACACAACTAACTATGAGATTCCATTCATTAATTTTCTTGCTGTCTGATTACATTTAAAACTATTTAATATTTACAAAATGTATTTATTAAAAAAACAAAAAAAAAAAAAAAAAAAAACAAAAAAAAAAAAATAGAAAACAAAAGCAAAAAACAAAAAACAAAAAAATGGCCACAAACTGTATTTAATTTGTATTAATTTATTAAAAAATAACAAATCGCACCAAAATCAATTACGTATTTCTAAAAAATATTTGTTACTTCAATTAAATATAGAAAAAAAAAAATAGATTTTTTAAAAAAATATATTAAACTCATTTTTTTTTTTTTGCTTAGCTTTAGTTGTTGATGCAAAGAATTTATGGAGACGTCAAACTTTTCCAGTCGATCTTCATTTTATATATATATTCTACAAAAGAAAAACAAGCTATACATAACTCTGTCTCTCTCTATAGGTCTTTTAGATCTGTAGATCTATTTAAGCAACGACTTTTGGCAAAGGGAAAGAAAATCACTTTTTAAGTGCAGTTGAAGAGAACGTTTTTTTTTTTATTTTAATAAATTTCTTATGCATTTCTTGTTTAGCATTATATATATATATATATATATATATATATATATATATATATATATATATATATATATAGTTATTTACTAATATTTATTTTATATTTAATGCTTATCTAACAAAGACGATAAAAGACACTGAAGAAAAAAATTAAACAAAACTAAATAAAAACTGCTTTTAAGAGTAAACAACAAAATAAACAAATTTAAATGGCAGATCTGTTGTAGCTTATCTGTGCTTTCACCTAAGACAATTAACCAAAATTCCCCGCCCAAAAAACGAAAAACAAATGTTTAAACAAATTAATTAAATTCTGTTATTGCATTTCTCTTAAGAAAATGGGCAGAAACAGGTCCTACTTACTATAAATATAAAAAAAAAAAAAAAACAAAAAATGAAAAAAGGAAAACTAATAGATTTTTTTTAAATCCGCAGAAAAACATGTTTTAAACAATTTAAATAAATGAAAAAGTGTGCTTCGATATTACGCAGTATAAAAACAAAAAAAGAAACTAAAAATTAATTTAAAAAGTTAGGAATCTGACTCTAATAATGTATTATTAAATATAAATATTAATTTATATTGTAATAAAACTGAATGTAAACAAAAGCAAAATGGTTTAGTAATTATTTTCACTCAAACTGGGTATTCGAATTGGAAGGCGGCGCTTTGAAATGAGCGCCAACTTTGTAAGTGTTGCAAATCTATTAAAAGTATATCGATATTTCTATCACTTGTAAAATAGTAAACTGATGTGCATATAAATAGTTAATATAATTTTGATATATAATTTTTATATGTAAATATATAATGTTCAATATTTTGCATAAATTTTATATTTAAAATTCTAAATAGTCTATGAATGTGTTTTGGTGGCAGTATTTTTGCAGTATTTCTCGATAAACGATAGCTGTGTGTTTTCCTCCGTATTTCAGCTATTTCAATATACGGTCACATTGATGCCGTGCAGTCTTAAAAAACTTTCGTTGTGTTTTGGTCTGGTCGTTGTCGTCGCGTTGCGCGTTTCGTCCATTCGTATCTGCTCTGTGTTTATTTTATTTGCGTGCGCAACAGCAACAACAACAACATCAACAGCAACATTTAGCGTTCGTTATTAAATTGTGTTAAGCTAATAAATACAGTGTTCATACGCACGTCTTTTTTTAACAGTTGTTTATTTTTTTCGTGTGCGACAAAAACCGGTGTAGAAGCAAAGCAAAAAATTAAAGAGATTTGCAATCAAAATATACAAACCGAAATACAAATACAAAATACTCTGAGCAGTGGGTGACAAGTGCACAAATAGGGGTTGCAAATTTTTTCCTACTCAGGTGCAAGAGAGAGAGAGAGAGAGAAAGACTGGAAGTTGGCCGTAACAAAAACAAATCGTAGCTTCGTTCTTCCTCTTTGCCAGGCACCTAAATTGAAGCACTCTCCCCCTCCGCCCCTCAATCACAGTCGGCAATCAAGAAACCAACCGCCCAGCCCCCCTCTCAGCGCTGCGTGTGCCGCGTGCCATGCGTGACCTCGGCACCAAAATGGCCGAGCTTAAATTTGAGGCTCCATTGGCAAAGTTCGAGGAGACGGACGAATGGGGCGGCTGCGATTTCATTTCCAATCAGAATGCACTGAACGACACGCTGAACCTGAATCTCAGCTCCAATCGGAACCAGAAGGAGGGCAGCGCCAAGCAGCAGCAGCAGCAGGACAAGCTGCGTCTGCTCGAGGATGCGGTCCGTGATGCGCACATCAGCAAGAATGGTGCCGTGGCAACTGGAGCAGTTGGTGGCGCTGGCGCTGGAACTGGAACTGGAACTGGTGCTGGCAACATTAGTCCCAATTGCAATACGCAAAACCTTTCGGAACTGGGCTTGACCGATGGCTTGGCCGGGGGCCAGGATAAGCGAAGCGCCGACAATGTGGACAACTTCACGGAGACCTTTGGCGGCAGCTTGGAGGATCTGGTAAACACGTTCGACGAGAAGATTACCAAATGCTTTGGCAACTACGAGGAGAACGTCGAGGAGCTGGCACCGGTTCAGGTGCGCAGCCAGGAGGAGATCATGAACGAATGCCAGTAAGTGAAACAAGTTTTATTGGGATTCAGCTCATTCTGAGCCAGTTCAATGAGCCGTTGCTTATCAAGCCTCTAGTTCAGCTTACGACTGGAAGCGGGAACTGGAAAGCTTTGAGCTTCGATAGGGCACTCTAATTGGTTTATCAATGGAAGAGAAGAGCTGGAAAGCTATAGAAGCTGGAAGCGTAGAGAAACTGAATGAATTGAGATGCTATAACAGTTGAATAATTGGGGCAGAGCAGATGCTGGAAGAGATTTAAGCGGGAAGAATAGGGAATTTGGTACTATGCAGACTAGAGTAACTATAAGAGAATTGAAAAGGTGAAAGGATTGAGAAGCTGGAAGAGTATAGGAACTGGATGAGGAGCGGTGCTTAAAGAGCTTTCAAGCTGGAAGAGTGGGGCAACTGGCAAAGAAAATAAGCCAAAATATTAAAGAATCTTTATGATAAAATAAGTATTCAAAGAAGTATAGAAGCGTGAAGAGAAAAAGAAAAGAGCTTTTAGATCTGCAGTTTTCCAACGAGAAAATCTATTAGCTACCATTATTAGTTGGCCTTCCAAGCCTGACTTCTAGCGCTGTAATATTTGTCTGGAATTCACTTGAAATTATTGGAGCAAGCTTTGCATTTTATTTCACTTTTATATTTTGTTCTTTATAAACTTGGATTTTAAAACGGAATTGGAGCCCTAAACAAATAGCTAATCTATAAAAGCTTTGAGCTGTAATTCTTATGTAAAGCTTTTCCTTAGGTAAGACTTTGTTTATTACCTTTAAGCTTGGCTTAAACTGTTTTTCCAATAGCTTTTTCGGTCTTTGGAACGTTGCATCTTTGAGCCGGTTTGAATTCGCCCCGTCTCTTTCTCTCTCTCTCTCTCTCTCTTGCTCTCTCCTTCTAGTATTTGTTAATAAAATTACATAAAATGCATTCGGCGATGTTTTTGAAATTTGGGCCAAGCGCATGCGCCAACTAAGCAACCCCTCTGTCCCTGTCTGAACCAACCCTGGCGCCATATAACGACGTAATCCTGTCGACAGGGGGTGGCCGGCGGCCGGCGGGGCAAAGTACCATTGTTGGATCGATAAAAGTCTCCGACTGCCTCGTTGTTGCTCTCACTCTGTCCCTCTGCCCCTCTCTTTCGTTCTGTCTCTCTCGAAGAATTTGTATCTCGAGGCATTTGCTGCAACCCAATTGAATGAATGACAACCCTTGACCAGTGTCTAAGCGGAAGCGCAACCCGAATCCCCTTTTATCAAAACAAAACAATTCAATGATAAACCGAGTGTGTGGTGGGTGGGGCCGAGTGGGGGCGGGGGAAGTCGCAATCAGCGCTTGTCAAGCAAAGCAATTGCAAAAGCAGAAATTGGCTGCGTTTTCCAGTGCGTAGATCATAAATCATAACAATAATAATAATAATAAAAGCAGCGACGTCGACGTCGACGCCGATGCCGATGCCGATGCCGATGCCGGCACCAGCAGCTGGGTTGACCGTTGATAAAAGCACTTGTAAGTGCATTTGCCTGGAAAGTGAAGAGAGCAGGAAATGCATGCAGCGCGAATAAGTGAAAGAGAGTGGGAGAGCGGGAGAGTAGCTGAGTGGCTGAGTGGCTGAGCGAGCTGTGTCAAGCAATCAGTGCTGCCATTTTTGGCAGAGCATGCAGAACTAGATCTAGCTAGAAATGCATAAAAAGAGCTGAATCTTAGTTGTAGTTATTACGCATGTATGTTTATTTCAATCTTCCCGCTGCATGCGGACTTTAATAAAGCTAAGTCTGGTGGGAAAAAACGATATTGGCAGCACTGTAAGCTAAATTAATTTTGGCTCTTGTTGTTGTTGACGCTGACATCAGTCAATCAATTTGATAATCAGCTGCAACTTAACGAATCTTTAGCTCTCAACACGCGCGCATAGGTGTATGTGTGTGTGTGCAAACGCACGCACGCAGACACACACACATGCATACATATTCATGATTGCAAACAATAATGTGTATAAATATATAATGATACTGCTGCACGCAAATCTGAATGCAAATCGCTCGCAATTAAGCAAACAAATAATAATACCAATAAAAACACACACTTAAGCACTATTTATCATGCAGCTTTTTATTCATTTAACGAGCATTTTGCATTTTCGTTTGTTTTCACCGGGTATTGAATATGTGCCGCTGTCTCTCTGTCTATCCCTCTCTCGCCCTCTCTAATGCTTTCCTTTCGACTTTCGACTTGTTTGTTTTTGTATGAGCTTCCCATAGCCTTTGCCCTCGCACACTCACACTCACACTCACACGCTGCGCTGCCTTAACTGCTTTGCGGCAGCAGCAACTGTCCTGCTCGCACTGCATTCGCTGCTGCAGGCTGCAGCCTATGTCATGTGAATGCTGCGCGCTGCTTAACTAACTGTTATTGTCGTCCGCTTTTGATTTTTCTTCTGTTTTTGTTCTTGTTTACCTGCGCGCATCAAGTGCGTCGAGTGGCCGCACTGCAAGCCAAGCACTTTGTCAATGTTTACGTTAGCTATTACTGAAAATATGCTTTCCCTCTCGCTCTTTTGCTGTTTCTGTCTCTCTGTGTTGCTCTCAATCGTTCTGTTTTGAACGAAGGTCGAGCATTGTCTTTGCTTATGCATGTGTGCATGTTTGTGTGTGGGTGTGTGTGTGTGTGTGTGTGCGTGTGTGTCAT
Source organism: Drosophila arizonae (assembly GCF_054131065.1). Lineage (NCBI taxonomy): Eukaryota > Metazoa > Arthropoda > Insecta > Diptera > Drosophilidae > Drosophila > Drosophila arizonae. The sequence goes on along the minus strand of NC_142927.1, from coordinate 12,701,061 downwards.
TTGACGAAGGTCTCTTCCAAGTCGCGCATTTGCTGCGCATAAAGCTGACGCTGCTGCTGCGGCTGTTTTTGCTGTTGCTTCTGCTTTTTCTTCTCACTCTTCTTCGGTTTCCTGCAGTTTATTATTATTATTAATCTATTCTGTTGGTTAAATTCTCTTGTGCCGCAACATCAACACGTTTAACGCTTTGGCAGCTCTACAAAAGCGAATAAAAATAAATAAATAACAAGAACAAGAACAGCCGCGGCAAGAGCAGCGGCAACTGCAGTGTTTGCGGCTCGGCAAACTTTCTGCGGAATATTTGCGTCGCAATCGCCACAACAATAACAAAAACGCAACATCTGCACTGAACCAAAGGCATGACTTAGAAAAAATACGCTTGCAACTGACTTGACGGAGTTTGCTCGACTGTTGAATGCATTGTAAGCAAATAAAAAAAAAAAAAAATAAATAAATAAAAATAAAAAAAAATAAATAAATAAATAAAAATATAGATATATATAGGAACTTATATTACAAAATTTTTTTTCAATGTACATAAATGAAATATTAATAGATTTATATTTTGAATATAATAATAATAGTTTTAGGCTCAGAGAAAAATATTTATTCATCAGATCTATTACTTTAATAGATCAATTGGCCTTTACTCATGAGAACCAATAAAATGAACTACTGAACTTATTCAGTGATTAGTTTGCTCTTTACTCATTTAGTTATTGGTTATGAAAGTTTAACGTGCGATTATGAACTAGTGATGTTCATTGAACTAACTATATGAACTACACTTAAACAAAGGCTGTAAGCACGCACATCAAAAGAAACACAAATGTGCAGTTCCATTAAGTATACAGGGCATTGCTTAGCCTACTACAGCCGATGGCTATGTTTATTGATTAGCGGAACTTTGAAAAAATAAACCTGAGTTGCATATGATATATGAGATATACCAAATTCGCTTCACACAGCGCTTAAATGGAACCATTAAATGCGAGTTTATTCTGTTGAGTTGTTGTTGTTGTTGTTATTCTCGTTGTTGTTTTTGCTGTTGTTGCATGTGACGTCTACATAAAAAAGTCTGTCGCATTTGTGTGCCACTTAAGCGCTGACCATATGTGCCAGGCAATACTGTACAGTGCGCTCACATATGGCTCGAACCCGCCAGTTGGTCAAGAGCTAGTGGGCCCCGGCTTTCCGGTTTTGGCTGGCCAGCCAGTTGGCCACAGCGTGGGACATGCGACATTGCCCCATCACCTCACACAGCTCTTAGCCTGACCAATCCACCCCTCCGCCACTCTAACGCCCCCCCTCCCGCCTCAGACATAATCTGATTTGTGACACAACTTTTATTTTCTCGATGATTGCATTTGGCTTTACGTTTCGTGTGAATTTTGCTGATGCAATTGCCAGCAGCTTGGAACTGGAACTGGAACTGGAATTGGTCATGGAATCGGAACTGGAAATGCAACTGGCGCAGCTCACAGCTGCCAGCTGGCGACCTACTTGTGTGCGCCTAAGTTCAATGTCCTGTCGCCAAAATCCTGCCTGCATCTCGGCTCGAGAAATGTGCGGCGTAATGGCTAAAAGCAAAAACCCGTTTTTTTTCTTTTTCTTTATCCAAATCGTAAATGCTGGCCTTTTGCGGCTATCGCATGATGTGTGGGCCATTCACGCCGACAGCCTCCATAAATATGCAACGGCAGAGCGCGCATAGTTCTAGCATGTTGCCTGTCAATGCTGAACAAACACTTGAGCTCTTGAGCCTGCCCCTCGCTTAACCGCATGTTAACATTTAACAGCCAGTTGGGTGTGCTTCATAAATCATTTTCAGATGGCCGCAAGCAAAACTCAACAGCTTTTTGGGGCTCAACTTATTTGTGTTTCGTCTGCATGTTAACATTTGACAGACAGCTGAGCTTTCTGTTGATGCCGCTGCTCCATTAGTTTGGTTTTGTAAATAGACTGCATGTTAACATTTGACAGGCAGCTGTGCTGCACAAATCATCTCGATAGAGAATTTTTAGATACTCGATTATTTGGCTGTGTTTGATTTGATGCTGCCAATGGTCATGTTAATATTATAACAACTAGATCGCTCGTTAAATTTGAAAATCACTCTGAAGTTAGTATTTTCTGTGTACCACATGTTAAAATTTAACAGGAAGTTTAATTTAAGCTGAGTTTCTTGTCATAGAACGAACTTGAGGTATCTGATCAAATTCCTTTGGGTATTTATCAAAACTCTACTTATGAAACAGTTTAGCAGGCAGTTAATTAACTTAGTCTTTACTTAACTGTTACTTTTACAGTTAGTTTCAATCTGCATCTAGCTATTTTTAGCCAAGTTGAGAGCCTTTTGTGCGTTCGGTTTAATCAATTATGAAAGGCAACTGCCTGCCCACTATAAATACTCAATTGATAGCTCATATTACAGCCACAAGGGCGCTGAGCAGGCCAGAGGGAGTCGGGTGGAGCGGGTGGAGCGGGAGTGGTGTCAGGAACTCTGCTGCGGATGTTAGCCTTGAAGAACAACACATATCCTGACACGGCGACTGACTGAAATAATAATCAAATTGTATAAATTTAGACGGGGGTAGTTTTTGCAATGCCAACGATAAACAACAAACAGCCCAACCCCTCCACCCGCTTCACTCCCCCAACTGCCTGGCTCGGTCGAGGGTCGTATGAGTCATGCTACAGGAGCACAACATGGCGTATGCGTGTTACGAAAGCAACAGAGCGCGAGGGGAGGGAGAGCCAGAGAGAGGAGTGGGAGAGACAGTGGGAGGCGGCACACATGCAGGAGTTGACAGACCTGCTGTTCGAGCCTTGTTTGTTGTTGCTGTTGTTGTTATTGGGGTTGCTTGAAAGTCATTTCCTGTCCAAGCGCAAAATTCGCCAAGGGACATTAACCTCTTGCACCGAGCGGGAGTTAATTGTTGTGAACTTCACTCGCTATACGAGAAATCGATCCTGAATAATGAGAAACATATGGAGAGTACAGTCAAGACTCGCTAAAAAGTTCTGTAGTGCCAAGAATATAATATCTTTTTAAGATAAATAGATGCAGATATAGATATAGAAATTATACAGATACAGATACAGATACAGGTACAGATACAGATACAGATACAGATACAGATACAGATACAGATACAGATACAGATACAGATACAGATACAGATACAGATACAGATACAGATACAGATACAGATACAGATACAGATACAGATACAGATACAGATACAGATACAGATACAGATACAGATACAGATACAGATACAGATACAGATACAGATACAGATACAGATACAGATACAGATACAGATACAGATACAGATACAGATACAGATACAGATACAGATACAGATACAGATACAGATACAGATACAGATACAGATACAGATACAGATACAGATACAGATACAGATACAGATACAGATACAGATACAGATACAGATACAGATACAGATACAGATACAGATACAGATACAGATACAGATACAGATACAGATACAGATACAGATACAGATACAGATACAGATACAGATACAGATACAGATACAGATACAGATACAGATACAGATACAGATACAGATACAGATACAGATACAGATACAGATACAGATACAGATACAGATACAGATACAGATACAGATACAGATACAGATACACAGATACAGATACAGATACAGATACACAGATACAGATACACAGATACAGATACACAGATACAGATACACAGATACAGATACAGATACAGACACACAGATACAGATACACAGATACAGATACAGATACAGATACACAGATACAGATACCGGTACACATACATATACAAATACATGCCAGTCACAGATACAGATACAAAATGACTAATCAAGTGAGGCTCATACGCCCCAAACAGCGAATCGACAAACCTCTGGCTATTACATCATCAAACAACAACAGCAACAATGGGCAGCAAATGGCATTTGAAATGAGAAGTATATGTAGAAAAAGAGAGGGAGCGAGAGAGATGGAGAGGGTGAGATTGGAGAGAAGAAGAGAAAAACACAGTCAAGGACAACGCCAAGCCGGCGGCAACGAAACGAAGGCAAAAGCATTTCGTGAATCGTTTGGCATCAATTATATAAATGCTTCGAATTGAAAAAGGGTTTGTGCCAAATTGAATTGGCACTTCATTGGCCGGCACACCCGCCAAGAGCGGGCACCCCGCCACGCCCCCTCCCACTGCCATTAGCCGGCCTTGTGATGATGGCAGCGGCAAGCCTCTCACATATGACATTTATGACAAGAGCCGCAAAAGAGCAGCAATTCAATAATTCAACTCGAAGTTGAAGTGGCTGGCCGAAGGCAAAAAGGTGCTACGGGAATACAATGCATATGAATGTATATCGATATGAGATAGATAGATATGAGTTATATATAACGATATGTGTGTATAGATCTGTGTTCATTGAAATAGTCGTATGACTATGCACTAAATATTGGAGAACGAATTTTAGTTAAGTCTAACTCTACTCTAATCTCTTAAGAGGCACTTCAGATACCCTGAAGGTATTTCAGACTACACGCTGATCTATATATACAATAGAATCCTGATAATTCGAAATGGGTATCAGTTTTTCTTTCGAATTTCTTTCAAAGGGATAGAATTTTCTTTTCGATTTATCGTGGTTTTCGATTTAGCGTAATACGAACTATCCAGACTCGACTGTATATATATACATATATCTCATTCCACCTATAGTCGTACATTTTTTGGTTTCTATTGAACTCAATTTTATTCCGCTTAAAAGCAAATTATATTTGCTCACATATCATATATATATATATTTAATATATGTATAATTCTGTACATTTTCACTTGCATCATACAAGGCATAACTGTATTTATAGTTTCTATATTCGGAAATGCGATTAATCATAGTCAGATTAGTTTGCCACTCGACCAAATGGAGTTCAATTTTGGTTACTCTATGAGCAATTTCTTGGCATTCTGTCGACATCGGCGATTGCAGGTGGGATTAGTGCTAGGTTTTCTCGGCTTGATTGATTGGCCACATAATGATCATTAAGGGGTGACCAAAAAAGCTGTTATTTTTTGTTTTGTTTGCTTTTGCTTTTGCTTTTGCCTGTTTCTTACTCATTTCGGCCACATTTGCCGTTTGAGCCATTCGCATTTATGGGCCACATAACTGACAACAGTTGCGAAGCTCATTTGGGCTCCGCTGCCGCTCGGACCCCTCACTGCTAATGGCCTATTTATAAACAACAGAAAAGGTGAAAGAGAGAGAGATTGAGAGAGAGAGGGAGAGGGAGAGAGAAAATAGTATTTTAATTAACTATAAAATAAACCACAATTACAACAACAACAAACAATAACCACACTTTGAGCATACACATATTAAATAACAAGAAAGCGGATTGTACCGACTGCCTAATACTCGTTCGAGATACAAAGGGAGTTAAATGGGTTGAATTATCTTGGGTAAATTGTAATATCATATAATATCAAAGTTTGGGAAAAAGATATAGCTTCTTTTATTCGATCAGCCATGCAACTAATGGTACGCCCATTGCCACGCCCCTAAGAGACGCCAGCTTCTATATATATTCCAAATATCAGGTACTTTATATGAATTGATTCAGATTGTAGCAAACTAATATGCTCTCCTTCACTTTGTGAAGGTGTATAAGAAGCTCAATAGATCGCTTATAATATTTATAGATCTAACTGTAGCGAAGCTTAACTAGGAATACTGAAGAAACTTTCTTATCGAACTATAGGTTTTCTGATAAATAAAATTTTGAAGGGGCGTATTATTATGAGAAAAATATTTTATTGTAATACCAATTTGAGTGATATATCTATACGTAAATATGATGTATACATATATGTATATGTATTCCTAGGAGTACTGTATATTAGTATTTATTTAGTACAATAGATTCTGCATTGAAACTACGATGTAAAATTATATACGAAATGTTCTCAAAGGCGACAGAGTACATCAGATTATATCTACATATACTATATAAGAATATTGCTCAATATGCGCCCTTTGCACTTCATTGCATGAGAATAATAATGTAAAATTCCGATAAGAAATGCCAGAAATGAGCCTTGAAGGCGCATAACGCCCCTTAGGAATGGATCAGAATGTAATGAGACGATTGTCGCTGCTGTTGTCCTCATTCGTGTATCTGTATCCGCATCTGTATCTGTATCTTTGTATCAAGTTCTGTGGTGCCAACGCCAAGTGTGAACAACTAAAATTAGAATGCGCTTTGAAGTGTTTGCCATGCATTTGCCCTGCGTGCTTAGTTCGGGTCTCAGTTTTCCCCAAAACGTAATCCAGCATCATATTTATAATATGCACAAAGACACATGCAACGAACTATATAGATATATGCACATATGTATGTATTTGTTATATCTATATTTATGTGCATTATTTGTTATTTATTTAAAATTTATGTCGAGCTATTTCAGCATTATCAACGTAATGTGGGGAACGGCGAAAACTTTCACACTCTTGCACAATGCACAATGAAATGTTTAAGATATGTTTGCTACACCTCTCGCTCCCTCTGTAACTAGCTATCTATCTCTTTCTCTTACTCTTACTTTGTGGCCTTATAGCTATGACATGTGGCTCGTAACTATTTGAGAATTCTTTTGGGTTCAGTATCAGTTTGAAGTGATTTTATTTGAGATCTATGTATATTATATAGTTAGACTATTTAATATCCTTATGGGATTTCTGTTCTATGTTTTCTAGAAGTTTATCAATCTGCAACAGTTTGCTTTATTCTGTATGCATTTGCCCCAATGTCGTTCATTAATAATGCATAGGATGGCACTCAGAACTCATTTCATTGGCAGAGTAGAGCATACAGAATTTGTCATATTCAGTGGCGCAGTCTGTCCCTCTCTCCCTCTCCCTCTGTCCGTTTCTCTCTCTCTCTCACCATATCCCTTTACGACTAACGCCGAAAATAAAACATGTGAATGTAGCGCTGCGCTTGAGTGAAAATTCGTGTGAACGAACCGCAGCGGAGCCCCAATGCCTCGGTTCATTATCGAAGCGGGGGCTTCAACAGCCCAACCATGGCTAAAACGTTGCATAAACTATTTATAATTCAAATACAAGAGACAACAACAACAACAACAACACAACAGCAAAACGAGAGCATCAATAAAAAACATTTTGAATATTATGCTAATTGGTCCATGGAATGCCTTTTTCATAATTAATCAAGGGAACTAGCTTATTAGACATTGGAATGATGAAAATATATACATATACATATATTTAGATACATATTTTTATTTATGTTGCTATTTTAATTTAATCAGTTAAATGAGTTTTCTTTATATCTTTCTCTCGTTTACTCAGGTATTTGAAATACTTTTGTTTAGGGTTTATTTAATTGGTTAAAATTTAGTTCATTAGAGCATTACTTAGAATACTCTATTGAATTTACGAAAGATAAGGCAGATAAGATTGAGAGGCTGATTAAAGAGAGAGTATTGGGAGAAAAAATAGGGAATGAAAGGGAGACCAAAAGAGAGAATTAGGGATGCAGAAGATGAGAGAGAATGACAAAAGAGCGAAAATGAAGAATGAAACAGAAGAACATTGATAGGGTGAGTGAGAGTGAAAGTAAAGTAGCGAGGGGGAGATAGAGGTGAATGCAGGGTGATATTTCTATCTATATCATATCTATATATCTATATCTTTCTTACCTTCTGGTAAGAGAGAACATTGTTAAGAGAGAGACACAGAGAAGTATCACGAAATGTGGAAAGATTAGAAGAAGAAGAGAGGATTAAAGATAGACGGAGAGAGATCATGATAGATAACGAGTAGTGAGAGAGAAAGAGAGAGGGACAGAACAAAATAGTAAGTGCAGAGAGAGCAAACGAGCTGTATATAGAGATAGAAACATAATGAGAAAAAAGTAAAGAGAGAGCGAGAAAAAGGTATTTATATATACAGAGAAAGAGTGAAAAGGTAATAAAGACTGAGCAGGAGAAAGAGGTGAAGAGAGATAGAGACAGAGCGAATATATATTGTTAGAGCGAGTGAGAAGCATTAAGAGAGATAATCAGATAGAGAGAGTAAACACAGCAAACTGCTAGACAGAGAAATACAGACAGAAATTGAGTAAGGGTATCCATAGTAAACTGAACCCAATTTTCTCATAGTGAATTTGCATTGAAATCGTTTGTGAGACCACCGAGTCAACGTCGAGAGATGCTGCTAGCAGCTTCTTCTTTTGTGTATTGGAGTTTTAGAAAGTTGTTGGGAGAGGAGGAAAGTAAAATTAAAATACAAAATAAACTACACAAATAATACAATAGACCCGAAATAAAAACGAAGGAGGAAGAAGAAGAAAAACATTAAAAAAATGCCAAGCACAATTAAATGCAAGACGAACAAAATAACAAAATGAAGAAGAAGAAGAAGAAAACGTCAAACGTTGCGTGGGCGAATCGAAGCGAAGGCAAGTGAATGAAATGCGACGAGCGTTGGCGAATGAATATTCATCATGATCATGCTGATGACGTTGATCATGATGATGATGAAGACGGCGCTGCTCGGCTGATTCATCAGTTGGACACAAATTGATTGCGTTATCTAAGTACCGCAATTAAAATTCATTAAAATATTTACGCATTAATTTTCATATGGCAATTGGACAGCGGAACAGTGGAATTGCCCACAATATGGGCGTGGCCATGAGCTCATTTCGTGGGCGTTGCTATACCTAACAAACGAAGCAAGTCTGGATGGCTTTAGGCGGCAGTGCCCGACTAGAAGATGTTCCAATTGCAATTGCAAAGGGGAAGGCGAAAAGGGGTAGAGGTTGGGTGGTGCAGAGCATCTAAATTGAAGCTTATGCCTGCATTGATGACAGGCAGCTGATATGCATAGTGAGTTTAGAGCATCTAGCTTTAATGCTACTTGAGTTATGGTTAAAGGAATCTAGCTAACAAATCGATTTTTATCGATAAAAGTGAAATGGGCTGTGCTATTGAAAAGTAAATTATATACATACTGTGGTATGTGAGCCTATATAAGGTGGATGTAGATTGGAAATCTGTAGCATGGAAGGCAGGACGAAGCAGCGGATGGATAAGTAGATGAATCCATGGAGAGACCAACTCTTAGCTAGATCAACTTTACTGGTCGTATACCTGATGGTACTGGTCGTATACGCCTAACGGGCTCTCCTACGTCTACTTCTATCTGTTGTTCATAGCTCTACTCACAAACTATACAAATAATAATTTTTTGCCGCTAAAATTTAGCTGCTAATTGTCGCTGCACACAAGCTAAACATATGCCCCATGCATATCAACAGTCAAACACACACACACACACACACATGAATGAATTCGATCATATCAGGTCAGGGTTGAGGCAGATAACACTCGTGCAGCATGTCGAAAGTGGAGTTCAGGGTTCAATCGTCTGTTTGTTGGCGTTGATTTCAATGTGCCCGATAAGTGCCGGGAAGATCAACATGAATACAATGAATAGTGCCACAAGAATAATCGCTAATCGAATGGGAAAAGCAAAAATGTATGTCTTAATTGCGGTGTTGATGGAAATTTATATATGATAAGTGTGCCTAAGCGCCTTGGAATGGGGAGCATATGGAAAAATTAGGCAAACAATGTGGAGAATGCGTTGAGAACGAACAAGAAGAAGAAATACAAAATTTCTTATTTTTTACTACAGTTCTTAACAAGTGGCTGAACTGAAATTTTAGCTTAGAATTTAAAATTAAAAAAAAAATTAGAAAATAAAAAAAAAATAAATAAATAAAAAAAATGTAAAAAAAATGTTTTTTTTTTTAAATAAAAACTAAGGAAAAACATTTTTTTTATATAAAAAATAATAAGAACAGAGTTTGCTAATCCAAAAATTATAGAAAAACAATTTTCAATAAATATAAAATAAGAAATGACTTTTATTAAGATAAAAAAAATTTAGAAAATAATTTGTAATCCTTTAATATTTGGAAACATACATCATTAAAATTTGCGAATGTTATTTTAAAATATTTTTAATATTAAAATATATAATATTCTTGCTCGCTGAATTAAAAAAGAAATTTTCCAATATATTTTGTATATAACTATAAAATCACATATAGAACATGCTAGTTGACTATATAATTTCCGTTTGCTTTATAAAAACTAATGAACAGCACACATGCCTTACTTTTCTTTGTTACGATCTAAATATTAATGACATCATAGACATCAACATCGTTATTATACTGGGAAAATTGCTTTAATAATTTCAAGTAAAATTGCTCGAATAGCTAAAGACATCATATATATGAGTATGATATTTATACATATATATAGTTTTTTTTTTTTTGTCTGGGGCGTCGAGCGGAAATGTTATATCATAGATCAAGCAATTTTAGATGTGCACGAATTTTGTTTCGTTGCAAAGGAATTTAGTGCAACTGTTATCATACTATATACTGCATTAGAGGTTTACGTTATAGTAGGATTTATAGGTTAGTTATCGATTTAATAGATGCTCTATGTTATCGATCACAGTGGTTCTTGAATAGATTTAGCTTGTCTTCATTTTAGTAATTCATTGTTCATTTGATCTTTTTGCACATAGCTATTGTATGCATGTTTGTTTATCGATAATTTTGCGATGATATTGTTATCAAATTGATATATTTTGCATATCGATTGTGAAGGAGAAATCTCGTAACTTTTCCTATCACATCTTGGACCTTGACATATTTGAGTAGCAGCAATGGTAGTCGTACTGGTATGCAATTAATAATTCCGGTTATCTGCTAGTCGTGCCCTATCCATATAAATGGGTCTTACATTAATCAACTTGGGAGCAAATCGCTTTCAGTTTATTTCATTCACAAATTCATTTGCCAAGTGCACGCAAACGTCGATCGTCGCTCCAAATATTTAGCCCACACAAATTGATATATACAAGAATGTATGTATATGTATATATATATATATATTTATATATGTCCACACATATATGTACAAGACCTACATATAAATGAAATGGCGGCCTCGACATATACCACAGTCTGCCATCCCCATGCACCATTGACGTATGCATATACATATATATAGATATATAGGCATATACATATATACTCGACGTATATATGTAGCTACATTGCTAGGGGTATCTGTGGGTGTGTTGTCTGTCTGCACATACATACATTCACTTACCTGACGCATTTTTCCGAGTGTCGCAAACGATTTGCTCGTTTCGCTTGTTTCGCACATTTCTCATCTTTGGCCTTTGCTGTGCACTTGCTAGCTTTTTTGTTTGCTTTTGTATACCCTGTATTTGTGGGTCGTGTAGAGTGCAGAGAGCAATCAAACGTTGCTTCCAGAGTAGATCAAATTCGGATGAGAATTTGTGGACTGTTGGGTATTAATCGCATTCCATTTGAAAATAATACTCTCAGTTCTTGTTCCACTGACATTACAGGGTATTTAACAGTCATGTGTGTGCAGCATCTTTGCGGCTGTCTATTGCCAACAGTTTTATTTATTTACTTTGCCATTTGTATACATCAATTGGAAAAACGACTTTGCTATGAATTATATCGAATATATATATTACTGTTCAGCAAGAATCCATCAATTAAGTAAACAAGTTATAGATATTCTAGCCTTAGTATATATGCAAATAATCACTAATTATCGACTAGCATATCGAGCTAGCGTATTGCACATTGCAATCGCTAATGCTAGTTATCGATTATTAGCGATCAGCTAACGATTATCGATTGGCAATTGTGGATAAAGCAGATGTGCCAGTTTATTGCCAGCTAACCGATAGAAATCGATGATCGTTTATCGATCTAGTATGCACATATTACACTCGATTACATTGCTTATTACATCGATAGTGTACTATCAGTTATCGATTATTAGTGACTTTATTGACTATGTATTCTCGTTTGTCGCTCATCAACTATCGATTATCGATAGATTCATCCCTTCTCTGGGAGGATAAATTTTAACTGAGACAATTCGATTTGAACTCTCCTAAACGCTGCAACGCCAACCCACTGAATTTTATTTTTGTACCTTGTATTTACACAAAATAAATGGCGAAGAGCACAAAAACATATTGAAAGCCATTTATAAAAGAAACAAGAAATAGCTCATTTCCAGCTAAACGAAACTCGCAGTCGCACGAAATGAAAAATAAAAATGCAAATGGAAAGGAAAAACACAAATACACATACACATGATGTGAAACACAAGGAAATGCCAAAAATTCCTAACACGAACGTCATAAAATGTCAGAATTTCGCAAACTGAAATTGCAACGAGCTGCGAATGAGCTTCACTCACCCAATGAGATTGGGGGTGGGAGTGGTACACGCTCATGGCTAATCATATGCTCAAGTCTATAATAAAGAATGGAATAAGTCGGGTCAGCTTGCTTGATTGATGGGTCAATGGCGTGTGGCAAATTATTTGTTCTCTGTTAGCGAATAATAGACTCGAGCATAGACTCGACTTAAGCTGATCTCTTGCCAATATTGGCTCATTCTCGTTGATAGAGTAGCTACTCGTTGAGAGAGTAGCTACTCGTGGATAGAGTTCCTACTCGTTGATAGAGTAGCTACTCGTTGATAGAGTAGCTACTCGTTGATAGAGTAGCTACTCGTCGATAGAGTAGCTACTCGTTGATGGAGTAGCTACTCGTCGATAGAGTAGCTACTCGTTGATGGAGTAGCTACTCGTTGATAGAGTAGCTACTCGTTGATAGAGTAGCTACTCGTTGATAGCGTAGCTACTCGTTGATAGAGTAGCTACTCGTTGATAGAGTAGCTACTCGTTGATGGAGTAGCTACTCGTTGATGGAGTAGCTACTCGTTGATGGAGTAACTACTCGTTGATAGAGTAGCTACTCGTTGATGGAGTAACTACTCGTTGATAGAGTAACTACTCGTTGATAGAGTAGCTACTCGTTGATAGAGTAGCTACTCGTTGATAGAGTAGCTACTCGTTGATAGAGTAGCTACTCGTTGATAGAGTAGCTACTCGTTGATAGAGTAGCTACTCGTTGATAGAGTAGCTACTCGTTGATGGAGTAGCTACTCGTTGATGGAGTAGCTACTCGTTGATGGAGTAGCTACTCGTTGATGGAGTAACTACTTGTTGATAGCGTAGCTACTCGTTGATGGAGTAGCTACTCGTTGATAGCTACTCATTGATGGAGTAGCTACTCGTTGATAGAGTAGCTATTCGTTGATTACTTCTTTGTCGCTTCTCATCACAATCTATTTAGTACTTCATATAAAAAACGAGTCCTCATATTCTCCGTTTGTTGAGCTCTCTAAAGAGCCCGCACAGCTATCGAGCTACAACTACATTATAATCAACTTCATTATCACCGAAGGCAGTTGAGATTGTGCTGCTAAGGCGCTCAAGTGTGAAATGCTCATCATCGGAATGATGATGATCATCAGCAGCGCACAAGATTAGCTAATTAACGAGTACAACAGCGACACCCAAAGCAATTGCTCAAATGTAGAGCATGAATAATTACGAGCAGAGGCAACCGACAATTGCAGAGAAACATAAAACCGAAATGCTGACAATTAAATGATTGGCATTGATCGTGAAATTTGATAGCAACTGTGCCAAGTAGACAATTTACATCTCTCTCTCTCTCTCTCTCTCTCTCTCTCACTCACTCTCTGTGCTTTCCTCACTCACTGTATCTATCTCAAAGGCAGACAAACTGTCTGACAAACTGCGCATCAATGTGCGAGTGGAGAAAGAGTCTGGGCAAATTGCCAATTGCAATTTGAGACATAAATTTGCATGCCCTGGGCACTGCTTTGATAAAGGGTATATTGATGCTAAGAGCAACTCTTCACAGTAGAATCTGCATTACATGTGTTGTAGTTACATGCTCCCTCCATAACATCTATTGTCATATTTGCTTTGAGGGGTATCTCAAGTCGAGCATATTGAACTGTCTCTGGTCGCGCTGGCTTTCATTTATGCTCTGATTAGTAATCCGTAATTCTATATTACTATGGAGCATTGCCTTTATCAACTCATGATTACTTTTCTTTTGTATGTTTTACAGGGTATTCCCAGCCTAACAACTGTTGTCATATCATTTCAATTCAGCTTTGTCTTGACTACAATCTGAAATATCTTTCAATTGAAGACTCAACTTCAATTTCTGCGAAAATATGATGCAATCTCTTGATGTCTCTTGTTTCATTCTCAATTGGTCAATTAGAGTTCTGGTCTGTTTCACTTCCTGCTGTTCCTTTGCAGTAGGTATTTTCTGTGAAATCTCATGTGCAATCAGTTTAAAGGGAATTTACTAGTTTAGCATTCATTTTCGTTTGCACTTCAACGAATTCCTACATCCTCTTTGCTGTTTCACTTCCAATTGTTTCTTTATTCGATTTAGATTAAACAATTATTTCACACTTACAGCGAGCTAAGATGATTTTTTTTATCAGATGGTAACTCTTAGTCACAGTTATTTCCCTGTTTCATTTCCCAGTTGTTCCTTCATGTTCCATTCCTGCTATTCCATTAGCCATGCTCATCACACTGCACTTACAGTCACATTTCATGGATTCAGCCAGACTGTGTGAGAGAGCGGGAGACAGAATCGCTGACTGTTTCATTGCCACTCGTTCTCACTTGGCTGGTTTCACTTCTCAATCTCAACTGCCATCTTAATTGCATCCCATTTGCATGGCATGGTGCGTTGGGGCCTGCCTAATGAGGCATTTTATCAGGCGCTTAGCCGAGACAGCAACCAGTGCAAGGCAGCGAGCCACCCATGCTGCACCACCCAACCACCCAACCACCCAGCCAGCCAGCGAAGCAAACTGCTTTGGCCCGCTTAATCGCTGCCAGCTGGTTACTTAGCCCCCCTCGTCTCGCTGAAGCCGTCGCCAAGGCACTTCTCAGTTTATTGTGCCACTTTGTTTTTGCCTCTGCTGCCCTTTTCTTTGTCTTTTGCGGCTGTAAGTGGCAGCACATTGCACCACACGAGTGGTGCCAGTCGTTGCTGCCTTTTGTTGCTCGTGGAGTGGGCGGCATTCACTCATCCGGAATAAATAGCCAACAAAATTCCGCCGGGCGCCGCCACAGAGGCCATTAAAAATGTGCATTTCAATTTATGCAACCACCCAGCGCACACCACCCACCGCCCACCGCCCCATTACCAAAAAAAAAAAAAAAAAAAAAAAAACGTTGACCCAGTGGTGCGAAATGAGAAAAATGTAAAAATAAACGAAAACTAAAGCTAAATCTCAGTGGGGCATTATTTAAGTACTTTTTAAATAGTTTTACAAAATTGCTGAGAGTAATTCCATTTGCATGTGCTACAGATGGAAGATATAGAGTCTAAATATATATATTCGCAGTCAGTGCTGACCGTCTGTCTGTCGCCTATCTCTGTAATCTTTAGAGCATATATAGGATTACTGATTTCATGACCCTCTAATCTGTGTTTCTTTAAATCTTTTTGAGGTTTCCCTTTCTCGATCTCTCCTTTCACTTTTTCTTACTATTCTCTCTCACTTTTTTTCTCATGCTCTCTCTTAACTGCTCATTCTATCTTACAATTGTTCTCTATATCTTTGTTTCTTCCCCTTTCTATCTTACTTTCTATTCCGCTGTCGTCCTTTTTCGTTCCCCTCTTTGCTGCTTATGTGCTTCAGTCTTTCCCTCTCTCTCTCTCTCGGTCTCGCTCTCATTCTGCTCGTTGAACTTATGTGACTATTTGATCTACACTCCTCATTGTTGCCCTCCCTCCCTCTATCTCTTCAACTACCTTTCTTTCTCACTCCTTTTATCTTTTAATCTGTGTATAACTCAGTATAATACTTTCTCTCTAGATCTCTCTCTGTCTCTGTCTTCCTCTGTCTCTTTCTCTCTCTCTCTCTCTCTGTCTTCCTCTCTCTCTCTCTCTGTCTTCCTCTCTCTCTCTCTGTCTTCCTCTCTCTCTCTCTCTCTGTCTTCCTCTCTCTCTCTCTCTGTCTTCCTCTCTCTCTCTCTCTCTCTCTGTCTTCCTCTCTCTCTCTCTCTCTACTTATACACTCTTTGTCTCTACTTCTTCTCACTCTATA
Organism: Drosophila arizonae; assembly: GCF_054131065.1. Lineage (NCBI taxonomy): Eukaryota > Metazoa > Arthropoda > Insecta > Diptera > Drosophilidae > Drosophila > Drosophila arizonae. The sequence goes on along the minus strand of NC_142927.1, from coordinate 12,684,903 downwards.
TTATCATATATTATACATCATGTCTCTTTCTATCTAGGTTTTCCTATATTATTCTTAATATATGTATTTTCCTCTCCCTATCTCTCTATCTTTCTCCCCCTCTCTCGCCCATTCTCCCCATTTATTCAAGTCTCACCCGTTCATCAATTGCCCCAAATTTTGGCTCCTTTCTTTGATTGACTTTCTTCTTCTATATACATATATTCCAATATCTGATCTTTGTTGTTGCTCATCGTCTTCTTATAGAATGTGGTGGACCATAACCGGTAACTTTGGCAATATTCTGCCCATCGACTGGTCCAAGTCGTACACTCGCCAGATGCACATGCCGACCCTGAATCTGGGCCAGAGCCGTACAAAGCAGCAGCAGCAGCAGCGCAATCTGCAACAGCAGCAGCAGCAACATCAGCAACAGAACCAACAGACACCAGTGGATGAGTTCAACGACTTGACCAGCGAGGATGAGGCAGTGGCCAATGATTTGGATATGCACGCATTGATATTGAACGGATTGAACGGAGATGCCGACGATCATCCCATTAAGACCGTGGAGGAGGTGATCAAGGAGATCGACGATATTATGGACGAGGCCGAGAGTCCGTTGGATGAGCCCGAGAACTGCGATTCGGAGGTGATTGAGAAGGCACGCGAGGTGCTCGGTGCTCCGCTCTATGCAGAGAGTAAGTGTTTCGATTCAACTAAATCTATTCTCTGGCTAACGTTTCCCCTTCATCTTTCGCAGAGTTGCAATATTTGAGCAGCACACAGCTCAATGAGCTGTATATGGAAATGGAGATGCTCATCCAGGAACTGAGCGAGACACTGATCAACGAGCTGGCGCTGCGCGACGAGCTCGAGTATGAGAAGGAGCTGAAGAACTCCTTCATATCTCTGCTGCTGGCAGTCCAGAACAAACGTCGGCAATACCATGTCGAGAAGAAGCGCGGCAAATTCCAAGGTATAGTTGAATGAGATAGAGAAAAAGACAGAGAGAGAGAAAATTCTTTACTAATCTTAATTTGTAACTCTCAATGCAGGCCCGGAGCCCAAATACTTGACTACTGTCATACCCTATCATCTGGAGAATGGCACACCTAACAATCAATCGTTGCAAGTGTTGATCAAAAGTAAGTGGAATGAGGAGCAGGCCAAACAATTGGAAACTTACACAATCTGGGCATGATGGATGAGCATAGGCAGTGTCGAACTCTAGTCAAGGAATTTACGAAACATTAGGTTTAACGGAAGAGATTTCGATATAAGAAACCGCTAAATTATATAGCTGAGATTTTATATGTAGAGATCAGGTCTATAGTCTATATAACCTAAGGAATCTTGTGTAACAAAACTTAACTGGTTAGGCAATTATTGGTCTGTAAGCCATAGATGATTAGCTATGAGATTCTAGAGATTAGAAAACATACGGATGGAAACTATGTATCTGTAAATGTGTCTATCTAGTTCGCCCTATTAAAGTCATTGTCTTTGACAGAATTTTCTAAAACATAGCTATTTAAACATCGCTATTTCTCGGAACTCCTAAATATTAGACCAATTTAGAGTGCATAAATAAGGCATAAGATATACTTAGCTTTAGGGTAAAATCTCGGAGGTGTCATATTTTTCTGTTTATCAAGAATTAACTGAGCTGAAAGATAATTTAATTTTTAATGTAACTTTTAATGTCAACATATGTATAATAGCTAATATGAAATGCTGTATATATCGATGTATATGAATTTCAGGCAAGAATGCTAGAATAATGGAGTAGTTATCGATATGCCTATAGATGATATATGTATATAGATTCTTTGGGCATAATTTGCATATCAAGAATATAGCTTAGCATTTGCCATAAAATGTTATTAGAAATGAGCTCTCTAGGGTATGTTACTTATATAGAAATATACTAGATTGTTAGCTAAAAGCAAACTAGATTTTTTGAATAAGTTCTATGTGGTGATAAATGAGATATTTTGTTAATGAAGTTGATGGTGAGAGAGAGAGAGAGAGAGAGGAGGGCAGAGAAAGTAAGTTTAGTATTCTGTTGTAAGACAACCAAATTAAAATTAAAAGACCTCCCACAACTTACTGCCTACACACCTACCTGATCGTATCATATCATATGACAATATATCTGAATATTATAACTAATCTCTTCTCTGTCTCTCTCTTTCGCTTTTGCAGTACTCAAGGCCATCAATGAGGACAGTCCAACAGTGCCGACGCTCTTGACGGATTACATTTTGAAAGTGCTCTGTCCCACATAAATACGCACTGCAGCTACAACAACAGCAAAAGTAACAATAACAGCAGCAACAACAACAAAATAAAAAAAATAAAATATACGCTCTATCTCTCTGTCTGTGTTTATACGAGTATATATTATATTATATTATATTTAAATGTTTAGTTTATATTATCTTTAACTAAAATATATATATACTATACATGTAACATATGCGAATAACATGTTCGCTATGATCCACAAAGACCCACTAAAACTGAGGCCCTCTCGCTATTCGCATGCTAAAAACCAAGAAAGAACGAGAGAGTTTATTGCATAAATATAGAGAAAGCGAATGCTTTTTATGCAGAGCTCGCAGTGCACGCAATACTAAAAAGGATGAACAAAACAAAACACATAAAACTTAAACTAAATATAAATAAAAAAAAAGAAATATTCATAAATTTACTATATTTCCAATGCGAAATTCAAGCTTCACACAGAAAAACAAATAAAGTTTGTAATAGTTAGCGTATATACATACATACTCATAGATACGTATGTATGTATTGTAATGCCATACCACAAGAACAAGAAGAACATATAGAAGACATATATAGAACAACAATTAAATATTTATATATATATATATGGATATGGATATATATTATATATCTGCATAAAGTGTTTGTTGCTAGATTTGAAAACAGTTTAGCTTAAGTAACAAGCAAATACACCTTTATATATGTTAATTTAAGGAACAGATCAAGTCTACATATATATTTATATATAACTGTTAACTGCTTTTTTGGCTCTCTGCTCGATTTCCAACGAGTTTTGCATTTTATGCATTTTGCTAAATCATCTCAAAGCTCTGCATCAGGTTTATAATTATTATGATTATGATTATGATTATTATGATTATTACTATAATCATTATTGCTATTAATATTCTTACTGTATATTGTCAGCGCTAATTGTTTTTATTTTGTTTTGCAATTTTAATTGAATTTGCATTAAGCTCTTAAAGTCTATATTGAATATACTACGTTTATGATTAGAATTATATTTATTTTTTATGCTCAAGGCGTGTGTCATAAAAACAAAAGGTTTTGTTTCATTAAAAATGTAATTTTATTTTTAAAATATTTCGCTGTGTTATTTACTTTTTATTTTTACTCAATATATTTAATAATAAAAGAAAATAAGAAAATGAAAAAAAAGAAAATAATTTTAACATACTACTAATATAAAAAATATATATAAATATGATAAAAATAAAATAAAAATAAATAATCATTAAAAATTGAGTCAGGCGCACATTGCTTTTATTTCATTAATTATACGAGTATAATTAAATATGTTAAAACGTAAATTTAAATAAAAAAACATAAATCAAACAAATGCACATACATATAGCATATATATGACAGTCCAACAACAAAAACAACATTTATATCATGTTTCACACCTCACATACAACTAAAACTAAATCAAAAAATCAAAGAATTTAGTTTACTTCGGTTAACCGAAGACGGAATACCTTTTTTCGAAAGCTACTTTTGAGACATTTTTGGTAGGTGTGGCACCAGAATTAATGCAAATCTTAGGTACCTTTGATAAAACAACCAATTTAACTAAAGAAATAATAATAAAAAAAAAAAAAAAACAAAGCTAAAATCGTAATCTAAAGACATACAACAAATATAAAATAAATCTGCATATATTGTTTACTACACTATATATTTCAAATCATATATGTATATGTATACATATATATATCTCGCTTAGTAAAAAAATATATATATTTAAATAAATATTATTAAAAACGCTAAATAAACTTTTTAAAGGTCTCAAGAAATGAGCATAAACAGGCTAATAGGGCAAAATAAAACTTGCGTGTTCGTGCAAATGTATTTGGAAATTTAATTGAAAGTTAAATATGCAGATATTTATTTGATAAATTAGGAAGTCCAAATCTGTTCGATTGCGCTTTTAAACTGTGTTAAGTGTGTGCGCATCTCTGACGCCTCAATGTCTGCACACACACACACACGCATGTGTGGGTATGCATGCCTCTATATACTCTTCTCTTTCTGCCTTACAGCAGTTGCCTCTGCTGCTGCGTTCCACGCCCAAAATGCAATATTTGGCATTGTGACGTTCTGTGGGTCGAATTATTCGATATATTGTTGATTGTTTGGTTATTTTTATAATCTCGCATATATATTATATATATATACAACATCGCTTTTTGGCTTTACTTTATTTATAAATCGAGCTTGTGTAATCGGATCAATTTGGCCGTACACCACCTCACTTTGATTTGTACCCTTAACTGATATCATTACGCCGCTCTCTGGCGCTTTTCGTCAGTTGCACGTGACGTATTCGGCCTGTTGACGTCCGATTTCAATTTCGTATTACTCCGAAATTAGTTAACAATATTGTCAGGCAACGTCTAAGTGTATGCTTACTTCCTGACTTATTCAGCGATGTGTTAGATTATATCTAAAGCCAGTAATTCAGAGAGTAAGGTCCAGTCCAGCCTCTTCTTTTACATACATATGTGTTCCTTTCTCTCTCTCTCTCTCTTTGTCTTTGGGTGAGTTCTTTCTCTCTCTGTCTGTACTTCTATCTCTTTTCTGTAATATGTGTATGTCTCTCTTTCGTTAGCTTTATCCTTACATATTATATTTCATTCTCTCAGTATCTCTCTGTCGCTTTTTCACTTTGTGTCTTATTTTCCTTTTTCTTGTTCTGTCTCGCTTTTTCTTTCTTCTCCCATGATACGCTTCTAATTACCCTTTCTTTGTCAGCCCCTTGAAGTGATGTAATCAAGATAAGGCTATGATTTGCAATCAGAAAGGACTCATAAAGCCTGTCGACTTTGAAACTTTTTTCTTTGCGCAGTTCTTTTGATCTTCGATTGCTGATTCCAAACGCAAGAAGCACGTCATTTGTATGGAATGTGTTTCTGATGTGATTCTTATCAGATTATTCTGGCTTTCAGCTTTATTTTGAATTCATTTCAAAATTTATTTATAAAAGGCATAGATGGGATAAAAGAGATGATCGAGGTATATTCGACATTATTGTGATATTTCTAGAAATGCAAATCTCGTCGAAAACCCTACGTTACATACCCACGCCACGAAGGGTTCCCCAAATACGCCCCATTAATTATACTGTTCCATATTAATTAGAAAATTAATTATAATTGAGCTTTTAAAATTTACATCGCTTCGTGCTATAAATCAATCTGAAAAGTATTCACAAATGCGTTGCGTAAAGTGTAATAGAATTTCGCCGATCCCTAATGTGGCTAGCTTGACCTTCGAGAGAAAATATCATTCAGGTGCAAAAGATTATACAATGCTCGTTGATTGTACAACAACTTGTAAGTTTTTTACCATATCCATATACTCGGTTAATCAGATCGCGTATGTGAGTTGTAGGTCTATGGATGGATCTATGGAGCAGGTCAGTTGGAGAGCTTGATGAGTCTGGATCTGTACATTTTGTTATTCTTCATGCTAGCCACACCTACATTAAGTGTATCTCTATAAATATGTATAGCGGATAAAATGTGGAGTGGCGTATCCAGGGGATATCTGTTATTTATTTTGAAGATCAAACTGTGAGAGATATATGTCGATTTGTTATATTTGTCACGTTCTGCGAGAATATCTGACAATATCCACTTGCCATTTTTATATAGAGCGTATCACCAGAGTATAAATTTCCAAACTTCAACTCTCTGAGCTATATAATATAAATCGATTTGTCAAGCAATCAATAAACGTAGCCAAAAAGTGTTGACACTTCACACTAGATGAGGCTAAAGGGGAAGAGAAGCATTGCCACAAAACCAATACACTCTCTTTAGAATTGCCTTGAGCGGGCATTGAAACAAAACAAATTCAGTTTGAACAGCATCAAGTGTAACGCGCATTTCAATTATTTCGCTGCACTTTAATTGTTGCAATTTAATGCGATAATTGTTGGCTTTCTTCTCGCCAAGTATACCTGGATGCAGCTGTATAGTTAGTTAGATAGATATATACTTATGTATATAGTGCTGTATAGTTCAGAGTTGAGCTACTTGGCGGCTGACAATAATCAATTAAGCTTTCAATTTGTTTTTGTTTTTGGCGTGCTGGGTAATGGGTCGTTGAATGTAAACACCTGTAGGCCCTCTCGATGCCATATAAAAGTGTACCGCCCAGTTGGCACGCCCCTCCACCCTCCCACTTAGCCGCCCCCAAGCGCTGAACTGTGTGTAAGTGCTTGAAATGCTAAATGCTTTCAATTTTTCGCCATTAAGACAAGCCTACACAAATGCTTCTATAAATTATGCCAAGCACGTTAACCGATTCTAAAGCTAACTCGATATATATACATATATGTATATGTATATCCATGTCGGTACTTTCGTATCTCTGTATTGAAATCTGTATCTCAGTGGCTGCGAGTGCTCAGAGTGTCTTTATAGACACTTTAATCGCTTCATATGGCATCTCATTTTGATGCCTACAATTGTGCTCATTTAAAGCACGCCACGCCACGCCACGCCCCCTCCGCCCGGCAATCCGGGGATCCATTTGATAATTGTGCGGTGCGTGTCAGCAGTCACATAGACCACTTTGTTGACATACTAACATCCTGATCGTCATCCGCGTGACTGCTAGTTCACAGTGCATCGGAATTTTATCATCCATATTTATTTGGCCCCATTTACCTGTCGCATTCCGCGATAACAAAATGCGAATGATTTCATATTTTGTTTTCTTTTGCAACAGCATCTGCTGATCACATGATCGGACGATCACGACCACTCTATTAAAGTAACTCTACAAATCTAATGATCCATTTGATAGATATTGACAAACGATCTAACCTGACTGACAGGGCACCTGAAGTAAATATATAGGAAAGACTTGTATAAGATCTGTTAATCCTACTCTAAAAGATCGTAAATCACTATTTAAAAGATTGTAAATCACGTATTATTAAACCTATATTTACAATCTATACGGATATATCCTGTTTAAACAGCCTTTGTTATAAAATAACTTTAAAACCCTTTGAGAGTTACAGAGAGTTATAGTAAAACCACCACAAAAACCACTCTGATTATCTAAGTTGTACATTTATATGAGTTAGTTCTAAGTTTGTGATTTTTTTGTTATTAGATTCTTAGATTAATGTCAGCGTATGGCTGAGGCTTGAGGTGTGCTTCCCTGAAGCCAATTGCTATTGCGATTGGAGCTAAGTGCTAAATATCGAATGAGAAATCAAATGCGTGCGCACGAAGTTCAGACAGTTAGTTGCTTACATATGAGTCTGATATGATGTATATATGGATAGAGCGAGAGAGCAGGAGAGACAGAGAGGAAGAGGGGGTAGAGAGACGTGCATAAATTGTGTCCTAAATGGCTCGACAACACGATTTAAACCGCACGGCACGAACGTGCGACTAACCGCAAATGGACAACTGGACAAAGGCACCAAGATCGCGGATAGGGCAGCTGTAGGGGTTGGGGTAGGGGCAGGGGTAGGGTAGCAGCGGCATAGGCGGCATGCGGATGATTATCGATTCAGGTAAATCCCTCACACGAATTCGGTACGGAAAAACGTGCGATCATTGGCGAAAGGTTATCCTTCACATAGAATATATAATAGTTGAGCTCATAGACCCGGAAGAGAAAGCAAATATGTTCTCAGCTCTAATCTGTATTATTTATACCGCACTTATGTGTATATCCGTGCATCTGGAATCGCTTTTCATTTCTCCCCCAGGGAGTTGACCTGGTTTACATTCATTTCGTAATTGTGCTCACGTACGTAGTCGAAAATTTCTCGTATTCATATTGTGTTGCTAGCTGCTAATAATAGTTATTTCTGTACAAGCCCATAATTCAAATCGAGATAATGAAGTGCGCGCGAAAAAAAAAACTAAAAATTTGAAATCTTCGCTGCCTGACATGTGATATACCCTGCAGGGAGAGCAGGGACCACCCTTGCAAATTACATACTGCAGTAGTTGGACTGTGAGCACTTAATGAGCAGCACTTTATATGGAATTTGATCTATGGTATAGCACGATCCCATAGACCTAATATTAGGTAAAAACAACGTTATCTAAGTATATGATTTATATGTGATCTATATAAAACCATATGTTAATTTATGACACACCATCATTACAGTCTATATGATTTATGTATGTGTTCTATATGATATATATGCTCGTAGAACATAGAGATCACATAGATCATAATCTATATGACCTATGTGATCTCTGTGATCTATATGATTTATACAGTATACATATATATGTATATATCTATATATGGTCTATAAAGTCTTCTTTAACTAAATGTACTAATTAGTGGATTAGTAGATAATATACATATACTCTATATTTGATCTACATATGAATTTCATATGATGTATGTATTTATTATCTATAATGAATTCACATGTGATTTACATATTATGTAAATTTGATCTAAGTATGATTTACATATAAACTAAATCCGATTTAGAAGTGATCTGCATAAGATCTACATGCGCTATCTGTAATTGTGATCTATAGATTATCAATGTATGATCTATATATAATCCATTTATACTTATAATATAATAGGTAAAAATCTGGACCAACTATCAGCCAGAACAATCTGAAAGGCAAAAGCAGCTGTTGGACAATAACTCAGTCTTAATTGGCAACACAACTGTTCAAAAAAAATTCGGAAGCACAAACAAATGTTTTTTTGGGCTAAGCTTAAGTCGAGTACAGGGTAGCAGCTAGTTAGATAAGCTCGATTCTCAACTAGTTGCTGTTTTAGGACTTTGCTCGACGACTTTTTGACTCACTCGGCGCAGTCATGCATTGATTCACAATGTTTATGCTGAATATGTTTGGATATGATTGTGAGTCAGTCAATGGCGACTTATGCGAGGCTCGATCGAGATTATGTTAG